>NW_028301594.1:27329998-27644748 GCF_987345545.1 Pholcus phalangioides
TGCTGCTCTTACAAGAGTACTCTAATTGTCTTGACCTCTGCTAAAATGTGCTCTTGTGCACAGGCAGGCGTAGACGACGGCAAAAAGCTCGGAGGATCACTTTAGACCCACGGGTCAATGCTTCAAAGAACTCTGGCGTAGACATTTGATAAACATACGCAGTCGTCTCCACTTAATCGGGTGACGGGAAAACGGATACACCCTTAAACGGATAAAATCCTTTGGAACCAAAATTTCTCACATAGACACAATGTTAAAGTTACCCCTCCTAATCGAATAAGTTCAGTAATTTTTCCCCGCATGATCGAATATTACGATTCGCGCAACACCTAGACTTGAGAGTGGGTACTATCCTTGAAATATTCAAGTTGTCTACAGTACGTACATTTAATTATTCATTTACATTATTATTACAATTTATTTTTGTTAACCGTTGAGCCCATAGATGGCGTTAACGTTGAGATTAAAGGTAAAAATCACAGGTAATGTGATTACATTGTAATTCAATATAATTTCCATGTCTGATTTATTCCAGAAGCGTTATTAATATTTTGAGCCTTCATCAGTTTTTAATATACAAGCACTACTAATGGTGTTAAATAACAATTGAATTTGACCCCCGCATAATCGAATACCCCTCTTATAATCGGATATTATGTGCTACATCATCAAACACCAACTCTAGCCATATCGCTATATTGCAATTTACTGCCATTAATCAGATGGGTTGGAAATGAAGGATGCTTGAAGTGATCGGTGGTCATTTCAAGCGCGTTAGGGAAAAGTATCTTATTCATATTCTCCCTCTCTCTCGGGTTTGAACCTGGGACATTGACAGCAACCTTCACGGTGGTAGACGAGAATCCTACAACCACGCCACACTCAGGAGTGAATATTACGCGCTGGAACCATTAATATCCGTCTAAGTCGGGCCGACTCAAGACTAAATCCAGGCCGACACAAAGACAAACAAATAAATCAACTATAACAATTACAATAATGTCTTCTATTCAGTTAAGGAAAATGAAAATACAAATAGGCAATTGCTGAGGAAAGGACAAAAAAAACGGTGTCCAAAGATATATATTCAGTACAATACATTTAATGTCAACAGAATGGGGAAAAAATCCCTTTGTAAGGAATCAGCAAAAAAAATCCCCTTTTACCAGAAGAAAAAGAAAAGAGAAAAAAAAAACTCAATTTTTTCTTTTATTTCAGAAAAGTGAAAACCCTGGAGTTATTTCGAACCCTTAACTCAGTTTCTGTGTATTTCTTTTTATGAAGTGTCAGCGAAATATTCAGCTTAGATTCAGCCGCGTCATATAAAAGGAGGAAAAACAAAAATAAAACCTTACCTTTGTTTATTTAGTAACTCACTATGTTTGTGAATGTATTTTCTTTCTATACGTACGGAACATTTAATATTTTTCATGTTTAAGAAATGCTTTCTTTTTTGGTCGCTCCTGTTGCGTTTGTTTCGTCCCCGAAAAGAACTAGTTTTATGAGATTCTTTTTTTCTAGAATATTCTTTTGTCGGATGTTTTTATTCGCTAGAAGAGAATTGTGAACGTAACAGTGTGTATAGGGTTGTGTTGGAAGTGCTAATGCGGCCTTTGTCTCATCAATCCTCCATCGTAAGAGGTATAGTTTCAACTTGAAAAATGCTCAGAAGGTGTTCAAAAACTACCATGTACCAGCACCTCCTAGAAGGCCTTTGCACGCTGCTTGTGACGTCAGTAAGTAGTCCATTTTCCCTCAGAATATTCAGGGGAAAAATTCCCTGCTTATGCCAGTATCATCGTTGTGCGGAAAAGAGATGATCGGGCTCAGAATTGGCGATTTTTATGCCCCACGCCCAATCGCTATGCGGTATTTGTGAGCCAATCAGGAAGATTCTACTCCAAACTAAGAAGAAACTAAATAGAATGCTGTGTTTCAAAATGTGGCAAACTTGCAAGGTAGTGTGAATGACGTTTATGGCAACCCGTGCGGAGAACTTCTATCTCTAGGAGGTGCTGCCTGTACCAGGTTTGAGAGAGTCATAATACAGTGCGTAGCAAAATAAAAAAAAATCTAAATTTTTATACGATCCCCGTGTCCTCCAACTTTCGATTAAAAAGTTCTTGCCCTGTCTTTCCTGATGTAAATGAAAAAATGCCAAGGTTTTAAGTGCAATATTCGCCGAGATATGTAAATTGAAAAATCGAAAAGTTGGGAGAGGACAGCATAAATGAGGGAAAGGAGCAGTTTCCATCATTTTTTGCTGTTCTTTCATAACTTTTCGATTTTTCAAATTCAAATATCTCAGCGAATATTGCATTTCCCGTTGCCTGAACAGAACAGACCGAGCAAGACCAGGCTCTGCTGTCGCTTACGCGATTTTAGCTCATTGCCCCGGATAGCGCGGTCGTACCGGAGAAAATTCTGAAACACAAGAAGGGATATTGGGAGGGGGCTTTCGTAGGGCACAATATACAATCGTTAGGAAAATATAGAAGTTAGATTATCTTTTAAAAATTTAGATTTTTATTTTGTTACATACTTTCTTTCTTTTTAAACCGAGCACAACTCAGGTCTATCGCCATCTATGGGCAATTTACTACCTACTCAGTTGTGCCGGAAGTATTACACACAGTATTTTCACTCTCAAAACTACTACTTCACCAAACACCAACTCTGGCCATATTGCTATAGTGCAATTTACTGCCATTAGTGAGATGGGTTGGAAGTGAAGGAGCTGTCTATCGGTGCACTCTTAAAACTGGTACCTGGGTAATTTATAGGTAAATAAAATGTCATGTCGTGACACACAGCTCGAGAATCCCTGGCTGTAAATGGATTCGTACGAACCCTTCTCGGAAAACCTTGCGAACCACATTTGTCTCGTGACCCATGGTTCAATAATCACTGGCTATAACTGGATTTGTATGGCCCTCCTTGGAAAATTCCCCGCGGATCAAGTTAAGGGAGTGATCATTGATCATTTTTCTGTCGCACCACGGTCATTTTCTGCACACGAGGGCTAATTAGACCGGAGCCTAAAATTTATTGCGGATGGGCTTGTTTTTTTATACTCATCGAGAGGTTGGTGTGTCAACCCCTCGATGGCGGACTCCCTGCGGTAGCGATTTTTCTGCGGTCATGTCGCCGATTTGTTTTACCCCTGTGTCAGGAAAGTTTTCCGACAAGGACAAACCGGGTATCGAACTCACGACACCTCTAAACATCCTTTGGTACTTTGGGAGAGTATCTTATCGACCTGGGCTACCGCGCGCCCAAAGGGAGTGACCAATATCTAAATAGTCCCTGGCTATAAGTGGATTTGTACGACCCATGTTGGAAGCCCCTATGGAGCCCAATTTGGATCACGACCCATAAGTTAAGAATGCATTACGCGGACGAAATATACAAATTTGTGCTCGCCGTGAAATCATCAATCATTTACTCACTAAGCAATTTCGAATACAGGGATCCCTCAAAAAGATTGATACCTAGATACATATAATAACCAGATATATTTATATTTTTACCTATAATTATTCGCATTGATAGTAAGGGAAAACTCCAATCTGTTATTATCGGATGGCTGTGAAGAAAATGAGGTTTTCCTGCGTGAACGAATTTCTCCAATATTTAGATAATTATTTGGGATAATTTTTTCCAGTCACCTTTCTGGGTAATCAATGCACTTGTTGGGACATTAGAATATGTACTTTTATTCGTGTATTTGATTTCTGAAAACAGTCTTATAAGCCGGAATTGCACTGTAAAAGTTTGATTTGTTTTGCAAAAGTTGAAAAAAAAAATCAATTAATAACCATTTTACACTCGCACAAATGTATACTGCTTGAATGTAAACGATACGCTTATTGGTTGTATTTTTCAAATTTCATAAAAGAACTTTTATCAAACTATTGTAGTGTAATCCCGGTCTTATAACGATCGAAGACATTCACCGACGTGTAAACAAATGCAGGATTCGCAAACACTAATGTTAAGACAAAAAAGAAAACAGTCAATACATATTTTTTTTAAATATAATCTTTCATACCTCTAAGCGTGAATAAACAATACTCTCTGAAGAAACAATACTCTCTGAAGAAACAATTTTTGATTCCAGTGTTGCGAATTTGTTCTTTTTTGTTGTTGTTGTTATAGAGCCCTTAATTCCTTTGTTATCACTATAATGAGATCAAAGGAATATAACGTGTTTATGCGAGCTCATATTTACCCGAGGAAAATGTATAATCGCGTGGGAAGAGCCAAAGTAAACAACGGCTTTGTGGAAATCGCGATACTCCAAATGAAATTTACCTTTGAACATTTTTCCCGTTATAATGCATGAGCGATTCTATTCGTCATTATATGTGTACACAGCGAGAATATAACCTCGGGCAAGAGGCTATACGAGGTATAATTGCATCACGAAGACAATGTGCATTATACAGGGTGCATAGCAAACGGGGGTTACGACATTTCACCGGCGAACCGTTGATCCTAGAAGTATACTTCCAATTAGAAAAAGTTTTCAAATAACGTGTAGTAATCAGATACGTCATTCATATTGCAAGGGGTTGTATAGTTTACTAAAATAAAATGTAACTTTTTATACAGTCCCCGTGTGCCCCAAAACCCAATTAGAAGGTTGTTGCCGTGTCTCTCTTGATGCCAACTAAAAATAATTCCACGTTTCTAAGTGCAATGTTCACTAAAATATTCGAATTCGAAAAAACGGAGTAAATTAAAAAAAAACCAAAAAAAAAAACACCGTTACATGCGTGTAAAATGTTTTTTTCCGAATTTAGAGTTGTCTTTTTCACAATTTTCCTCCGTTTTTCGAATTCGAATATTGCACTTAGGAACGTGGAATTGTGTGTGAAATCTATATTTTAAAGGCCACAACAGGCGAAATGGCCAAAGTATCTCACAGTTATATTTTCAAATATTACTTCACTTAATCATTGCATCAATTCCCGATGATGGGAATTTCTCTTGCGCTAGAAAAAGGTCAGATTTCCATTATTATAAAAAAAAGGTATTTGAAGTCGGAGTCCAGAAGTGACAACAGTGGAAAATAACCTTAAAATGAGATCCTAAAAGTATATGATAGTAGGGGATGAATGAAACGATAATTAATGATGTGAAAGTGGGTTTTGTCGTTGTATCGATTGTTGTTGCAGCGAGGTATCACTGTAATTAAATAAGTGGGAGCGTAGACATTCGTCATAGATCGCAGAGTACTTGTGTGATTGAGTTCTACCCCCTAGTTATGAGAGTATAACTAGGTAACTATATAACTGGGTAACGCAACCCTCCCGCCACTTCATGGCGTACTCGGAACGTATGACTATCATAGCCCGATCGCGATGGTTTACTCTTTTTGGCAAAGCTGTGTAGAAGTAGTGTGACAATATTTCCGTGCCACATTGTAAGTTGGAAATTCTACACTGTAATATCCATCAAACGAAGTGTTGAAAATATCCCGGTTATCAATAACGAATTTCGGGATTTTTTTCCCGGTTTCGCAGGTACCTCATCTGGCCAATCTACCTACTCTTGAGACAATAAATACACATCAACGCCTGTAGAAAAGAATAATTTTATACTCCGTATGACTAACCTTTCGGCTATCAAATCGAATTTTACAAGCACCAGCTTTTTAAAAATTCCGGACATCTTGAGACATCGTCGTAATAACAAATATGAGTAATTTCCCCTTCACGAGAGGGAATAGCAAACAAAAAAACACCCTCTGACTCTTTAATTTTTCACAAAAAAATATATTCATGTTTTTTTGTTGGAGCCGAAAGAGACGAAAAAACTCGCCAAATTTTGTTTTTCACTTTGGCGAGTTTCACTTCTCATAAAACTTTTGTTTTCTTTTTAAGAATTTCTCTTTTTTTTTTTAAAGTAAAAAGTAAAAAGCTCTTATTTTATTCTGAGGGAAATACTCTGAATTTTAACATTTTCTTCTTACATTGCACTTGTCTGGAAGACGTGGATTAACATTGGCATTCAGAATGTATATATGCGCTTACATTTATTTAGAGATTTTTTTTTTATCTTCTTCTTCTCTTCTTTCGAAGTCCGAAGAAAAGCAGAAAAAATACCGAATTCAACCTTTCTTCTATCCTCATAGGGAAAGAAAAATCTCACCAATATGGGGAAAAAAATACGATTTTTTTACTCTTCCATCTTGTTCCTTCCGACGAATGTCAAGCTTATCCCTTGGAATTTCTACCACGAAAATTTTCGAGTTGTGAGATGAATTTTTAAATTCGTCTTTTGTGAGATGCGTGACGGTAACAACAATGGATACCAAAAAAAAAATATATATATATAGTATAAAGTATTAAATCGCAAAAAGAAAATGGTTCCCTTTTTTTACATACACTGGAGGTGGATTTCACATCAAAATTTCAAAAGTTGGATATTTCCTAATGTTCTAGAGAAATTATTGTTTTTTTTTCCAAGAGAGATGCTTCTCATCCACTATTTACTTAGTGGGAAGAAATACTGTATCTGCAATTGCAAAATATACTTTTTTTCTGTATGTAATGTATAATTGATAGCCTTATATATATTTGAAGGGCATGGAAATTTTTCCACGTTTACAAAGCTGGAAGGATTTTTTTTCCCCATTAAATTGATGATCTGAAATATTTTAGTTACTGGTTAGTTTTGCTGGATTCATTGATACTTTTCTTACGCTGTTTTACGTTCAGCTAATATGAATCAATTTGGGAAATGTAGTATGTACCAAAATTCCCCCCCCCCCCGCCCCATAGCTGCTCTAGGAGATGCCAAACATCATTGGCATTCCTCTGCGTCCCAGATGCGTACGCAGGGAGAGGCACGGGGTACTATCAAAAATGCCAAATATTTTTATGTTTAGAAAAAAAATCCCTTTATGTGGCATCTTGATCAGTTTTTTCTAATTTAAAATGTTTTATGAAGGTTAGTAACTGAAAATTAATTATTTTCAGTAAGAATTTCCTTGTGCCCTCCAACAAATCCGTTTCACCCTTTGCAAAGAGCGATCTTGCGTACGCTCCTGTTGCGGCCGACGCTCATCTGTACAATATTTCTATCACTGAAATTTCCGAGTTTGGAGATGGATTTTCAAATTTTGTGAGATGCGTGACGGTAACGACAATAGATACCAAAAAAAAAATTATAGTATAAACTATTAAACCGCAAAAGAAAATGGTTTCATTTTTTAACATACTCGTGAGGTGGATTTCATATAAAAATTTCAAAAGTTTTATATATCCTAATGTTCTAGAGAAATCTTTATTACTTTTTTTAAAGAGAGATACTTCTTTCTCATCTACTATTTACTTAATGGAAAAAAATGTGGGATCCGCCATTGCAAAATAAATTTTTTTCTGTATATAATATATAATTGATAGCCTTATATTCGAAGTGCATGGTAAGTTTCCCACGTCTACCATGCTCTCTGGAAGCATTTTTTTCTTTTTTCATTAAATTGATGATCTGAAATATTTTAGTTATTCTCATTAATTTTGCCGGATTCATTAATGCTTTTCTTATGCCATTGCAAATTCGGCTGATGTAAATCAATCTAAATATGCACTTGAATTTTCTCTCCATAACAGATCTTTGAGATACTATTACTCAACCTCGTACACATTCCTCTGCGGAATTTCTAACGAATCTTTACATGTCGGAATGAGTGTAGTATATGCATGGCTCTAACGTATTTGTGTTGTGACAAAGCTGTGCTTGTTTTAAGTTCTTGCTGGAGCTGCCGTCTCTTCCTTATCGTGAAATGTAAGTGATAAATGAATAACTTTTCAATTAAAGTGAGTATCATCTTGAAGATCTGCCTGCTGTTTGCGGAGAAACTTTACAAACGGAAGATTGTCTTGCCTTCACACTTCGAAGTTGGAAAATCGCAGAAAACTAAGCTGTGGGAGATATTAGACATCAGTGGCAGTGCTGTTTTTTTTATGGGTGTTCAAGTGCAAGCAACTTCTAACGCTGGAATATCGCTGCGACATTCGAAGGCAGCATTAATGAGACCCCGCGAGCCACTAATCTATACTGTTCTAGATAATGTCTCTCACAAGCACTCGAGATGGCAAAGCAAGAAGCCAATTTCAAGGATAACACAGATTTATTATACAGAACAGATATTTTTACACATATTCCCAACTACTGATTTGACGAAACATGCTAAAATTGGGGAACTTCTTCTCTGATATACAAGAGATCTCGCATTCAAAAACTCAACAAACTACTCGTAGATCTAATCTGGTGGCGCTTCTGTTAGCCGGAGAGAAGTCGGGAAACTTCTGCAAAAATCCTCTGGCATCATGACATCGCCAAATTATCGGAGCTGTCGCTAAATTCACCAAGCATAATCAATGATAAATAAGGACTATTTGCATAATTTTCGTAACAATACTATGCACATGTTTTCAAAGAGACCGGCAGACCATGAGCTGGAGACCCGTGCTCTAAAGTCTATATGAGAAAGACGCGATCTCTAGCAAGAAGATGGTGAGTATTTTAAAGGTCCCTTGGACTTGTGAAAGGAATAAAAAAAATCACGTGTGTGAATGTAGGAAGGATATTCAAATATTTCTAATTCTTCTACTGCTGTAGGTGTCTGAACAGAAGCAAAATTGTGACACTGCCATGCCGGGAATCCAGACCTACTTGACAGGTATCATCTGAGATGGCAGGGCTACATTATCAAAGGCTTGTCGAACACCTAAAGAACTGGATGCAACCGAGTTCACACAACCGGTTTCGAAACTTTTATCGAACTTCAGTACGATTTTGAATACTTCTGTCATTCACCTCTTTGATTCTAATCCATCACACACGTGTTTTTGTTGATTTTTTTTGTTAATTACAGCAGTCAAGTTTCACCGTATCAAGTTGAGGAATTTATCTCAGTCTGCCCACGTGCTAGAGCCATGCACCGTGAGTGGACAGGGCACAGCACAATGAGCGATGAGATTTTGGACAGCTACATTTTTCTTCTAAATATGTTGGGAACCGTAGCGCTCTTTCATTATATTATGTGTCGTGGAACCAATGTTATCAGAAAGCTATTTTCTTTCCAGCTCACGTGATATCGAAGTTTTGATTTATTGAAAGAGTTTTTGTCGAGAAAAAAAAAAGGCCGTCGCATCAGTATGAGTTCATTTTCTCCTCAACGTTTCCCAAACTCTTGAGACTGACATCATCAGGATGCGTCTAATTTGCGGTACTGGATGCTGAATTAGCAGAGCTACCAGCCAAAGAATTTTTAATAACTGATGCCCTATAATCACATTGTGTTCTTACGCTTTTCCCAGCCTCTCTGATGCTGCTACGCTACTTTGTTCCGATTAGTTACCGTAGGCTTGAATTGTTATCCCATGAAGGTTATCAGTAAGTCCAGAAACATGTGCTTGAACAAGAGGTGTGCAGTAATATAATCAGTTGTCTTGCTGATTTCGTTGGTGGCAACAGAACTGGGAGGGTAATTTCTTCCTGAGAGGACATGTTCCCCATTCGACTCGAAGTAAGTTGTTTTGCATCAGTCCGGGATTGCGAGAAGTTCCATCTACCTATTTATCTATCATTCAACATCTCTTTAGGATGCCGGGCACTAACCACGCCGGAGTCAACAATGATCTCGATGAGTACTCTTCTCTCCGAGGAAACTGTTGTCTCAATTGACGACGGCCGCGAAACCCTTATCAATGCAGTACTTGTTGTTATGTTCGCCGTTCATGTTCTAATGGAATCGAAATTTATTACCAGTTTGAAATGAAAATCTTACAGATGTAAATGATTTCGGAACCGAACTTCTTGCCTTCTCTTAGAAAAGGGGATTTGTAGAATATCATGGGCGTTTGTCCAAAATTGCTTAAAATAAGATGCCTTTTAAGTATCTCAAATTCAGATTGGGGGTTATTCGCTTCACTTCCGAATGTGTGGGATACAAACACGTCCCGTATTTAAACGAGCAAATATAATTCGATGGGGCTTTTGTAGCATCGAGGAAAGTATTTGAATGGTTGGCTGACGCTTTGGTAAACGGACGGACGGATGGACATTCAGGCGGACATGAAGAACTGGGGAAGGGGGGGAATTGAGCGTTCTCCGAATGCCGAATTCGGTTTTAATTAAATAACTCGATGACCGTTAAGAACTGATGCTCAACTCATTAACACTGGTGAACATCGCTCGGCGAAGACCAATACACTAGAGAGGCTAACGCGCGGGCTAGACGTTTCGAAGAGACGTGCGAGTTTGTGTGTGTATGAGCGTGTTTATCTACCTTTTCTATGCCAACGCGCTAATTCCGTCCAGTACTTGATCCGTTTGCCACCCAATTTGCTGCCGCACGCGTGAATCTACGCCGACAACGAATGCTTCAGTAATTTTATTTGAATTTGCTCGGCATGAATTAGCGGGAATTACGAACATTCATGACGATTAACACTGCGGAGATACAAACTTATTTATCGTCATCTTTAAGTGCTTACTATTTACAACTCTATCTCTACACAACAACTTTAAACACTCTTAAAACTTTCAACTCTTACATCTTGCAACTCTATTCCTCCAAACTTTGATTCAGACGGTGAAGCGGAAGACAACGACATGTGAAATATTAAAGCAAGGGTGCACACTGCACAACCTTTTCACTCCAGATACATGGCATTTCTGCCACTAGCGGGCCCGGAAACTTGTATAATGGCCACATGACTTGTATTTTACCGGGTATTCCAGTTGTTTTATCCACCTCAACCTTTATATGAAATACAGGAGATTGGTTATAAATAAAATGACACTACTCAGAAGTGTGTAGCGCCCATTCTGATGGAGGTATTTTGATGAAACTTGGTATATGAGATATGCGGATTATGCGCAAAAGTTCAATAAACAATTAGTTTATTTTTTGACCACCAGGTAAAAAATGGCGCGTTTTTATCGCAGTTATCTTTTTCCCATGTTTCAAATAACGTATACACCAAGTTTTAATGAAATACGTCCAACACAACGGGGAATACATAAGTCGGAGTAATGTCAGTTGAACTATGCTGATACTACTCCGACTTATATAACGCCCGTTGTGTTGGACGTATTTTATTGAAACTTGGTTCGGAGACCATGGGCAAAAGATAACTGCGATAAAAAGCCCAACCTTTCACCTGGTGATCAAAAAGTGCACTAATTTTTTTTATTGCAACTTTCTTTTCCACGTGGTCCACATATCTCATATACCAAATTTCATCAAAGTACGTCCATCAGAATGGGCGCTACATAAATCTGAGTAGTATCACTTTTATTTATAACCACCCTGTGCCTGTTAGGCCTATATGAAATGGCCTTTTTATGAAATTCCCCTTATTTTCAAGGGTTTTTATGTAGTTTAATTTTTGAAACGAAGAATTAAGATTATTTTCATAACTTAGGAATTATATTATGATTCTACTTATCATAATTAGTTATAGTCCTTTAAAAATATACTGTATTTTCATCTCACGTATTTGTCAAATATATAATTTTTTTGGCAAATTACATTTCTGGGATTACCTGTCATTTTTTGTGATTAACAATTTTCCCAGCAAAATATCGATAGTTGGTAACTTGACAATACTCTTTGAAAATGTTTCCCCTGTAACTGACAACTTTCCTGTGACAACGTTTTCGCCTTTAAGTGGAAATTTTAGTAACCTTCGACAATAAGAGGAAAAACGGGACATTTTATAGAAAAGTTGGAATACCTGAAATTAAGGTAATGCCTCGTTAAAATACGGGTCATGAGATTACTCCGTGTACACAATTTCTGGTCCGCAAGTGGCAAAAACACCGCATATTTGGCTCACGAGCTATAAAGGTAAAACTATCAACGACTGACGTCACACACAACATCGATACATTAATCAAACGGATTATGTGTCAATATACTTATTCATAATAATAATAATGTACGTCATATAGTCTTGAAACAATATTGATGTCTCATTTTATTTATATCGCAGCACATGGTCCAGACACAGATGCCATTGCCATATCCCCAATTCAGCCAAAATGGGGAGCAACAGCCGACACAGCAACAGCAGATACGAGCGAGTACGAAGAACGGCACAACGTTCAATGTACCAGTTGTCACCACCAATGGAGTCGAGCAACAAACGGTAAGAAACGTTGAATTCGTGACCATTTATTAATGAGTTCATATGCGTGTTTATCCATATCCATAAAAACAAAATTACATCCTTCCCCAATATAAGGCCACACACTGCGTCAATTAACTGTTGCATCTAATTCGTTGCTACTCCCGTTGAAAGTCACAAATACAAATATATAAAGGTCATAAATATGTGATGTACGGACTAAAGGTATCTCAAAATAATGGCTGAAAGAACTACAAATACTTAATTATGACTTAAGGGGGGGATTGCTCCAAGTTTTTTTTATCCAATGTTTCCAGCAAGGTCACACTTTCGCAGCAGTCCCATGTGAGGGAGAGACTACTACCACTTAACAGTACATGTATGTACCTCGCACAGATTACTCTGCGGAATTTCTAACGAATTGGTACATGCCGGAATGTGTGTGTGTGTACGTGTAGTGAATTTAACACGAGGTTTATTTATGTGCAATGCCTGTTGTGAGTGTAGTGCTTCCATCTGCCATCAATTTTTCTGACTATGAGAAGTGTAATGATTGAATAATTGTACGTTGTACGTCTGTTGTTCTCTGTGGCGAGACATTTTAAAAGAAGAGGTCGGCTCGACTTTGCACCTCGAAGTTGATGCGAAGTATAGACCGCAGCACAGACGCAACAGTCAAGCCCGTCATTTAATGGGGGGGGGGGGCGGGCTGGCTTTCGAAAATACACTAAAAATAGTATATATATGTACATACATTGAGTGCATGTGCTTTGCCCCCCCCCGAGAAAAAGTTGAAATGATGGCCCTGGGGCAGCAGTCTCCCACCAACTGCCATTGAGCGTGTGGGCGAAACATCGTGAAGATTTGTGCGAGTTTTGGTTCGCTGAAGTTAAATTAGCGTTAATGCTGTGTATGAACTGAACAGAAAAAGCAAGAACACGAAACTGCCGCAATTACAACAACATATATACGTTAGGGTCATGCATTTATAGTACATACACTCACACAATACGTTCCGACATGAACCGATTCGTTAGGAATTCCGCTGAGTAATGTGTACGAGGGGCATGTACGGTTAACAAGTATCATGTATAACATGTCGGCCCCGCCAAATATAACGGGAAACTTCAATATCGTCTGTGTGGGGAGAAATGTTGGTGTCGGAGAATTTTATTCGTTTATGCGGGGTATCCGTTATCCGACTAAGCGGGGTTGACTGTATGTGTATGAACTGAGTAGAAAATGTGGAGTCTCCTAAACCCCTATGGAAGGGGCATATAGTTATATCTATGCACCTTGAATGCTAATAAACAATTGGCATGAGACCGAATACCGTTTGGACATCTGCAGAGCCAATTAATGGTGCTCACATCTCATTGGGCTTTATTAACCTACAAATAAACGCCAGGAGGTACCCTTTTCAATGCAACTCGGATTCATATCTAAACATGGACAAGACATTGCTTTTGGATACCTTTGCACCGGACACTTTGCGCTTATACTTACTGGCGGGCTGGACAAATACTTACCCGACATGCCCGGGCAGTCATTATTTTCAAGTAAGAACACCTGATAATTTTTGGCAATCCAACTACCAACTCCTATAATTATGAAATAACTCCTAAATAATTGTAAGAATTTCCAGCTAAGGCTTTACAAAGCAGTTGCTGTTGAATATATATGTAGTCAATTAATATATTTTATTTTCCATGCCCTCCCGCCCCCCAATATGTAACGGACTGGTGCCACACCTGCCCACACACAAGTCCTATTCCGAAACTTAAATCGCCCATGAGCGAAGGGGCATGTATTATTTTATGAAATGTTTTGGGGATTTGTCCAGCCTTATTAAACCGTACTATGAATGTATTGTAATTCGGTTCCTTCCGGCTGGACTGGGGTCACCTAAAGTGTGCATCGACAATAAATACAGTCGGCTCCACTTAAGTAGTCCCGCTTAATCGAATGTTGGTGTTCACACAACTATAAATACATATCAACCACTATGTACATAATCTTTTTATCGAATGAAGCATTCAAAAATTAAATAAAATATGTAAACAGTTGAAATGTGTGAAAAATCCGGAATTAGTGCTCTGTAAAAGTACATTTAATTATTTATTTTATTCTTGTTCTTTGTTTAGCCCATAGAGGACGCTAACTTTTCATATAAAAGGAGAAAATATCAAAAAATCTGCACAAACGACATAGCTTAATGTGCAGAAGAGTGTTGCTTAATGTGCAGTTGCTTAAGATGCAATGTCTTAAAATTATAAAAACTTACGCGAAGAAAAAATTCCTGTTTGTAAACCGATTGAAAGTTTTGAATGCAATAATAATAATAATACTCAAACTGGCATTGCCAAGGTAATGAAATTTCTCACAAGCTCGGGTATCCGGCATTCCGGCATTAATAATTCTTTTAAAAAATGGATGAAATTGAAGAAAATTTACGAAAGAAGGAAAACTTGATCAGAAAACGGAAGAGAAAATCTAATTGGAGACACAAAAATGTATCGATGAACCTCGCCATGACTAGAGGGAATCGCTCAAATATTTTGAAAACCCCAAAATATAAAAACATATAGCATGATAATTATAATTTAAAATTGAAATTTCATTTCTGTTGATTTTCTCTCTCAGCATTGGGCTAATTTGCTTTTTGAATTCATTCCCTCCTATATATATCACACTATATATTCTAGCTGCCTTTGACGCTGATATTGGTATGTTATTATAAATATATATTTCTTTTAAACTTGAAATTTGATATTTAATTCATTCTTCTGTGATATATTTCTCTGCTCGGATAATATGATAACTATACAGGGTAGATACTATCGATCTCCTAATAATTACACAATATCGCCTAATAATAATTCCTTGTGGTAAACTGGCATAGAAATGTGTTCTTCGTTTTGTGATCGGACAAATATTAAGGGAGTTATAACATTTTGAAATTTTGTAACGTGTCAGTTTTCTAATGGTGAGCTACGCGCCAAACATCCAAAAGAAAAAAAAATCCCTACGAGTGCGTTGCCGCTAATTGAAAATGAATATGAAGTATTCAATCCCGTTAGAAGCCAAAATCAGTTATTATCGTTCACGGTTGGCGTCTTTTTCCTCTTCGTGTAAGAGCATAGTTTCCCAATTCCTTTTTTGTTCCACCGCACCCTTAACCAGAAATTTTTTTCTCTCATCGCCCACCAACTCAAAAAAAGCCCATAGAATCCTATGTTATAACCATAACTTCTATATCCCCCCTCCCCGGATAATTCCACCGCCCACCAGGGGGCGATATTGCCTACTTTGGGAAACACTGGTGTAGAGTGACGTTAACCCTGTTATTAAGAGTTATCCTCCCTCCACTTGTATTGACGAATTTTTCGCCAGGTATATAAAGTATTAGCCAAACGAGATCTATTGAAAAAAAAAATTGTTCTCCCAAAATTAGCACTTTTTTTGCGAAACTGCGGTAATTTTCTTTCCTTCACTGTAAAGTCAAATCTGTTGACGGAAAAGGCAAGGAAAAAACTGGTTTGCCAGCTTTAGTTTTCTTTATTACTATCAGGGTTATATCATTACTATCAGTCTTAAAACGCCAAAATATACATTTGGTGCACGTTCTGGCAGAATTCGAAAGGGACGTCATCAATTTTTAATGCGTTACAACTCCATAATTATTGGTCAAATCAAAAAACTGTAAAACTGGCCAATCAGAACGAAAACAGTTTCCCACATTAGTTTTTCCCAAGGAATCACGTATGTAATTATTGGGCGGTCGATAGCATCCACCCTGTATATACAATATATATTTTTTTCAATATAAAACCTATACTACTACTACTTAATGACATATATACACCTCGTTCAAATTCCTCTGTGGAACTTCTAACGAATGTTGGAATGCATGTGCACTTGTAGTGAACCTGAAGCGAAGTTTGCTTCCGTGTAATACTTGAAATGTGTAGTGCCGCCATCTGCCATCAGTTTTTATAACTATGAGTGAAGTGTAATGGTTGTACGTTGTAGGCCTGTTACACTCTCTGGTGATACATTTTAACTAGGAGATCGACTCGCATTCGCTCCTCGCATTTGTAAACCACAGAAACCAACTTCACCCGACCACTATTGTGACGACGGTGGGGTTCGAACTCGGTTCCTCGCGATGCGAGTACATCAATATGACCACTGAACCACCACAGTAACTACGGTATGTATCTATTTGTTTTCCCCGAATATATAATCAGATTCCCCCACTTAATCGGATATTATTTTATCATTGATACCCGTTTAAGTGGAGCCGACTGTATCTCAGCATATTCAATCCCCATCTTTATCCAAAAGAATTGCTCTCTATCAATAAACATTTGTTACTCACTTTCCTTATTTCAGAGTTGTTTAGCAGTCATTTTTGGACACACTGTAAGGGGATGCATAAATAACAATAATCCATTCCAACATGATGCTATACGAGCGCGTGTCTTTCAAAAAAACCAGTAGGATCCCGATCAATCCATATATAACGTCGAGTGGAATTGTTATTGCGGTCAATCGAATGGACTGCATGAAGGTTTCAAGCTGTGACTCGATATCGGTTGACGGCGAACAAAGAACTATATACAAAAAAGTTATTGAAATAACATTTATCGTGAGTTTTGTACTGAAAAGAACGGAGGGAAACCAAAACAAAAACAAAATAATGATTTTGTGTCTCGACGGGAGGAGGTAAAATTCGGCATTCAATATCCGTTTTTATCATTCTTTCTTTTTAATACTTTCATGGTTCGGTTATTAGTTGGACTTGGCATAATGCCAAATGGCTGTAGAAAGTTCTGTAAATGATTATTATGTAAACGTCTCTTGTGGGGGCGAACGCACACACAAAAAAAAAGGCAATTCCTTAAATGGAAATTCCCAACGGGGAACCAATATGGCCGAAAGATTAGAAACTTATGAATGACACAAAGGGTCTCTCTCATGGCGTCATTGAAAACCAAATGAATACTTTTATGCTTTTTCTTCTCTCTTTCGTTTCAAATACTCTTTGTAGAGTTGTTTTTTCTATAATATTTACCGACTATTCATGTCAAAACTTTGAATAAAGCATTTCTGTTTATAAACAAAACAAATGATAACATTGGGAAATAATCGTTTTTGAACACTCATTAAGCCTCCCACCTCCCATGGACATTAGGCAAAAATTCTTTGGACGTTGAAACTACCGCTTGTTCATACTGAAATTTATTATCTGGACGACATACGCGAAAGAAAGATAAATAGGGAAAAGTTGAATGTTACATGTTAACATGCGAGTCTCGTCACCTGTTGTGATAAGAGGAACATCATCATTATTCTTCATGAAACAGCATATTAAGGGGTCGCACACCCTTTAACATGGAGGGAGAAAAACTATGCTCTAGTTAAAATATCATTAAAAGCACTATTTAACCATTGATTTATTAGAATTTTTTTTCACATATTTTTGAATAAATATGATTATCCTGTGCCAGTATAAAACTTTGCATAGCTCTAATACTAACGTTTTTAAAAATTTTCAAAAAAATGCATTGAAAACAGCTTGCGCACATGATAAAATGACGACATCAATGTAACCATACAATATTGAAACTAAACTGAAGAAAACGGTTCACTTTTCATAAAATGAACTGAAATATTTCAGATCCATACACATAAATATTCGGTTTATAATTAAAAAAACCATTTCTTTTTAATGTCTGAAAATTTAAATTTTAAATTAAATTTAAAATAATAATGAGTCAATGAAATATGAAATTTTTTTGTTCATTATGATGATGAACTGAACCGTTTTCTTCATTTGTTTCATTATCGTATGGTTACATTGATGTCATGTCATTTTATCATGCGCGCAAGCTGTATTTATAGTATTTTTTGAAAATTTTTAAATCATTTGGTATTAGACATGTAAAATTTTCTAACAAATCAATGGTTAAATTGTATTTTTAATTATATTTTAACTTTCCCCCCCAGTGGAAAGGGTATGTGATTCCTAATAAGACGGTAGGTAATACACAGAAGGTAAGAGCTTCTATTTTTCCCCATTCAATGTTGTGAGCCTGGGCATTGATATTGTGAGCGATATATTACATTATTCTCACGAAACTGACAAAGAACTCAAAGAAAAAAAAAACCTGCCAAATGCAAGTAACATTGCGAGTTACAGCTAAAGAAAGTTGTCAACGGGAGAGGAAATTGCAAAATACAGCAAAAAAATATTATCAAAGGCAAAGAAAGCTGCCAATTACAGAAAAAAATATCCAAATAAAGGCAAAGAAAGTTGACGATTACAGCCGAAAAGATTTTGCTATGTAATTTGTAAAAATGATTTTCAAAGGCAAAAGAGGTTGTCAATTACAGCTAAATATTTTTCAAACGCAAGTAAAGTAACCAATTACAGCCAAAAATATTTTCAATTGCAAAGAAAGGTGATAACTACCGCTAAAGTTACTGTAAAATCACCAATGGCGAAAAATATTGGCTCTTCCAAATCGCGGTGTAAAATAAAAATGCAATTCACTAAAAAAATTACAAATACAGTGTGCTACATATTTAATTCGTATTTAATTGTTATATATTTATAATTATTTATACAACATAATTTATAAGTTATGGATATAATCTTATTTATTAATTGCCAAGAATTCAACTAAGCCCCTTTGTAAATAGGAGAGAAAACATTCTATATGAAAAATTTGGGAAATTACGGGAATGCCTCGTAAAAAAGATACAGAATGTAACCGTGGATTTGTGTCTTCTCTATAATGTTCATTAACTATTCATGCGGAAGCTTTGCACATGAAGCATTTTTGTTTATAAACGAAACAAATGATAATAATAATAATGATAACATCGGGGAATAGTTGTTTTTGAACACTCATTAACCCCCCCACCCCCAGACGTCAGACAGAAATTTTTTCGACGTTGAAATTATCGCTTGTCCATCTGGAAATTTATTATCTACATAGGATACAAACTCAGAGCTGAATATTAACATGTTAACATGCGAGTCGCGTCACCTGTTGTGATAATTTCCCTTTGGTGGACGACAGGGTATGCATAATTGAGGAGAAGATCATCACACTATTCCTCATGAAACTGCATATTAATGAGACACGAGGTAACATTGTCTTTATTTATTTATTTTTTTATTTCATGTTAACCCTATTGCATATTTCATTAATCTGAGGAAACCGACAAAGAATTTCTCTCTTCTTGCATCAGGAGTAAGGCAGAGCCTAATTGGATCTTTACGTCTTCGCATCATGAATTCAAATGAGCGAAATAACATTGCATCGGTACGCAGCCGGAATTTTCGTAAATTTGACTGAATGACTTTCTGAATAACTGGACTGATCTACTCTGGCACCGGGTTGTTCTTCTAACCATTCGGCTTGTTTATCAGTTGTACTTGATGGAGGATCGTCTCCCCCAAAGCGAAAATTGGAATCTAATTAGTTTCCTCTCCTATGAAATTAGGATTTCAATTCCTACCGCGTGAAGGTGTCGTTCAATAGTCTTGCTTCGATGGTGTGGATTATTTCTGTGGCGCACTGTCCAGATTGTGTTACACTTGAATAACTAAATCGGGACCAAGCGAAGCCTCATTTTTCGAGCTCACCCCGTTTCTGGGCGAATTTTTGTGACAATGCTGATGATCTTATGAAAAGCGTTATTTACGAGTTCGATTTATATGCAACGGATTAATTTTGTGAATGGCAAGGACGCGAAGACCGTCTCGAATATACCATGCGATAAGAATACGAGCATGTATCATGCGTATAATCAGAGCCGTAACTAGCCATTCCTGTTCCTTGTGCAAGAATTTGCATTTAGATACCATCTGTGTCGTATTCTTGGGTCCAGAGTGGCCCCATTTAGGCCCCCCCCCCGTCTTCCAAGTGGGCCCTATGCGGGTGCACCTGTTACACCTGCCTAGTCACGGCACTGCGTATAATAAGTTCTTAACAGCTTTGTATGTAGCATTACTTGAAAAGTCTTTTTTTTTTGCACTTGCCATCTCGTACTCTGGAGTGTATTTTGAAAATCCATCGGATCAGCTCAAGATGCTGACACAAACTCATGAACTTTCCACGATTTCAAGCTCACGTAAGTTCTACCATCCAGGAATCATCACTGCTAGCGGATGAAATGCTTACAAAAAAAAAAAAACCACGTTTTCACGCCTTATATTTTCGTAATAAAACGAAAAACAACATTTATTATGTTCTATCCGACGTACCGTCAACTGAGGTGACTTTGCTTGATTTTAAAATTGAAATGGAAAAATTTCGTGACACTCGTTGATTAAAAGTCAAAATAAAATTTTTATGTTCGGTTCATGGTTTGTACATGTGATTTGTGTGCATTTTATTTTCATGGGTGACCCCGCCGCTCCTCCTTTTCATGAAAAGATGAAAATAATATAGGCAAAGTCACCTGACACATGAGGGACACTTCGAACACCACCTGATTTGTGTATATAACAGAGCTATTGGTGGATTTAAGACAATGTGACAAAAACGGGGTGCCAAGACGACAACATTCGAACTTCGGAGCGAACGAAGGAGAAAGAAAAGATCGACGGAAGCGGTGGTTTCACTGCAATGTGATTTAACTAACACAGAAAACAACTTGGCATATAGTTCAAAGCTCGAAACACATAGGGGCCTACTATCTTTAGGGGAAAAACGTTAAATCTAATATTAAAAGAGTTTAAAGAAAATCCGAAATCCGAAGGGAAGCATTCGAGTAAAGGCACTAAAAGTCACAGATTGAATGGTTCCCACACAGGTTTCATGAATCCGCGCGCCCTGGAAGTACTCGTGAATAAAGGGGCAAGCTACTTCCTGCGTATATATGTCCTTATAAAAGTGAATCTCGTGTTTAAAATAAACTTTTTTTTTCAAGCCATTGAATAGCTTCAATTCATATTTACGTTAAAAGATTTTATCCATTTATACCTTTTAAGTTGGTACTCTGATACACAAAATAACAATTAGAAAGTGGATGAAGTGGCCCGAATTTCTTATGGAACCTGGGATGACATTGCCCCCAAAAATAAAAATCTTCCGATAAGATGCAAAACTAAAACTCCAATCGCTTTACAATCTTCATTATATCTACTGATAATATGATAATAACTGGTGGGACTCACCTGGTTATGAAAAAGGCTGCACAAAAGTATTTAAGGTCTTAAATTCTCGAATTCGCGCAAAATCATCATCATCTTCACAGACGTCATAAATAACTCTACCAGTTGGAGAAGAGCATTGCCTTTATTTTTGGATTTTCTTTTCTTGTAAAATCAAGAACCCAAAACTTTTCATCAGCCATATTGAATGAAAACCTTTTGAAAATATTCAAAATACACTGAGGTGCTTCAGATGCTAACACAAAATCACCAACTACTCACGAGAGTCAGCCATACTTAAAAGAAATTCACTTTCAAATTACTAACTCAGTAACATAATATTTACCCTCTTCATTTAAAAAAAAACATTCACACAAAATGTAAATAGTATTTGGATTCATGCATGATTCATGCGTCATTTCCTGGATGTCTCCTTGGACCTAGATGAATCTTGAATTTCGAAGTAGAGAATAAATGTCGAGAATAGGCAGTGAATAAATGAAGAAATGTGAACAACATGTCTTTAGGATTCTTCTCGATACTCAAGGTATTACGAGAAGAAGTGGCTCAAAAAAATTTGAACGAATAAATAACTGAAAGCATACAAAGCCGTATAAGTAAGAAGGCGAAATCAAATCTAAACATCGTCTTTGGATGTTTGCCATTAAGCTCCAATGAAATAAGGATTACCATCCATCAAAAAGATACAAATCAGAGGACCGCTTTGTTTGGCAACGATTAAAATTTAACGCAAATGGAAGAAAACTCTTCAATTGACAACGAAAAAATATCAAAAATTCATTCGGGCCTTCCTCTCATGAATTCAAACAAATAGTAAACGGTACATGGGGAAAAATAAGGATAAAATAAAAAAGAAAGCGAGACTTTTCTCTCTTTCCGATAAATATATAATGGAGGACTTTCCTTCCAGTGGTGTGTATTCGAAAGGAACAATTTTACGAGGAAAATTCCTTGCAAGGGAAATGAAAAGAGAGAGGCAGTGGAAGTAGTAGAAAATGAATTTGGATAACAAGTTTTGGAGCATTTGTGTCTAAGGTTTTATATTTTTTGGCAGAAGTTGAACGTCAGTTTCGATGTTATCGGAGAACATCTTGTGACCTGCGAGGAAAATGGTTCCTAAAAACACACGGAAATGAAACGTAAAGAAACTGTCGAGAACAATTCCAAGTGATGAGGAAACATTACAGAATAATCACTTCCGATTTTTACCCTTTTCTCAAGAGAATTTCTTTATTCTTCCGAATTGACTGGACGTTAAAAACCATTACAGTTGTTTCGGGAAGTGGTTGAAAATGGCGTGAGCACTTGCTCATTGAGATTTACGACGACCTAACTCTAGATTAAGGTATAATATGGGCCTGGGCTTATATCTAAGTTTTCTTCGCATCGTTATTGGAATAAAACCTCTTCAGCTCATAGGGCTGTGGAAGCCGTTCTGCCAGTTCGAATGATAACGATAATAAATTGGACTAACAGTCAGTTTAATAGCTAACTATTTAATAACTAACAAATAGTAAAAAAATCCCCCCCCAATATATATATATATACACCGGGTGATTACGTAATTCCTCTTACCGCATTTTCTTGACGAGCCATCGATCCTATATAGAGGCATATTCCCAAATACAAACAGTATGTAAAAAACGTTTGGACCTCTTGGAACGTCATTCATATTGTTCGTATTACAAGGGGTCGCGTAGTTATGGAAATACAGTAGAATCTGGACTCTCCGGCCTAACGTGGCGGAAAATTGTGCCGGGTAACAGAAGAGCCGGATAGGCCAAAAGTCTACAAATGATCAGTTCATAGCATACCCCCATCTATAGTATCAAAAGCAGCCCTTTTTCTCATTCCAAAATCCAATCTTATTCATATTTTTTGACCTCTGAGCATAAGCGAGTGCTTTATAAATGTTATGTACTGTACGTTTTACAGATTTATTATAGGAAAAAGAGAAGTCCAAGAACAAATATGTTGTAACTTATTTAAGATAAATTTTATGTAAGAAATAATGTCTCCTGCAATTATGTATAGTTGCAGGAGACCTAAAATCATGTACACTGTATTGTATGGAAACATACACTTCTCACTCTTTAAGTGGAATTGACTCATTTAAGCAGTTGCCAGATACATTTATATTGTAATGCATGTATAGTGCTGCCATCTTCCACCAATTTTTCAAACTATGAATGAAGTGTAATACTTGAACAATAGTGCCGTTGTTGTGCTCTCTGTTGTTCAGACTTTTTAACGGGGAGATCGGTTCTCACATTCACTCCCTTAAAGTTAGAAACCATAGAGAACCAACTACAGCCGACCATCACAGACGGTGGGGTTCGAACCCGGCTCCTCGTGATGCCCAGTGTAACCCCGATTATGTTTTTTTCTTTGTCATTAGTGCTGTCTTGGTGCTTAGTGCTCCGGGCGTCCCATCGCTCTTCCACCATAACCCAAACCCTCTGGGTGACCAGCTTATATCCCCTATAGGGACGGGTCCTCGTGATGCGAGTCCGTCACTATGACCACTCAAACAACACACACAGTGGCTCATTTTTTTACATAGAATTATAATTACTTTTCAACTAGGCTGAATAGTATATAGAGGCGGGTTGGTCGCGATCTGTATAATCTACTGTATGAATACTAGCTTTTTATACGGAGACACCCTGCCGTCACAAACGCAACTAGAAAGCTAATCGCAATTATTAAATGCAGAATTAGAAAAATATTCAGCTTTCCCAAGTACAAAATTTGCAGAAATATTTGAATTCAAAAATCGGAAAAAAAATTAGGAAAGGATAAACATAAATCAACAGACAATAATCTTTCCCCCCCCCCCGTTTTTTTATGCCGTTCTTTCGCAACTTTTCTTAATACTCCATGTTTTTGAAGTGTGATGTTCGCTGAGATATTTAAATTCCAAAATTTCTCAAAATGGTGGGAAGAACAGCATATTAAGAGTAGAATGGGTTTATACCCGTTAGTTTATGCGGGTTTTTCCTTAATTTTCAGTGATCTTCGATTTCAAATATCTCAGTGAGTACCTTTTTGCACTTAGTAACGTGGAAGTGGTTTTTGTTGGGCTCAGGAGAGACAAGGCAACAACTTCTTAATTGGACTTCTGAGGACAGGGTTGTCCGAATAAAAAGTTAATTCTTTTATTTTGATAAATATACAACGTCTTGCAATATCAATGACGTGTCTGAGGTCTACACGTTATTTGGATACTTTGTCCCCCAATTGGAAGTAGGCTTCTTAGGATCAACGGTTCGCGAATAATTCTAGGATAGTGGAGCTTTCCTATGCGACCTGCACATCGAAATGATGAGGACGTTTCAGTCTCTTGCGAAAATTCTAAAATACAACTCTCCATTGGTACAAACACGCTATTTCCAATGAGCTAATTAGCCTCGTAATTAATTATGTGCAATGAGAAAACTGAAGTCTCGCAGCCAAAAACGGGAAAAATAATTGGCAACAGTTTTAATGGAAATGTCCGGAAATAAATGAGCTCGAGTTTATCCGATTCGAATTTTGTTATTGGTGATAAAATGAAGTTTTCTGTGCGCGCATTAATCGTCGTTTTGTTTACAGTGTGGTCATAATTCTTCCTGGTGATTAATGAAGACCATTATTCCGAGCTGAATCAGCGAGATGTTAATTAATGTCGCGCGATTGCCGGATCGCGTTTGTTCGGCTGAAAAAGTCTATTTTGTGTACTTAAAGAGATATAGAGTCGCTCATAAATAACACTCTCCTAGTTGGAAATTAAATAACTCTTTGCTTGATGTAATCACAAATGAAAAACAACGATAAAAGGGAAAGCACGGAAAAATACGAAATTCCTAACGCAGTTCGACACACTATGGATGAGGTCCTCAGTGGATAAATATAACTACCATATCGCTGACCGGGGATTGCACTTAAATTCGTTACAGAATCTTGACTCCCAAGTGCTCAGTCGTCGTAGACACAATGAAGCTGAGCATCTGTATGTAAATCTGAGGCATTGTTGTGATGGTTAATTGCGAAATGGAGCTATTTAATTGGTCTATTTGAATTTTCTTACTATTTCCGCATGATTGGTGGTCCAGATACTTGAGTCTTAGGCCCGTTACGAGCGGGAATTGTAAGAGTATACGGAAAGACCAATCAAATAGCTCCATTTCGAAGGCAACCAATCTCAACTCTGTATTAGACTTACATGCAACCGTTGACTTCATTCTGATCACAACGTTTGAATTGAGCAGACGTATATTTACTTCTTCTGAGCGGTCCAAGTGGGATCCCCGGATTGCGTGCGAAAGTTTTTATATTTATTCTCTGAAGACCGCATCCATATTGTGTCGAAATGAATTAGGAAATTCGCATATTCCAGTGTATTCGCCATTATCGTTGTTATCTATTTGTGATTGTAAATTAATGTCTGTTCTCTTGTTTTTATTTTGTAGTTTTTTTGTAATTTTTGTTTTTTCCCCGATTATCCAGCAAACAGACCTGGAACAGGACATGGGTGTCCAGTTACAGTGCGGCGCCCCACATGGTCAAGTGGCCACTCAAACGACATCGACGACATCGTCAGCGACCACGGCTGGTGTGACGGTGACGGAATCCACGAAGGGAACTCAACCGAAGAGGTTGCACGTCAGCAACATACCTTTCCGCTTCAGGGATCCAGATCTGAGGCAATTATTCGGCGTGAGTAACAAACGCTCCACCAATGAAATTCAGCTCTTAAAGGAACTCTTTCCTTATATCGTCATCATTTTCTTTTTCTTTTTGTCTGTCTTCTTAATTTGTGGGGGGGGGGGGGGGGTTCCGGCGGCTTTTTCCCGATCGTTCAAGACTTGTTATATATCAAGAGAAGGTTGTATTTGTAACTCAATGATGCTCATTTGGCTGGAATCATCAAATCAACTTAGAGAAGTCTCTTCGAGATCAAGATAATTTTGTTGCCGTTCCGCTTTTTTGTTGACTCCACAGTAGCGGACCAATCGATTCGTTCGGAACTAATGAAAGAATGTAATCGCTACAACTGAGACATGCTTCAAACTACAGAAAATTTATGGTTCTGAAAAAGCATATGTGCGTATATTTCGAGTAAATAATCTGTACGATAAAACCTAAAAAAAGTACAGGGTGATCAAAAAGTCCGTAGAAACTTTAAAAATTCATAAAAAACGGAGAAATAACCGAAATAAAAAAGGTTTGCAGGGTTAGTATCTCTAGGTCACGGGAACCTTTTTTTAAGATATAAAAAAACTCCAAAACAGCCGATAGGTGGCACTGACACACACAAGTCAACGGAAAGATACGCAAATAACGAACAGAATGCCTTCAAATCGTTTATTACAGCAGTATGTGGTCCACATGACCACCACCATAGGTTCAAGTAAAACAACTTCACCGACAAAGCTTAAGCCTTCGCACTCAGCATCCTTGTTCACATACACGGTTAATAACGGTGAACTGGTTGAGGATTAGGAGCGCGTAAGTTCTTATAACCGTCTCATTTGCTTATTCACATACACGGTTAACAACGGTGAACTGGTTGTGGATTAGTATATTTGCATATTTCCACCGAAGTCGCTCGTACCAGCGCCACCTATCGACTGTTTTTCAAATTATTTTTCCCTGTTTTAAAAAAATTCCCGTGACCTAACGGTTAACCCTGCAAATCGTTTTTTATTTCGGTTATTTTTCCGGTTTTTATTCATTTTTAAAGTTTTTACGGACTTTTTGTCCATCTTGTACCTATAAAGGATAGTAGAGTCATCATCCATCTTTGGGCAATGAACCGGCTCCAAGCCACGTCTCGGAAATCAATAAAAAAAAGTAGCAGAATAGAGGAACAGGGATTGGCTATAGCGATAATATTGACGGGACACCTTTGTTCACGGATGGAAGAGGAGTCAGACCTGATATTGAAAGAATCACAAAAGAAGAAACAACGATAAAGGCAAATACAAAGAAAATTCTGAATGCATTTCAACAAGCTATGGGTGTCGTCTCTTAGGATAAAACATTGCGCTGACCGAGGCTCCCACTTCGGTTGGTTACCAAATCTCTACTCTCGGTATCATTATTAAACTATCGGTGATATCATTACTCGGTATCATTATTCATTTCAAACGGAGTTTCAAATAAGTAATTAATTATATTTCTTAGACGTATTAATAAGAAAACAAAAGTCACATTTACAAACCTTCGTCTATCGTAAACTATTTCTCGGTCTCACTACCACCCCATTTCGATCTCCCATTTGTCATCCCAATTAACTGTCGGTGCTTCGTACATATGTATAGCGAGAGCATTTAATATCTGCTCAGATCGGAACACATTAGACAGTGAACTTGTAGCAATTGCTAAAGACAGAGAGTCCAACACCAAGATCGTCGATGATATGAGTTGAAAATTCATGAAACCAGTACGAGAGACAGGAACTACGTTAAAAAACATTACAGAGAGGATACTCAAAGAAAGTGCGGCAAGATGGAATACCTAGTACTTTTGGGTACTCATAGTGCTTTTTATCGGCTAACGTCGGTTAAGCAATTTGTTTTTTCTTAGAAAAAGTGAGTTTTTTCACCCAGTTTATCTTCCTATTGATAAGAAGGCACTCTCGGATCGTAAGATGCGAATCCAAATAATCTTTCCTCCATTTTTTTTTAACAAACAGTTAACCAACAAATTTTCTTCCTCTAACGCAAAAGCCAGTTTTTTAATAGGCATAGTGTGCAAGGAGTTCCCTCGCTACATTTGCGGTGGAACTTTGGTCGCTGTCCAACAGTTTAGACACCGTTACAATAATAGGCTTCTGCGGGTAGTTATACATGATGCGGATGACTATTATATACAGACAATTCAAATATTCAAAAAATTTTGCATACTTAGGATCCCTCTGTAACGGGTTCCCTTGCTATGTTTGAGAAAAAATATAATTAATTGCGCGTCATTTTTTGGATACAGATACAAATAGAACCATTTGAAAACAATTTAAGCATGAGGTGGAGTTCAAAACATACAGGCTATTCAAGTACAAAAAATTGTACCTGCTTGGGTTACCTGTAGAGTACCTTTATATTTGCGGAGTAAAAATTAAGTGTTTGTGTGACATATTTGGATGCTGTTACCGGTAAATACGAAGACAAACGGGATAGAGATATACAAACTACGAAGTTCAAAATGTATGGACTGTTCGAATACACAAAGCTACGCACGCCTGCAGTTCTTCTGCAAGGGGATTTCCCTTGCTGCATTTGCGGAGGAACTCTGATCGAAGTTTAGGCACGGTTACAAAAATAGGCCTCTGCGGAAATTTATACATGATGCGGATGCCTATTATGTACAGGCAATTGAAAGACTCAAAATTTTACATACCCGTGGTTCATCCGCAAGTTCCCTTGCTATGTTTACGGAAAATTACAATTATTTGTGTGACATTTTTGGATACGGAGCCATACGATGTCATGACCTAGGCGTCGTGCCTTCTTTAGCAACATTATGTCAAAGTGTGATTAAATCTTTTCATTACCCAATGCTAAGATGAAAAAAAAGCAATGACCATCGAAGAATCGCCACAGGTTTTATCTCGAACCTCTTGATCTTAACATGCATCGTGTTTTTGTTGGGAGGCATGAACATTTTAAACCAAATTTTATTGAATAATTGAAAAAAAAAAGGTTGTTGCATTACGAAAAAACATTTCACTTGATGAATTCGGTAATATTCTTGTTCTTTTGTTGTGGGCTGCGAAATATAAAAAATGTACTTCTAGTACATAAATTGAATTAAGGCATAATAATTTCTATTTTCAGCAATATGGGCCGATACTTGACGTAGAGATAATTTTCAACGAAAGAGGATCAAAGGTAAGTATTAAAACGGCTAAAAATCTATTATTTGCTATAGAGCACCCTATCTTCATCCTTTCTAGCAATTTCGCATTTTATGTTTTCATCCCATAATGTTAATTTATTTCCACTTGTAAAATTCCATCTTGTGTAAATTGAAACTAATTTTTACCATAATCTGAATTCAACAAAAAAAAAATGTAATACCTCACTATAAAATACTGGATCTTACACAAGCAAAATCAGTCGAATGAATTGATTAAAATCTATTAAAATTCGTGTTGTAGTGGTTCCTTTAAGCTTTCAAAATTTGCACTCGCCACCGCATATAATGTGCATTCAAAACGGTAGTCCTTGATAAGAGGCAAAAACGTATTAATTACAGAATAGATTTGAAGCTTAGCAAGATCTTGTGCCTCCCCGAAAGAAAATTTTGTTCTACTCATTTAGGCTCGCCTCACAGTTTGAAATTGCATAACCTTGATAAATCAAATACTGTAACAAGCTGTTTCACCAAAAGTGTTCTAAAGGAATTTTAGAACACTTTTTAGAACTTTTACGGCTGATTTTAAAATTCGAGAAATACAAGGAAACAGGGTCAAAAAAAGGAAAATTTTTTATGAAAATTGTTGATAAATGATTGTGAGGTGAATTACAGAAATTTTTGCGGTTCTCGATCAAAAAGTTGTCAGTGTGAATTTTAGCGACTTTTTTGTTTCACCGAAAAAAAAAAATCACCACTTAATAATATCAGAAAATTTTCACAGAATGTGAAATTATTGATTTTTTTTTTTTCGAGGTTCTGAATTGTTTTCCGAATCTCATTTTTGACACTTGATTGTTTTAGTAAGTAAAAAAGTAGCAAGAAAAAAAAAAAAAAACAGAATTTCAATCAGAGAACTTATATAATTTACCCTCAGAGAATTTTTCCTCATTCAGTTGTGAATCTCGGTACAATAGTAGGAGGGAGGCACAAATTTTGATAATTACTACTATTTAGATTAAGGGCCGTATATATGGAAATTTTATTCTAATAGCCGATACATAACCAGATTTTATCTTCGATTGAAATAAATTATTCATGTTTATGTGTGAGTAATCTGTAACTTTTGAAGTAATCATATCTCATCATGAAATTTAAAATGTATGAACTTATTATTGAATGTGTCTGCGTTAAATGACATACTATCAGTCGGTGTATGCGTCACAAAGTTAGTTGTATAGGCAGTGTTTATAAAATGTTTATTGTGCACGCTACGTAGTGTTCAAGTATGCTCTCGCATGGTTCAAATTATTCATTATCTTAGTGAAAATGATCACTTTTATCATCACTGGCTCAATTTTTTTCCCTCTTCAAGGATCGGGTTTACGTTCACACTGATCCCAAACCTTTAAACGGCATAACAAAAATCTAAACCGCATGTAAAATGCTATTCCTTTTTACATGAAGGAATAGTTTTTTTCCGATTTTCAGTGGGTGCAAAGTATGGGGGAGGAGGGATACGAAAATGCGTTCCATTGAGAAACCAGCTCTAAACAATATCGGGGGTTGTACATGCTAAAATAAAAAACACTTTCAAGAAGGCGAGATATCTCGCCAATGTGAAGGTGTCAAGGTGATGGTTAAGATGACACGACATCCATTAAGCTCTGTAATCTCACTGGTGGATCATTGTGAACGTGTGTCGATTCATTTTTCCACCACTTTTTCCATATTTTTCTCTATTTTTTCTTCTATTTTTTTCTTTCTCTTGCATGCAGGGTTTTGGTTTCGTAACGTTCGCAAATAGTTTGGATGCAGATCGTGCACGTGAGCAACTCAACGGCACAGTTGTAGAAGGACGCAAAATAGAGGTGCATGTTCAATATTGTATTTTTTTTAATTTTTTTATCATGTTTTAATTTTTCTTTTTTCCAAACTCCTTTTAGAATATTTCATAAATGTATGTTATTCATGTTATATAGCATATTTTTAGTCATTTCTAGTAGAAAATAAATTGTGTGCTTTTTAAACGAAATACACGAATACATACAAAATAGTTTTTGGTTGACTTCATCTTCACGACAGGAGGAAACGTCTCATAATCGTGGACGGAGACGCATTTTGTGCTTCCCATTCGTTACAGAAAAGTGAATCGTTTAGGAAATGGCAACTTAAAATCACTCATTAAATCGCTCGCCATATGATGTCGAGAAATTCAAATACATAGATGTACCTGTAACATTCTACGAGGTGTCTTGTAACTGCTTATCTCATTAACCGTCCGTCGTAGCGGTATAATTTCAATTTAAAAAATGCTCACAGGGCGTTCAAAAACTACCCTGTACCAGTTTTGCGATATGATACAGTTGCGTTCATGATACAGTGTATCACAAAATAAAAAAAATCTAAATTATTAAACGATCCCCCTGTGCTCTAAGTTCCAATTAGAAAGCTGTTGCCCTGTCTCTCCTTTGGTCAACAAAAAATGTTCCTAAGTGCAATATTTGCTGAGATGTTCAAATTCAAAACGGATAAAAGTTGAGAAAGGATATATGAAAGCATAAATGAGTAAATGAGAGAAAAGGAACGTGTGTGTGGGTTTTCCTTTAATTTTTTCTGCTCTTTGATAACTTTTCTCCGATTTCCGAATCGAAATATCTTAGTAAATATTCAATTTAGAAACATGGAATTTTTTTTGCTGGCCTTAAGGGATACAGGCCAACAACTTTCTAAATGGAAATCAGAGAACAAGGAGACGTTATAAAATTTAGATTTTCATTTTTATTTTGTGGCACACTGTATTTTCACTTTCAAAACTAGCATGGGCTAATTTTTGAAGGCATTTTGAACAGTTTTTAAATTGGAGTCGTACCTCTACGATGGATGGTTGACGAGATAAATGCCGCATCACCACTTACAAGACACCCTGTATAAATGAAAAAACAGGGTTTAGCGTTCCATTGCTCCAAATGGGTCAAATTTTGTACTACAGATAATTCAAACAATGCGCTTGTCATTTATCAAATAAAAAAAATATACAAAAAAATCTGCCGATAAGTGGCGCAGAAGCGCACATATAAATATTGTACATGCCTATCATATAAATGTTAAATATACCTTAAGGATCTACCAAATAATGCATAGGAACATGTGACGCGTTGAGGCTCCTCTAGCGGCCTCTATAAGAGCTATTGAATAAAAACACAATTGGGTGGAAACAACCTAAGAAATACAAAAGAAACCAAAAAAATTAAGTATTTCTGTTTTAGCCGGCAGGGAGCACCACTCTCTGCATGAATGTCTTGCACCACTCTCCAATGGCATGAATGTCTTCATCGCGAACTATCACCATATGTTTTATGATAAACATTTCCACCATGGAAAAATGACTAACCAGTCATATAGAGCTATTCGAATAAGATATTATGAGCCTTTGAGTGCATATTGTGATCGTTGTATGACAAAAATAATGAAATGATTGAAATTCGCCCCCATATAACCTTGAAATGTATGAAAGATCATGAACCCAATACGACTACCTGCAACATTAATCAATATGCAAATTCAGGTGGAATCCTCAGCTGTCGATAGAGACTGGGCGGTGTACGGGATTGAGAGAAAGGAAGTGAGCAGACTCTAAATCAGTGATTTTCCAACTTTTTTAAGTTTAAAAACGATTTCTCTGAGAAATATGGAAATTTTAAACATCTCGGGGCACTCCAAAAGTGCCGTAATGCCTCCAGCCATGTTACTACTGAACTTTCGATTGAATTCATCCGAAGATTACTTTTAGGATGACAGCTTCAAATTCACGAATGCGTGAAGTTTCGGATCAAAGTGCGAAGTAGGATGCACTGACTGAGATTCAAGGTACTCTGGCTGGGTTCACCGGATAATTTTGAACTTTAATTTTAACTTAAAGAAAATTCTAATCTCTAGGTAGATAATGATTAAACTCGGTTAAAACAAAAAAAAAAAATGTTAGTGCAGTGGAGCCTCCCCTAACGGACACTCCCCGTTCACGGAGAGTTTTCTGATCCCCGGTAACGTAGAATAGGGTTTTAATGTATTTCACTCCCTGTTAGAGCGGACACTCTCGATAGCGGACAGTAAAATCAGGCGAACTCTAATTTCTTGGTTTTTTGGTCATAAACCAAGATTATGTCATATTCAACTAAGATTATGTTTAACCCCAAACTCGTGTTGCCAAAAATAGAAAATCGTCAATCAATTATTTAATTAACTGAATATAACTATGGTCCAGGATGTTGGATTTGTATGTTGATAATGTGTGTATTTTTACATGATTTGCTAATGTACACACATTATCGCATGATTTGCTTAACCACCAGTGTATCAACTTTACAGTAGCATATACATTTTAACGTTAAAATATATAGGAACCAATCACGACCAAATACAAACGTCGTATAAATGTGAAAGTCGTATAAACGAAGTTACGTCATGTATCGTACCTCCCGATTAGTGCACAAAATTTTTTGGTCCCGTGCGTGTCGGTCATCGAGAGTTTCTGTATGAGAATATCCATAAATGCCTCTATCTGCATGTTATCGCACGTCATTAGCGTTAGTATGTGTGTACTTGCACATAGAATCGATAGTTAGTAAAAAAACTTTTCGCCGCCATTTATAATTGATCTTTTTTTGTTGATATATAATCGATATTTTGAGATTACATTGAGCTAAAAAAATATAACAAGAATTCCTTTATTTACAGAAAACACGAACACGCAATATTAAAAAAAAGTTCAATTTTTACTTTACTCTACGCGATAGCTTAGGCCCGGGGTTCTTTACCTATTGGTCGCGGCCCAAACTGGAGTCGCGAGGGCTTCCGAGATGGGTCGTACGAACCCACTTGCAGCGAAGTATTCTATAGCTATGGGTCACGACGGAATGTGTATTCGCAATGTATTTCCAAAATGAATCACAAAAATTTACTTTCAGTCAGAGATTCTTGAGATATGGGTCACGACGAAAATTGATTCACAATGACTTTTTAAATGGGTTATACAAATCCTCCTATAGCCGGAGATTCTAGAGATTTGGGTCACGACCCGAAATTGATTCGCAGGACCTTTCGAGATGAGTCATTCGAATCCGATTACAGCCTGTTATAATTGTACTTATTGCATTACTCCCATTTGAAAAACAAACAGTTCCATGGGTCACGAAGCTGATCTTGTTATTGATTTTGCGTCACGGCTAAAAAAGGTTAAGAACCCCTGGCTTAGGCTGATTATCGATACGTACAGTCTCAGGCACAATTCGAAAGGGGTACCTAAAGACGGTTATTTTAATAGTTTCTGGCATCGGTCATGTGATCCTGACGATTTTTCTACACGGATTTGAAATATTGTGGGGGGGGGGCGAGTGCGGTGCATGAAATGGTACGGCTTTCATTAGTCACATATAAAAACTGAAAACACGTATTGAAGAGAACAGGATACTACGGCCAATCAATGTATCGTGATTTTCTGAGTATAACTAGTGGATTTACTTCAAAAACATTTTAATATTTTAGTACGGATTATACGCTACTGCGCATTATTTGGTGCTGTTTTTCCTGAGAGGTTTGACTGAAAATGAACATATATTTCAATACAAGGTAGTTATAAATAAACTACTGTCACTGCTCAGACGTATGTAGCGCTCATTCTGACGGAGGTTTCTTCATGAAACTTGGTATATAGGATATATAGAGCATGAGGAAAATAAAAATTTAAATAACAAATAGTTAAATTTTTGATCACGAGGCAAAACATTCCGCTTTTTATATCGCGGTTACCTTTCTCCCATGGTCAACATAACGTATATGCCAAGTTTCAACGAAATACGTCCACACGACGGGTGCTAAATGAGTCGGAGTACTGTCAGTATAATTAAGCTGATTGGTGTCAGTATTCCGACCTATGTAGCGCCCGTTGTGATGGACGTATTTCGTTGAAACTTAGTATATATGTTATTTGTACCATGGGAAAAAGATAACGGTGATAAAATGCAGAATGCTTTACCCAGAAATGGTCAAAATTTTAACCATTTCTAATGAAACCTTTTTTTTTTCAAGTGGTCTATATGACCTATACCATCAAAATACTTCCATGAGAATGGGAGTTACATACGTCTGAGTAATGACAGTTTATTCATGACTACCCTGTATCAAAAAAAAAATAATCCATGAAAAATAATTTATTTAATAATAACAGATGACGCATTTATACGTAGATGCGAATATAAAAGATTTCTTTTTTTACAATACCTGTTCAATAGCACCGTGATATCTTAAAGCTTCTTTCTTGTTAAAAAAAATTAACTTGAAGTTTCGTGACGATTGAACTAGACAAAAAATTCTGACAAAGTTACTACGTCCGAAAAAGAAACAGTTATTTCTCATGTAATTTGGTGTGCGCTGAACATGAATTCGACTATGAGAAGTTGAAATGGCTGCAATTGACTATAAACGCGCATTTAGTTCTTGTACGATTACACAATACCAATTATTTATAGAAGAGAAATAGGCATAGCGATTGCTTGAAATAGAGAAGCGTTGCACATTAGGATCCTTGCTGCCACCTATAAAATTCGAACAAAATTATTTGTTAAAAAATTTTCACGTAAAATTTATTGTTGGGCTTATATAGGTGATGCTTGAAAATGAACAATATGTGATATGATATTTTTCATATTCACGCTGCATATCTATGTAAATCTTATGCGTTTGATGCCGGTTTCTATCGTCGCAAAATCATGTTGTGGTAAACCTAGATTCCGGTATATATAATGGACCATAGAATTTACAACATTTGAGTAGCATGAGACTAAAAAATTACGAGGTATCATACCGGATATTAATTTTTTCATGTCGCACGCTGGTTTGAAACGAACAATCAACTTCACTTGAAGAATTATAACAATTAGTTTGTTTTTATTTGATAGGTGGCAACAGCAGTCTCAGCACAATTGTCTTTTTTTTTGCTACGTGTCGAAAATGTCTACAGAAAAACATAGTAACCGGTTTTGCTGCACGGTATATGTATACTAATGATACTAATGCGGTGTATAAAAATAAAAAGCAATGTATGGCATCATACCATACATTGTTAGTTTGCATGCCGCACACCGATTTAAAACGAAAAACCAACTTCACTTGAAGAATTTCCAGAAACTATAAGAAAATCCCATCTCTCTCTCTCTCTCCTTCCTTCTCCTAGATATACAATGATAAACCCTTAGGCTGCGGGAATATTCGTTGAAAAGCTGCTCGGTTGGTAGAGCTCTTTCATACGTCTTTCAAAGAATTTTATCTTACTAGGTTTATTTTTGTTTGATTAGGTAGCATCATGGGTCTTAGCTCAACTGTGTTTCCTGCATGATAAAATATAATTTTAAGTAAGAAAGCTCGGAAATTTTCACTCCTATTAATTATTTACTTTTCACCGATTAGCAAATTATGTTCCCCCATTTATGCCGGTCCAAGAAATCGTTCACTTAATCTCACCGGTCTGCTAGTAGAAAACGGGGAAGAGAACTGTGTTATAGTGCTATTGTAAATTGAGTAACACAGTGATGACTCAAAAAACAACAGCAAATAAAACTTTTCGCTTAACTCGAAAAATACAAGAGGAAATGTGGGATATATGGTCACTCGATGGTGAGACTAATTTTTTTAATGATTTGTAAAATCACCCTTCCCAACAGCGAACGCCCCTGGCAGCCCATGGGATAACTTTTTCCTCTCAAAAGCTTTACTTGCGTGGACTCCAAGCCAGAAATTGAGAAGCATCCAAACGTTGAACATTTCCTCCTTTGCACAAAAAACAGTAGTGACAAGGAAAGTGTCCCAGGTTGTCACCCTCCGGAAATTATGAAAAAAATTCATTAACTTCAACTCACCCAGAAACACATAAAAACAAAAAATTAGCGGCGGAGTGCAATTATTGAAGCCACCAAAATTATTAAAAGTCATAACAGTCGGCTACTCATTGCCTCTTGCGCTTTTTGGCGAATACCTATGTAAAACTTCTTTTCACTTTCTTTTCCTTTCGTTCCTCCAGCTTCTCTGTTATAGAAACTATATAGACCTTTCTTTGTTTTTCCTCTTTTCCTCATTTTTGTCTGATCATTCGTTGTTTGAATGACGTCACTCTAACACTCTAAGATTGCGGGATTTTAAAATTCATTCTTGCCCCCCCCCATAGGCGTTCAAAATATTAATATTTACATTTTTTTTCCGAGTGACCCATAATAATTCCGACGTAATTTTATGTTTATTATTTTACATTTTTATACATATTTAAACGAGTAGAATCAGGAGTAATTTTTTCGAAACTGTTTGAAGACGTCACCCCTTGAGAACCTTACCTTGTGAGTTCATTGCCCGGCTATTAGCCAAGTTATATGCGTATAAACACACCGTAAATTGATACAATAAAGCAGGACATAGCACAATAAATTAACGTATTATATATAAATAGCCTTCCTCTCTTTTTTCCCCTTTTCTATAGAGCTAATAATGATGGAAATATATAAGCGAGCGGCAGACATCTATACAACGCTGGCCAAGTCCTTCATTCGGCCGTTTGTGTGTGGCTGGCATGGCTACATACCTGCCTCATCGTTATGATGTCTGAGGAAGGGTGGGAACATCAATCATCTTGCTCGTGAAGGATAAGAAAACAAAAAGGAAAGAGCCGAGGGCCATCTGTGGGCAGAGCTAGATATCAGCGTTACGACGTAACCAAATCTTTAGACACCTCAACCTTTTCTCCCAATAATTACGATGACGTATTACTCGCCAAGAGAAAGACAGTGGCGTATAGCAGTCTATGTACACGTCTCTTTTGGCAAAAGGATGATTTATTACCTCCGGAGACAGAGATTATTTCTTTTGTATCGTCGGATACAGGGCCTGGATGATATAATCGCTAATAATCAAAATATCATATCATATCCTGCCGGCGTGATCCAAGCGTTATGAAACGCTTACGTTTACCCCTTAAACAAGTTTTTAATCGTCTTATAACTCGGCACAAGTCACTGTGAAATTTAATTTTATTTTCATGAATTATTTGCACATCATGACCTTAACTGTGGTCTCTTATTTCGTCATTTTACTCTGATGGATCACTATTAAAAATGATTTGAGTAATATTGAGATGTAAGCTTATACTACGAATTATTACATTTTTTGATACGGGAATATGATCATGAGCCAAATAAAACTCAAAAACTATAACTCCATTGCGAATTCGCACAGATAACGATGATTATGATGGTTGTGCGGAACTTTTTTCTTAGAAAAAAGTTTTAATTTCTTTAAAGTATAACATTCATGAAATAAAATTCCATCAATCCATCATAAGAGCATATATTCTATTCATATACAGTCAAACCTCGTTAGTGCGTCACCCGGTTAACACGTCACTCCGCTTACCGGGTCACTTTCTGGAATCACAATTGTCCACTGGCAGGAATTGACACAGCTATGGCTTACACCGCTTAACGAATCACTCCGCTTACTAAGTCATATTTTGGCTCTTCCAAGAGTGACGCATTAACGAGGTTTGACTGTATTAATAATATATGAATAGAGTACCATAAAAAAAGATTGTGGTTATACTATATTAGCGTGAATAGCTTCTCGATTTATCCCAATAAGTTTATAGTATTTCTTTTTAAACGTGCCACATTCGTGTTAGAATTCACGATCCCCAGAGGTAAACTATTCCATTTATTAAGAACCCTTATCAGAGAAAAACTCCCTGTGACAACACCACAACATGGAATTTTCTCTTACTAAACGATACTGGCGTCCCCTTGTCGAAGCAGTTAATCGATGGTGTATTAATAACTCATAGTCCATCCTACCATCCCGAAAATTTTAAACACTTTGATCGTATCCCCATGACGTCTGCGATCTTCCAATGTAAGCATTGGCAAAAAAAAAAGCAAGTCTCTCTCTATAGGTTATATATATAGCTCAAGCCCCGTGTGGCAACAAGAACATGCGTGGCTCTTCTCAGCACCTCCTCCACCAAGTCTTTGTCCTCCATCTGTAGGCATGGGGTCCAAAACATTACGGCATATTCGAGTCCAAGACGAACTAATTCCCTGAAAATCAGAAGAATGAATTCAGGAGAACGTGAAGGGATATTTTTAACCACTTCGCTTACAAGGTTTCGGTGAGAAATTTGGATGATTTGGCGAATGGGCGAAAATATGGTAACCTCGTCCTAACCTAACCGCACGTTAGAGAAAGGTAAAGGAGGTCAAGGCGAAAAAAAAGAAGAAAGGAAAAGAAAACAGTATAAACATAAGTGCAGATAAGAGATAGAGATAAAAGAGTGTAGAGTTATATGTACGAAGTAGATTTCTCTATCCACCCTCACCCAACCACTTCTTTTTTGCTCTCATACGTATATAGTAGAAGGATACATCATATGTGGGGAAAAAGCCACCTAAAATAATTGTATAGAAATAAAAGGAAGGTAATATATATATATAATATATTAACTCCGTGTATACGTAACAAAGCCTGACGGTGATGAGAGAGTAAAGAAAACAGATTGATCTTGTTTGATTGTATTCCAAAGACGTTTGGACGCAATATTACGTCCTTGATAGTAAAGTGGTTAAGAATAAAACCTAGCATTCCATTCACTTTTTTGACCACCGCTGAACTTCAGAAAACCTATAAAGCTATCAATCTGTATTTTTTTTTTCTATTGTGTGTGCGCGTTTGCTGTGTATAATAAACTGGCGATTATTATTTTTACATAACAGGTAAATAACGCGACTGCGAGGGTCCAAACGAAGAAGTTGCCCACTATTCCCAATGGTAAGTTTAAAACAATGACATCATTTCTCCCCAAAAATTGTAAAGGTAATGTGTCTTATAACGATGATCTTATTTCGTGGGAAAGGTGATTTTTTTTAGAGAATTATTGTTATTCCGAACAGATACACGAGAAAATATTGATGTATACAGTTTATTGATGGATGAAATATTATACGCAAGACATTTAGATTTTTATGGATTGGCCTATTAATCGAAACAAATCTAAAATTTTTGATGCAAATTGTGTTTTTAATACGAAAGATTGTACTGAATATAGACTTAAATTCAATATAAATATTTTCAGGCTAGTTCACAGCTTTTGTCCACCGCAACAAAAATGTTCTAAAGCAAAATTTTTGGGTATATCGAGTTACAGTGAAACCTCGAAATAACGATGCTCTGCGGACCAAGGAAAAATATCGTTGTAGAGGGATTATCGTTTTACCAATGTTATCAATATATCATTAAAATCAGTCACACACTGCCAAATTTACGCTGCTGTTGGCATCTCTTTCGAGTTAGTGTTTTTAGTACGATCATAAAATGCATTTATAAGTGTTTTTTTCGCAGCAAAAAAATTCGAGTTAACTGTTTGATTAATAAAATTCGGTCCGTTGTTTCAGTCTGTAAAGTTGTTTACCGCACATCGTTATGGTATCCTAGACGGAAAATAGCTTTTCACGGCAACTTCATTAAAACACTTTCGGAGGGTTGGTAGTGAAAATATACCAATGTTACATTAAATACCCTAGAAATAACAAAAACAGGTGAGGAATTGTAAAAAATGTATCGAAGGTGATTTTGAGTGAAATTTGAAAAATATCGTTGAGGCTGTTTCGAAATATTCTCAAAAAATATCGTTATATCGAGTAAAGGACACGGTTGTTTCGAGAGAAGTTTAACATTAGACTATAGGCAATTCCAAACAAGATTTGAAAATACAGGATGATAATAATTAATGTCCCCGTATTTTTAGCAGTTTTTGAGAAAAAGTGGCGCTTTTTAATGAATGTTTTACATTTTCCCATTGCCCATATAGCGTATTTACCACGTTTCAATGTATACGTCCTGCAGAACGTGCTTTACAAAGGTTGGAATAGTGTCAGTATACTGACGGGTGCTACATTGAACGGAATAGTGTCAGTATACTGACGGGTGCTACATTGAACGGAATAGTGTCAGTATACTGACGGGTGCTACATTGAACGGAATAGTGTCAGTATACTGACGGGTGCTACATTGAACGGAATAGTGTCAGTATACTGACGGGTGCTACATTGAACGGAATAGTGTCAGTATACTGACGGGTGCTACATTGAACGGAATAGTGTCAGTATACTGACGGGTGCTACATTGAACGGAATAGTGTCAGTATACTGCTCAGATCTCTCTAGCGCCCGTACTGGTAGACGTATGCGATTGAAACTTGGTATATACGCTATATGGACCATGGGAAAATGTAAAAAATTGAATGGGAAAAAGTGCCAATTTTTAAACTGGTGGTCGAAAATCGAACTATTTCTTTTATTTCGTAAATCTCTCACCCATGGTCGCATTAAGATGTCCTTGAAATTTGGCTGCATTTGGATTTTGAAATGTGCTTTAAAAACGTGCAGTTTTTAAGAAAAAAATGTACAGAGTACGGAAACATTAATAATACTCTATGTATTTGTAATATTCTGTTCTGAACTAATTTCTGTGTGATTTTTATGTATTTTTATTTATTTCCTTTTTAAATGTCATGCAGATCTTACTGTGGCCGCACTAAGAGGTGTCGCTATCCAGAGAGGTCGAGCGAGAGGAGCTTTTACCACCGCTTTCGCGAGGCACCCTTCGCCACTGACGGCTGCTGCAGCTGCCACTGCGCTCCACGGATATACCCCGTAAGAAACCAGTCGACTGTTCGTCATAAACTACTTCATGCTTGTCTTTTATCGATGATTCTTTTCAACCTCAAAGTCCTTAAATATATGTCAAATATATTTTTCCCTAACAGGCTGATGATTCACAGAGGAGTGTACCAAGACCCGTTCTTAGCTTATGCCGGAGCCGAGAGATATCAGCTTCCCGTAAGTTGACATTATTCAATGAGACAAAACTTACCCGTGCAGTTCATATGTTATGGTAAATGCGATAAATCGTTTATGAATTTGTTATTGTGCCGGTTATTATTCATGCTTACCAATCGTCTTAACAAGTTTGACAATTTTATCACTTTTACCGTCGAATATGCATAATATCCAAACGTCGTTGGTAGATTCAATAAATACTTGAAATTTGTCGCCTCTCTCTCTCTCTGTGATTATGCATAACACCCTAGTGCAGCGGTTCTCAACTTTATTTGACTCCCTTTTTGGTACATAATATCTGTGGTGGAGCCCCATATAGGCCTATTTTTTACTTATTCATCAAAGTTACTGATTCATTTTCATAATTAAAAAATATTTATGTTTTTTTTTTACAAAATTGCTGTTTTTTTTTCATTTTCCGCGGATTCCCCTGGGGAGTGCACATGGAGCCCCAAGAGCTTCGCGGAGTACCAGTTGAGAACCACTGCCTTGGTGTAATTACTGAATTTGTTAAATATGAAAAAAATTCCAAATGAGTCTAGTAAGTGTGATGAATGTGGTCGTACTCCGATATAATGATAACAAATTTTACGATCGTACCCCGATATAATGATAACAAATTTTACGATCGTACCCCGATATAATGATAACAAATTTTACGATCGTACCCCGATATAATGATAACAAATTTTACGATCGTACCCCGATATACTGATACAATACAAGTATAAATTATCATCATACAATACGATTACCACCGACGCCACGCTTGGTATTATGGTTATTAATAATATTTGAATCTCATGATCCCCCTGAGGTGTTGCAATTTCAAAAATCCCGTCTTGGCGGGTCTCTATATTATAAAATATAATACTGTCCGAATTTCTTATTTATAGCTTCCAGTGGTTCGGGCTTGGCGATCATTGCCTCATACATTATATAACATTTGAACCCCCCCCCTACAGTATGAATTCTGAAAAATCCCTCGTTAGTCAGTTTTCACATTCTAAAATAAAACTATTCAATAAATTTCATAAATATTGCTCCAGCGGTTTCGGCTCGGCATGATTTCTCTGTATAACCTTTGAACTCTTTTATGAAAAACTCAGGGGTCGAATTTCGGAAAACCCCTTCCTAGTGAGTCTTTACGTCACGAAATATAACTACTGACCAAATTCCATAAATATAGCTTCAGCCGTATCGGCTCGGCGATGATGAATCAGTCAGGTCATATTATTATATATACAGGGTGTGCAAAAAGACCGGAAAAATAACCGAAATAAAAACGGTTTCCAGGGTAAGCATCACTAGGTTACGGGAATTTTTTTAAGACAGCAAAACAAAAGCTCAAAAACAGCCGATAGGAGGAGCTGACGTACACAAGTCAAAGGAAAGGTAAACAAATAACGAGCAGAATGCCTCCAAATCGTTTACTACAGCAGTGTGTGCTCCACATGACCGCAACAACAGGGGATAACAAATAATGTATATAATGTGTATTGTATAATGTGTGATAATGTGTTATCACCGGTGTGTGTGGTGGTGGTCATGTGGAACACATACTGCTGTACTAAATGATTTGGAGACATACTGTTCGTTATTTGCGTACCTTTTCTTTGACTTGTGTACGTCAGCACCAGCCTCCTATCGACTGTTTTTGAGTTACTTTTTTTTCCTGTCAAAAAAATTTCCGTGACCTAGCGATGCTAACCCTGCAAAACGTTTTTCATTTAGGTTATTTTTCCGGTTTTTATGAATTTATGAACTTTCTACGGACTTTTTGCCAACCCTGTATATAGATAGATTTACATGTATCTCGGTCCAATGCCGAGTGCGAATTTCGCTACGGTTGGTCTCTCTCTGGTCAATAAAAATGTTTCGAAAAAATTCCACACAGATCCAATCTTGACTCTACTAACTAATTTCAGAACGGCATTTTCCCTTTACCAAAACAAAATTCAAATTTATTCACAAATATTCGTACGAGTTTTCGTAAAACTCTGGCCAGAGTTCTTTTTGAAGGAATGTTGTGTGTGGAATGGGAACTTCAGTTATAATTATTATGCTAGGTTTCTTATTAATGGATATCAACTCGGTTTCTACGATTGCAAGTTATGCAAAATTTCTATACTCAGTGGCGTATGCTTCAAGTTGGTAATTAGAACCATCAGTGAACATTTTCGCTGATACTACCGATCTCTCAATTTTCACGCATTTACGTCTTATAATATGTTTGAAACAGGTCTTTTTCTCCCCATCAATTTAACCATTTTTGCGCCATCAAACTAAGAATCATATGCAGCAGCCAACATTTGCTGTGAGGAGCCCGCGATACACTTCATTTGCTTAATTGTCTCATTAATTAAGTGAAATCGATGACTGATAATTTTTTCCCGTCTGATCTTAATTCACTCGTGCAAACTCCATCTATTGATTTCTTGCAAATTATTTGGAGATTTCTCTACGAAAAACCATGCGCCAGATATGTTTTCTTCGTCACTTTTATCCATAATCTCCGCACTAATCACTATGCTAATGACAATTTTCTTCTTGCTATACGCTCGTCATCATCGACTTTCAACTAGTGACGCGTGCCGTTGAATATTTATTTATTTTTAAAATATTGGGGAAACACCATTTTTATACCGTATGGTGATTTCTGTGCCTTAATGGACATTTACATAATTATACAAATCGCAAAAACTTGAAATATCAAACTATATATAATATAATAATAATATATCAAACTATATTAATAACAAAATAATATGCGTTAAAAATTGATAAGAAATTGCCTAATTGATAGAAGAAAAGTGAGCACTAAAATACGCATCATGGCGTAGTTTTTTCCAAATTTTTTTATCTTGATGAGTTTGAAAACGTAGTTCGAAATTCCACTCACGGAGAACTTAACACAAACAAAAAACTCGACGTCGACTCCTTGAAGACCTCTTATTTCTGCATCGGCAAGGCTTGGGGAAGTTGATTTCTCAACGAAACACTTTTTCCACTGCACCCCCCTTCTTAGCACCTGCTGAAAATCGGAAGGAAACCTATTCAATAAAAAACATATGGTCTTTTGAGTGACGTTTAGTGATTTCTGCTGTGCCGCTTAAAGATTTAATCCGAGTGTCAACTTCAAATTACGCAGATACAGCTAACTGTATCAGAAAGACTGTCTACAGTGTGTGTAGAAGCAAATCTGCCTTTCTTTTCTTTCCAGTTTGAAGCAACTGCTATCAAGGCCTTTATAAACGAAAAAAATAACATTACACTGCATGCACCTTATATGAACCTCCTCGCAGCAAAATTGAAGTAAAATTTTTACGACAGCTCTTTAATACCACTGACCCTAGTTTGGTTGCAGGAGACTAACACCAAGAATTAGCGTAGGATGACAACTCGCAGGAACAGATGTTGCCAACTTGCCTAGAAATAATAATCTGGAAACTCACTATTAACCAGTACCAACATACGCGTAATACCCTAGAAATCCACGATGCGTAGAAACCTGATGTATTTGATTTTGGAATTTCCAGAGATTTTTGGTATAACATTTCACTGAAATATTATACCGAATTCTAGCCTTAATTCAGATCATAACCCACAATAGTCATCTTTTAAATAAACTCGCTCGTTCCTAAAGAAATAATGCGCCACAAGGTTACTGACTGGGAGAAATATCAAATATTACTAAGAGAAATTGTTTTCGTGGATTTTAGCAGTTCTTAAAATGAGTTTTGTGGATAAGGAATATTTTTTGTTCTTCCTGAACGCAGGAATCAGCTGTGTTAGCTTCAAGACATTTTCACACTGATGTGCAGATTAAAATGTTACCGAAAAATAGGATGATAGAGCCTATAGGAGAAATTTTTAACTTTTTCTTGCCAAATAAAATCTGAATCCATCACATGAATTTTGATGCAAACCTAACCCTGTATTTTTATTCATTAATAAAAGTCTAGTCAATTTCGGTCTATAACCTGTATAGGACCATTTTAATAATATAATGATGTAATGTTGCATGTTTTCAGGCGTCGTACGCCGCAAGCGCAGCGTATACGGCGGCCGCAGCGAGGAGTTACGCCGCTGCGGCAGCAGCTGCTCAACCTGTCGCGTCGTACGCTGCAGTGGCGGGGTAAGTTACGTTTTCCGTCACAATAATTCAATGATTTCACGAGAGAGGAAAAAGCTCATGCTTGCGTATGTCTTGATTCTTTTTTGAGGAAAAAAAATTACACTGATTTTTTTTCTTGCAAGCGAAATATTGTCAAGATTTTTTTATAAAGCGCATTTTCCTCGTACGTTTATTTTACACTCTATTTTATCTCTTTTAGATCACGTGCATGCCAAAGTATCTTGTATAGTCACTATTTTCTCAAACATATTACTTCTCTTTTATATCTCAATGCATGATTCGACTGTGCTCTTTTTTTTTAAAATAAATAATGTACGAGATGCATTTTGCTTGTATATTGTGAATTTGTGCATCATGGACAAATATTTTGCATGCTCCAGAGCGAATAAAAATCATTCAAAAATATAGTCTCACTTTTGAAATACCGTAATGATATACTATAATGATGATGATTTCGCATGTGACTTTGCTAGTTTTCAATAAACTTTTCATATGATGATTGATGTGTATCCGTGTATTATTACTGTCATTATAGCATTAGTACTGTCTTCGAAATATTATTATAATTATGTTGAACGAAATAGTATGTGACTTTCAATGCTTCCGAACATAAAAAAAACTTTTCGTTTTGAACTCAAATTTCTTGATGGAAAGAATTTAGAAATTTTTCAACGATCCGTGCTTTTCCAAATCCAAAGCTTTTCTTAACTGTGGTGCTTTCCATGTTCCTCACATGATTCAGTCCAACTATCCATGTCATCCCAAAGCTATGATCGTTGGCCTTTCACTGGTTAAAATTCACCACAATACAAGGTGTCTATAATTGAAGTTGGCGTGTTCTGAGCTGTCTAAAGCCTTAACTACCCATCAGGCAATAATGAAATTCAAGGGACGTCTTGATGTAAGGACATGGGGAATTTTGGAAGCGTCTTTGAAGACCGAAAATCTATGCACAGATTTTGGTGAGAAATCCCCTTATTCGTTAAATTGTTTCAACAGCAAAGCACGTTCTTGTAAATTTAACGTCATGCTCTTTAGTGAAGAAATAAGAACGGAAATAGTTCTGCTGGAGATGTTTCGACATCCTACCATTAAGTTTTAGACGTTGGGTCACATGTTCACCAAAAATTAGCATATGCAATACAGTTTGCATGAGAATCACCCTCTAGTGATGAATTTCTGAACTAGAGTGAGTTTTTTTTTCTTCTCGGTTCTATCGTTAAAACGTTCCGAAAGTTTCCTAGATATCTAACAGACATTAATGCTTCCGCCGTTGTGAGGTAGTGTGGGCATCGTTCTGGACTCTCATCTTGAGAATTCGAGGGTTCGAACTCCATTGGCGGCGCAGTAGTGATTGGTTAAACTTGGTTTTCTGCGGTTTGTAACTCTGAGGCGTGAATGCGAACCAGTATCCCATATGAAAATGAGGGCACCTTCAACATCACACTAACATAAAATAAAAACTCAAGCATTTAACCATCTCCATTCCAAATACGGAAGTAAGATGGCTGCACAAACAAGATCAAGAAACAAGCACAACCCTGACAACAACATAAATACGTTAAGGACACGCATACACACACAACACATTCCAGCATATGCCGATTCGTTATGAATTCCTCGGGGGGAATGTGTACGTGGTACATTGTACAGTTAAGTAGTGATAGTTAATGCTATAAACGGCTCGAAACATGTAAACCGCAATTACAAACACCTTGCATGTACGAGGCTTTTTGTCGCGACCATCCTGCTATTATCAATCAACCTCCAGTTTCCATGGGATCTCACGAACACCTATCGCCCACCTTTTGATTCATCGATGTACAGGTATATATGTATATCTTTTGTTAAGATGTCGTCTTCGTGTGTAGTGACAGTATGTAGAGAAATGTTTCAATAGAAAATAATATAATTCACTCCACATCCAATGAAATTGTGGCATGGAAGTCGAGGAGATTGCAGCTTACACTTTGTTCTTTTTTGCACCAAAACTCTGTTACTATTGCTTATTGGTCGGAATCTAGAAGGGCAAGTCAATTTTGGAGATCAATTTATGAATGAAAGTATAATATAGCCATCATTTTCAAGCGGCATCTAATGCATAGTTTTCAGTGTTAGTGATCATTTGAGTACGTGTTAGTAGGGCCGCCGCATCAGTGGAAAATATGTTCCGCTGTGGATAGTAGAGATTAATTGTAATCAGACTTGCAGTCATATCAAATTGATTAACAAACAAATGTATGATATCAAATATATTTTAATATTTTTTATACAGGGTATCCCATAATTTCGTAAATAGTTCAAAAATTTGCAATAAATTAAAGAAATGTAAGTATATGTATTATAAGATTGCAGTATGTGAAAAATTTATTCCCAAACGAATAAGAATATTTTAATGCAGGAAAAAATTACTTTGAATTTCCGCCTATATACACTGGTGTAAGAAATTAAGAGACTTTGCAGACTTAGTCGATTATCTCTAGAACTACTGCACCGATTTTAATGAAATTTGATATGTACATACATTGATACAATACAAAACCAATAATCATTCAATAATTGTAATACACACGCATGATCGTGCGTAACACTCGTTGGAGTCAGAAGGTATGAAACAGCGGTTGCAGAATAAACAAAAAAATGGGTGAATAGATGGGTTAATAGGGGGTATGGTCCCCTCTTACAGATATACAGGTCTCGCAGCGTGATTTCATACTTGAAATAAGGCAGTTTATTATTTCCTGTGGCAATTGGTCCCACTCGTTCAGCAACACTGTTTTCATTCCCTGGATGGTTCCCGGAGGGGGGTTGCGAGTTGCAATTGCCCTCCCCAGAGCGTCCCAGACATGCTCTATAGGGTTAAGGTCTGGAGATCTGGCTGGCCAATCCATCCGGCGAATTTCCTCACTCTAGAAAATCGTCGAGCAGAAGAGCTCTATGTGGCCTCGCGTTATCGTCCATTAAAATGAACTCAGGGCCAACTGCATTCCTGAAAAGGCGAACATAGGGCTCCAAGACCTCATCCCTATACCTCACACCAGTCACAGTGCCTCTTTCAAAGACATGGCGAGGTGTGCGGTCATCCAACATGATGCCTACCCAGACCATTAAACCTCCTCCGCCATAATGGTCGATTTCGCGGACATTGGAGGGCAGGTAGCAGGTCCCTGGTTCTCTCCATATGAACGTACGGCGAGAATCGGTGCTTAGGCTGAACCGGGACTCATGAGTGAAGAGAACGGTCGCCCATTGATCCATACTCCAATCTCTATGCTCTCTGCACCATGATAAACGGATTCTCCTGTCCGTAGAAGTGAGCGGGACGCAAACAGCAGGTCTTCTTGCAAACAACCCTCTCTCATGAAGTCTTTTGGAAACAGTCACCCTTGATACATTTCATTTCATTTCATTCCGTGCACCGCCCAGGCTCTATCGACCATTGTCAATTTTAGCCATTGCCCGGATGAGGGGCTGGGCGATGTCGGGTGCTTTATTATGCATATAAAATATAAAATACATGAACATTGAATATAAAAACACATAAAAAAAATGTATATACAGATTTAAATATTTCTATTATACAATTTATTCCGATGAGCTGTTCTGATGTCCTTTCCAGCTTTATTGAGCCCGAGCCCCCTGTTCCTCTCTGTGGCCAAGCGCCAGGTCCTGGACCCATGTCTTCCCTCGTTGGCTTGTTGGCTAGTGTGAGCCCTTCGTGTCACATTGGTCCAACCAGGTGCCAGGTCCTTCAGCATGAGGGAAGGGGGTTGTTCGATTATTCAAAAGCTCCTCAGCTTTTGGTTGGGTGCTTCACAGTTTAAACACTGATCATTGGGACTTTGTTTCTTGATTACTCTTTCACTGGATCATTCTATTTGAAGTCAGAGTCAGAGTCTTCCCATATTTCGACCACTTCTTCTCTCTCCGATTGCTCCCCTCTGTGTCGTATTCTTCGTCTTCTAATTCTTCTATTTCCTGGGAGAGTACCCTATCGACGCTATCTTCGGCTTCTGCCCTTGCTCTCAGTCTTTCGCTCCTCCTCAGTTGTTGCGTTTCATGTGGAGTCTGGATGGTCTCATCCCTCTTTGTGTGGAGATGTTCCTGGTTGGCCTCTAGGAATTTAACCAGGTCCTTGATGGTTTCCATTGCTTTTCCATCTCTCTCCATCCTTTTGAACCATTCATGCTCCAACTGAGGGAGCGGCTTAACCAGGTGGAAATCTGAGGTCTTTTCGCACTCTGTTGCGTAATGCAATGGGCTTCCGACTCCTCCACACAGGCACTTGTCATTGTTTGAGATCCCGAAGCGGAGGAAGTGGGTGGGGAACGGCCCGTGGCCCGAGAAGAATATCGTCTTCTCTCTGCTCCAAGATCTCTCTCTCCACTGTATTTTGGGCAGGACCCTATGGATTAACTTCCCATGTGTGGCGGGGTGGTCCCAGAATTTCTGCCACTCTCCAAGGATGTGAATCTTTATTATCCTTTTTGCAGTCGCTGCTGGAATCTTCTTTTCCAGGAGGATCGTACGGCTCAAGGTTGTTGCCTTGGCCAATCTGTCCGCCTCCTCGTTCCCTTTTTCTCCGACATGGCCACGAACCCAGTTCAATTGGATGTTTGGATTTTTTAATAGAGCCCTGCGGACGGTTCTGGCGTCCTCGTGTCTCGTGAGGGGGTCTCTTATGGCTTCCAGGCTGGATCGGCTGTCTGTGTATACTTTGGACTGGGTCGTTGTGTTTTCCAAGCTGCTTACCGCTTCTCTTAGAGCGAAGAGCTCCGCCTGGAAAATCGTGCACCCTGTCAATATCCTCTGCTTCCACTTCTGGGTTATTACGTCATCCTCGTATCTCACGAAGGCAGCACCCGTTCCATCCTGGATTTTAGAACCGTCTGTGAATATGGTGGTTCCTTCGTATGAGATAGGGCCCGTTTCTTCCAGGGTGATGATCTGGCTCTCCTGGATGTCGGTGGCGGGGTGCATATCCCAGCCTATCCTTCTCTGCTCTAGCTCACTCCACTGATATTGGGCCTCCCCCAGACTAATGTTCCTCTTGAGTCTTGTCACCATGGCTGCTTTGGCGACATACTCCGTCTGAAGACTCAGTGGGGGAACTCCTGCGATGGCCTGCATGGCTGCTTTTGACGTCTTGTGGTAGGCTCTTGTGAGAAGGTGCAGGAAACCTCCCTGCAGGCTGTCCAGCTGCCTCTTAAGCTTCTCTGATGGGTCCTGGTACCAGATGGGTCCAAGCAGCTCCGTATGTTATTATCTTGATAGCCACCTGGTCGTACAATATCCTTCTGAGCTTCTGCGTTAGTCCCCATCTTGGGCCTGCCATGCTCGCCAATGTTTGAAGGTTAGCGTTCGCCTTGGCTCCCTGGGTTTTTACGTGTGATATCCAGTCCAGGTCTTTGTCCAGAGTTACCCCAAGATATTTCAGCGTCTTCTTCCATGGGATCCTGGTTCCCTTCATCCTTATCTTGGGTCTCTTGATTCTTGAACTGTACCACAGGTAAGAACTTTTTTCGATTGCCGGCTCCAGATCGTTGTTGTGTAGCCAATTGGCCATCTGATCCAGAGTCCTGGTGGCCTTTCCTTCCATCTCTTTCCATTTCTCTGTGGCCATGACTATGAGTATGTCGTCCGCAAAGGCCTGGACTCGTACTCCCTCTTCCCAGGACTGTTTAAGTAGGCCGTCGACCGTGACATAAGGGGGCACGAGCCCTGCGGACTACCTCTCGTTTGGTCATGTTCCACGAGCTCACCTCCCAGCTCCATGCCCACTTTCCTGTCTTTCAGGAGATGCATCAAAGTCTGTGTTAGATCCTGTGGTGCGGGAATCTGGGCAAAGATCTTTCTCAAGTTGGTGTACCGAAGTGCATCGAATGCGCCCTTGATGTCGATGGACACCAGCGCCACGTGCTTTCCTTGTGTCCTGGCTTCCTTGATGTTGTCGACAACGTCACAGAGTGCTTCGTCCGCCGATCTTCCCATTCTAAAACCATACACCTTTGATACACGGGTTCCTGTGGCTGCATACAAGTCACGAGAGAGCTGAGAAGCTGTAGCACTCCTGTTACGCCTCGCTATAATCGACAAATGGCGATCTTCTCTGGCCGTCGTGGCTCTTGGACGACCTTGCCCAGGCTTTCTCTCGATGGATCCGGTATCCTGGAACTGTTTCCATAGGTTACACACGACGCTGGGCGTTAAATTGAACTCTCTACAAATCTGGAATTGAGATTGGCCTCCCCACAATTCGCCACCTCATTCCATCATCTAAACGTTAGTGGTTACTCATTCTTACTGTTACAATTTGAAATTAACCGATTGCTGCAAAATAACACCAAGAAATTCGCCGAGGTGTGCTAGCGAACGAAATGCGTCTTAACTTACGCGGGCTTATAAAGCCTGTTTCTCTACTGGCTCCGCCCACACACACGTGTACGCTTACGTATTTGATTTGCATTTTTGTCTAGAACCAGTGGTTGTACATTCAGTTCAGTTCTTTTCATGAAATTCGATAAAATATGCAAATTCTCTTAATTCATTTCACCAGTGTAGAAGACGCTGTACGAATAGGACTGTGATTTACCTTTAAATATGGAAATCACAGTCCTATAAAATGCAGGATGTACGATTAACCGGTCATTTCTGAATTTTTCAGTTACTACCGCGTACATAAGGTTGTCATTATGATATTGGTGGATAAAACACTGTTGGTGGAGTGGGTCGTTTTTACCCTCGAATCACCGGCCCAGGCTTCGGACACAGAAGCGATTCAAGAACGGTTCAGGTGTAATCACTCCTGATTTGCTTTCATGCAACTCTCGATCGACAAAAAAGGAAACAAATTTTCTTTTGTGCAAAAAAACAATACCCCCTCCTTTATGAGAATAACCTTCTCACATACGTCATTCAAATATACCAGTTCATCAGGATTTTATGAGTTTTTAAACTATTCCCGAATTTGTGAGACATTCTGTCCATTAAATGTAATATATTTTAAAAAAACATAATAAAATAAATTGCAAACATTATAAATCAAAAAGGCGATTGCTCCACCCGATCAAAACAAATGCTGTATATTTGCACTGATTTTCTCTCAAAGAATTAATTCAGCTTTACTCGAAAATCCAGGTAGGATTTGAGAAATTTTACGCCACAACTTATGAATTAAATGTTTGGACAATGCGGATGCGTGTCATTTTTTGAATCGTGGGTGCGGCGCCCCTACTGTAATCGACTCGTTGTTTACAATTGCACTGAGTTTTGCGCCCTTTAATCTTCATGTATTATTCCGAGGACTGCATATTGGTTTCTGGAAAATGAATGCAGATTCCGGGCTTTATCAGAAAATGATGTTTGATACGTTGATTTTCTGCTCACACGTCCGAATTCCAGATTTTGACTAAGGCTAATTTTGTTGCAAGTCTTTCATTTAATGTCTCGTTATACGATTGGTTTTTTTTATCCATCTCTCCACGTGACGTTTATGAAACCAAACGGACCATCGATTGATTCTTTATTTTCCTCACGGAAATGGCTACCAACTTTGTCCAGTGTGCCATGCCGAATAGTTTAACCATGCATGTCGTCATGTGACAACGCTTCTCAAGCACGAAACCTTTCTCTCTACACGTTTCCGATAAGTCATTGGCTTCTTTCCAACTTCTACAATCTGGCTCGAACATGCACGCACGGCTCACATCAAGCGCAGACGAACGACAAATCTCATATTTTCCAGTCTTTTTAACTGATTCATAAGAGTGATTGTGCATCGTCATTCTGGATCCGAACGATTTTTTCTGAGAGGAGATTTTGTATCTTCCAACACTTTAATAATTTCATAATTCCTCATTTATAAGCACCATTAATTATTCCACGATACAATAAACAAAGCTAACTCTCAATTGTCCGTATCAAGTAGCGAACACATCAACGCCTATCGACTTCCATGATTCCATCTGCATGTAGTTCATAAGCTCTGTGCTGCACACCCTCCACTCACAACATACTTCATTCACAGTTTCATTCATGATGTTTTCACATGAGAGTAAAAAAATTCGAGAAGCATGTTAATATGCATGTTGCAGCATCTATATTGTTGTTCCTTGTTTCTCATTCCCAGATCTCCATCATTGTATTACAGCTATGGGCGTGAATATGCTGACCCTTATCTTGGCCATAGCATAGGCCCCGTTGCTGGATATGGGGTAAGTCCCACCAACGACAAAAAAATAAAAAAGATAAATAAATAAAGGACATATAAAGGTCAATTTATATGCAAAAAAACAACCTATAGATTGTAGTGCAAGATTTGAGCTTTTATTTAAATTTCGCTTTTTTTCTCCTGCAGTGGGTTTAGACGTTCGGAAGCACATGAAACGAAATTACAACAGTAAATAATAAATAAACTCGATAAACAATTAAAAATAAATATACAAGTCACTGTAATTAATACTTTTTATTTTGTACCAAAATAGATGCGAAATATAGCACTTTAAAAGTAATAAGAAATTAAGTAATTTTATTCTAAATCAAAAAAATAACAATTATAAAAATTATATCAAAATCTTATGTACATGAAACCATAGTGAATAAAAGTTAGCGATGACTTCGTGAGCACAATTTAATTTATATATAACTCTTTTAGATGCGCCTCACAGAGCCGTGGATTCATTGCCAATAATATAAAGACTGATTCTTTTTTTGTTCACAAGACTATCTTTGTAAGCGTTGGAATTAGAAGTATATACTTCCGATTACAAAATTTTATAAATGATATGTAGTTTCTTCTATTGTCGGGATTTTTTCTGTCAGGGGGTCGTATACATAAAAAAATCAGCAAATTAACTTATTTCGTTGCCTTCGCATGCTGAAGTACTGCTCTGAAAAAAGTCGTTTTCGAAAAATTCCATATTTATCGGTAATGATTGTGGGTGTGGTTCACTAATTGAGAAAACATAAATTAGTTTCCAGGTGTAAAAAATTCTATAAAAAATGCAACTGCCACTGCGGCAAAAAAAAATAAATACAGATTTTAGTCATTTTGAAAAAAAATCAAAGCCTCTACTTTTTCATTTTCATTTCTCTGGTGACCGGTCATGAAACCAACATTTATTGCATTGGCCATCTTCTTTTAAGAAACAATTAGAACACATTTTATTTATTTTTTTATTACACTTCTTGGTCCTCAAAGGTTGAATAATTACTTCTTTTATATAACTCTGTACAGGAGTGAGAAATAACACAGTAAGCAAATGTATCTGGCGCAGTAAGCGATGGAAATCATTTGTCTTTGAAATACACAACCATTCATTCTACCAATCATTTAATCATTCACCAAAATTACCAACTACCAATCATTCCGTTTGTGCCCTAAAAGCGGAAAGTTTCAAGTTAATGAAAACTAACCAACACAATGATATGTCACTAAAATATAGCAATTTTTCATCTTCGGTATCTCGATAAATATTGAATTTAAAAGATGTTACATTTTATGCAAATGGCTTTTAGGGGTAGCACTGATTGAAAGCGAAACGACCCCTCAAAAATGTATTTTAACCTTGTATGGTCCCGTGTATATTTAAATACACATGGGCAAAAAAATCTTATCATACCAGTTTCTTTTTCACAGTTTTAGAAAGTGCATCTTTTAATCTTCGATGCAAAATACGACTATATAAGTGCAATACTTTTTTTAAGTGTAAATTCTTTTTCGGTTTTAATTTAAGAGAGTTGCTGGATTTTCACGTGTTCAGATATTTATAAAATCGCGCCAAATTGAGGGAACTAGAAATGAAATTCAGGGTGAAAATATTCAACTTTGCTAAGGAAGATTTCATCTGTTTATAGATAACATTGAAAGTAGGACAAGTAGCCCTTTTTTCGACCTAACTTAACAATATTACCTAATCAAAAAATCCACTGTAACGAATTAAAAGACTGTCTTGAAGTATTTTTTCTATTAAAAATATGCTAAAACAGCATCCTTTTGCATCCGTTTTTGCAAAAACATGAAAAAAAATTCTAGGTATGTTTTTGTGGGAGTGAATCACAGAGGGTTAAGAAACTGCATGTCATTCGAAAACTTTTTATGATTGGAAGTACATTTCATTCAATGCCAACGGTTGCAAAGGTAGTCCTCTGAACAAATATAATTCGAACCACCCTGTATTGTTTAATTAACTACCGTTCATTATCTCTATGATGTTATGGAGCGGTTACGCGTAACATTAATACAGCCCCACTGCAGAAGAATTCGCAAATGACGAGCACACCGCAATATATATAGTACATATTTTTGAGCTATTATTGTAAACTGCATGCTAAAGAACTTTTTTTATTTTTTGTCTCGAAGCATCGATATGTATGTATAATTAAAGAATTCACATGAAAAATATATTAATTCTTAATCTCCTCGCAAGTACGAAAACAACTCGACTCTAAAACATTTAAAAATACGACTCGAAAGATGTTCGTGTAAATATTATACATGTAAATTTAAGGAAAAAGTCACCAAATACATACATACATATATATGCTGCACTTTGTGCAAGTTTACACTATGCATGCAAAAATGTTTGTGTAGATGTGGTTATGAATTTTGCATATACATATATATATACATAAATATAAATAATAAACATATTGGGCACATTGGCAGAAAACAATGTGCATGCTATTTTCAACAAAAAAAGAGAATCTATTGCATTTGTGCATTTTGGAAGATTGTTGGTTGTGATGATTCGATTCGTCATACAGTTTTCAAAGGAAAAAGATAAATACTGCTCATGTATAGTGAATATTACACGTATTTGCCACGTTACAAAAATTATATTTATACATATTTTTTTTTCCTATTTCTATTTAATACATATAGTGTTTGTATAACTTGTGACAAATGTAAAAATGTAATTACCGATCCCATAATTCTGGTTGAAAATGAAAGGTTAGTTTCTTGAAAACATTTTCGCATTGCAGCAGTGTAATCTGTACATGTTATTGTCGTGTGTGTGTATTTAGATGAATTAGCGGGTGAAACGATATGTACACAGTTTTGTTTTCGTTTCGGAAAATATGCATATATGTAAAAAGTTTACTAAATGAAGATTTTTGGACGAGGCTCCAAGTAAAATCTGAATGAATGTATACATTATTCAAGAGTTATATCATATATATGCATAGAAAATTAAAAATATATATTTGAGAAATCATAATATAATTTTTTCTGAAATTTTCTGGAAAACAAAAAAAATTCACCCTTTAAACATCTCTTCAGAGTGATACGAGATGAAAATTTTAACATGAATTACAAGAGTATGTGTTTGCATACAGTGTGTTGTAATTATAACGAATGCTTGTTAATTATTCGAAATAACGAACCGTTCATATCGTTTCACATGTGATTATATTCGTACGTATTCATTTGAATTTTTGTACACGTACATGAAATGAAACTTATCAAAAAATTTCTTCAAAAGTAATTTCTACTATTTTTACTTAGTTTACCATAATATTTTTTTTCTGAAAAATCAGCGGACGAGATCACTTGAAATAAATAGTATAAAATTGCAAATTATATATGATTTGCATGCTACTCACATATATTACTCATTTAATGAATTCGAGCTATGCGTTCAAATTTGCAGATTCCAAAATTGACTAGATAATAAAATCTTGGATATACAACCTATAAATCCAACAACTAGCTATAAGACAACATATATAATTTTTTTAATAACGATTGAGTGACTTTTAAAATTTTATATTTAAGTTTCATCTATTTTTTATATTTCATTGAAATAGGCTATCTATTCTTACTTTGTATAAAATAAATTATATATACGTATATTTTTCAAAGAGTTATAATACGAGTAAAATTATATTATAGAAGACTTCCATTGAAATGGAAATGTCATCCCAGAATGCCCCGAATCACCGCCTTAAAGCGCTTGCTTATGCGATAGTGTTCCCGATGTGTAAAGATAACTAAGTTATGTCTCGAAACTCCAAGAAATATCTTTTACTGTAAATTTCAGATGAAGCGGTGATCTAGAATCACATAGATTTATTGATTTTTTTTCTTAAATCAATTATTTGAATTTATATTCACAAAAAATACAAAAATATTTATCCAAATATAGTAAAAACTTCGTTCTTGATTAGTATTTCTTGACGTTAAATTTGATGATAAAAGTTTTTAAAAAACATTGAAGACTTGGGGCACTTTCAGAAATTCAAATTGAAAATTATTTTTATAAGGATCGAACTAACTAAACTGCATCCAAACATTTCAGAATTACTTCTTTGAATTTAGAAAGAATTCTTTAACATACATTTGTATTATTGAATTTTATATTGGAAAGATGTGACGCTAGGGTTTATTATGATATTTCCCCCAACTGCGATGTCTACGGCCATGTTATGCTTACACAAAGAAACATGATATTGATAAGTTCTTCTTGTATTTTGAAAATATCGTTCGAAATATACAAGTATATACAAGATGTGTTCCATAAGAACTTGGAGTAAAATCATAAAAAAATCAAAAAAATATATATTTCTTGATTTTTATGATACATTTTTATTATATAGGTCGATCAAAAAATAATTTATTCTTTTTCAAGGCATCTTCCCTCAGATGATATGCAATGGTTCTATCGTTCAATCCACTCATTTTAAAGAAAGCGTAGAAGCCTTTTTCTGGAATCTGACTCAAGTTAATCCAGCACAACTGAAGTTTCTACCAGTTCACGAAGCTTTATCGATTATATGTTGTCGCAAACTAAATGAAATATTAAAATATCATAATACAAATCCCTTACAGTCCGGAGCTTGCACCATGTGATTTCTGGCTGTTTCCGACGTTGAAGAATAAGCCATGGTGGAGAAGTAGTTCTTGTTTACGAAAAATTCACCGACCAATAATTCATCGACGCAAAATTCACTGACACCAGTTCAACACGAGTCGGTGAACCAGTGCGTTAGCGAGGAATGACCGAGTGAGTGAGTCAGTAAGCAATACAATAATTATTGAGTGAGTCTGTAAATGATACAATAATTAGTGAGTGAGTCTGTAAATGATACAATAATTAGTGAGTGAGTCTGTAAATGATACAATAATTAGTGAGTGAGTGACATAGAAATAGCGACCTAGTGAGTTAATGGTAAAATGAGCGATTTAGGGTGTAGCAGAGTGAGCGACCTGGTGAGTTGTGGACGGAATGAGTGGACCAAGTGAGAGTGTGTGATAGAATGTGCTACCTATAATGATTGAGTGAGTGAGCTCATTCATTCATTCACTCGCCCGATCATTCATTCACTTGTGCATTCATTTTATGTCGAACTGTTGTCGGTGAATTTTCCCAGCGATGGATTTCCCATTCGGTGAATTGCTTGGTGGTGAGTTGTTGTCGGTGAATTTTCCGGTCACGATTAATTATCAGTTACTTAAGCTGTGCGGGATTCATTCTGAGGGAACTTTCAGAAAAAGCCTTCTCTACTTGCTGCGAAAAGTTGATTGAACGATGGGACCCTCATCGGTGGGGAGATACTTTGAAAAAGAATGAATTATTTTTTGCTGCACCTAATATTTCTTGAGTTTTATGATTTTGCTCCAAGTTTTTATCGAAGGAATCTCGTATATATGCTAGATTATAGCCCATAAAAGTTTTTTTTTAATAATGCTGAAACATTAATTACCTGAAAAAAGTTGAAAAAAAATATATTAACTTCTTCATCGATGACTGTTTTTCTTTTTAGTTTTAAATTTTTACCGTTTTTACTATTAAATTGAAAAGAAATGTCATTAATTAATTAGTAAATTTCATAATCCTATGCTTTATAATTGTTCCTTTCTTGGGAAGCCTGTTTTTAATTTCTATTAAATGAGAAATTTTTAATTTTGATTGTTAAACCTCTGAGTTTTGAACTGGCTGCTATAAACGTTGAGAAAATATTTCAAAAACTTTAATAAATAATAATTTATTAATTAATAATTGGCAAATTTTAATTTAATAAAACTTTTTTCTCAAACTGTTGTCCTTTCATATTTCATTCACATTATTATAAAATGTTTTTTTTTAAAGTTTAATAATAGAGTTTTAGTATATAATGGTTTAAGCTAATTAAGTCTGATTTTGAATTCCGTGAGTAAGTTTTTGTGCTTGCGTGCGTGTGTACGAGAGCGAGAATGAGAATGGTGTCGTTAAGAAGAGTGAACATAATAATTTTGAGAATTATTTCCCGCACAGGCTGCCGTTTACCGAAGCGGCTACAACAGGTTCACACCGTATTAGCTGACAAAAGCAGAGCTCACGGACAAGTGTTGTTGGGTCGACGCCACTGAACACCACGGCGACGTCGACAACACCAGCGACTACTCATCTACACCATCAGGAATGTACTTCACCTGACGAGCTTTTTTCTCTGTTTTTGCTCTGATATGGACCCCGGACATGTTGCCGGGACCATTCGATATTTCACGAGAATTTAATGGAGACAGAGGGAGACAGAAAAACACACACAACACACACACACACACAATATACAGGATGGTCAGAAAATAACGTTGCCGATATACGAGACATTACCTGGCCACAGAAATTCGCGAACGCGTATGAAATTCCAAATATAGGTATTGGCACACGAGTAGCGTGGTGGTAAGATGCTCGTCTACCACCGTGAAAATTGCTGTCATGGTCCCGGGTTAAAACCCGAGGTGCGATATAGATAAGATATTTTGCCGATAGTTGAGACGACCACCGATAGACAGCGCCTTCATTTCCAACTCATTTCATTAACGGCAGTGAATTGCAATATAGCAATATGGCCAGAGTCGGTGTTTAGTGAAGTAGATATAGATATTTCAGAGTAGGCTCAACAATGAAGGAAAAAAAAACAAAATAGAGCATACGGTTACGATTGCAGCAACGAAATTTCGAGAAAAATTCGAATGTCAACACTCACTAAGTGATCGGAGCAGAGAAAAACTATCAACACATTGTTTAGCTCGACCACCCAGCCGCTGTGGTAGTCGAGTGGTTATAGTGACGGACTCGCGATGCGAGGATCCGGGTTCGAACCCAACAGTGGTGGTCGGCTGAAGTTGGTTTTCTGTGGTTCCCAACTTCAAAGCGCAAATGCGAGCCGATCTCCCCGTTAAAAAGTCTCGCCACAGAGAGCAACAGTCCTACAACGAAAAATCATTCAATCATAACACTTCACTCATAGTTTGAAAAACTGTTGGCAGATGGCAGCACTACACATAACAAGCATTACAGAGAAACAAAAAAAAACTTCACTTCAGGTTTCACTACACGTGCACGCACATTCCCGCATGTACCGATTCGTTGGGGGTTCCGCGGGGGGGTTGTGGGCGGGGTGCATGTATGGTGTAGCAGTAGTAGGTAGGGTAAAAAAAGGGTTCGGGGATCCATGGTGTTCTTAAGTCTGCCACCTCGTTGGGCAATTTGCCTGTTGTGGCGTTGTATTTGTATTTACCATTTTTTTTGGGACGCTTGCATTCATTTTTAATTAAGCAGTTGAATTTTTAGTTGTGATTGTGCTGTACCTAAGTTTTAACAAGCGGGGACACACGAGAAGAAAATATGGTCCAAAGGTAGCCATGGGCTGAAAAAGGGTTGAGAAACACGCCTATATCTCTAATTTCATGTACATTCGTCGTTTTTTCCGGCCGTTAAAGGCTTGTACATCGCAAAAGTCATTTTATGACCACCTTGTATGTAATATAAAACACTTACATATACCATCTCTTATTACTTCTTCTTTATATATATTTATTTCTTTTTCGTACAGACGGACCAATAAAAAATAAGAGAGGATCCTGTCGATGGAAATTAATGAATATATATATGAGAAAAATATATATATATAATATGTATATTTGATTGTGAATCGCATATCACGTTTTAAGGCTCAAAATGGTTTACCGTGACCTCATCCGGTAACTGACTCGAACTATGGCTGTTGATAATATATAAGAATGATGAAAAATATAAATATATATATATACATATGGATGACAAAAAGATGGAACTGTTTTTTAAAACAATTCTATTTATTTAATGTTTCTCTTAAAAATTGGTTCCATATGTCAATTTCAAAGTGTGTTCCATTTGTTACCGGTGTGTCAAAGTGAACATTTTTAATCGTCGTGAAATAAATAATATATATATTATGTATATGTGCTCGTAGGTATTAGGCCTCTTTTTTGATATATATATGAATCTATCATGTGATGAAAATCTATATGATTATTATGGTTATTATAATTATATTGGAAAGATGCAACATCGAGAGACGAATGTGACGATCTACTGCGCGGGTGCACAAGCTTTTCGATCGGCGGGCCAGATATGCGGTATTTCTGCCATTTGCGGAAACAGAAACTTGTTTATAAAGGGGGTACCGTATGACCCGTGTTTTACGGGATATTCGGGTAATTTTGGTGGCCCCAATTTTTCATAAAATGCGTCTCGTTTTTCTGGGTTTTTTTTTCTATAAGGCTCAGTTGAATGTTTGAAATCTGGAATTATATAAGATTATTTTCATTACTTACTATTGTAATTGATCACAGTCAAATAAATATTCATCTCTCATATTTTGTCAAATGTATACGTTTTTTTGATGAATTTAAATTTGACTTTCAGTGTCCATTGCTTTTCCGTCATGAACAATTTGTCAGCAATTTTAGCAGTAGATGGCAACTTTACTTGTTTATGACAATGTTTTTTTTTGTTGCTGTAACTGACAACTTTACTTATCTTGAAAAAAATTTTTCGCTGTGAATGGCAAGTAAGTTTATTAACCTTTGACAATTTTTTTCGTCTGTAACTGGCAACTTCGCTTGCCTTTTTTTTCGCTTCAACTGGAGACTTTACTTGCCTTCATCGATTTCTTTTGGCTGTAAATGGAAACATTATTCGCCTTTGATCCTTTTGTTTTGGTTGTAAATTGCAACTTCACTTGCCTTTGGCCATTTTTTCGGCTGTAATTGAAAACCATGCTTGCCTTTGATAATTTTTTTAACTGTAATTGGTAACTTACTCGCATTTGACAATTTTTTTTTTTTGACTGTATCTGGCAAATTTACTGCTTTTGATATTTGTTTGGTTGTAGCCCGTATTTTTATAATGAAAATATGGTCAGTTCGGGTATTTAATATTCGCTTGCATTGATGTTTTCTATCGGAACAACTTTCGGGAACCGGATGGAACCCCTCGACGGACCGCATTTGACCAGCGGACCGAAGGTTGTGCACCCCCTGATCTACGGTTATATACGGGAATATCTACATCTTATTTGTGTCCAAATTTTCATTTTCATCATGCGCTTCACAAGGCGGGTCACGTGATCAATTCATTAATTAATGAGTAAAATTTAAAACAAAAATATTTTGTCGCCATTCACTAATAAAATCGCATTGATTTTTGTTTTTGTCCGCTTCTACTTGAAAACGCGTGTAGATGTTTGTCTCGTACCTCATTAATTTTCGTGAATAAATGTGTCCCAACATATTCGTATAATAAATACATATAGAGCTTTCGGATATAAAAAAAAACTATCCGGTTGAGTCCGGAATTTGTCATGTGATTTTTAAATCTTCGCTGTAATGTCGGATTAATCTTTTCTAGAACGGATATATCCAATGATATGGAAATGGTTGCAGCGTCATCTGGTGGTAGTTCAAATGTGATTATGACATATCTATCTCATGAAACACTAAATTTCAAAACAGAATGCCGTATTACAATAAGGACCATTACACTGAGTATATCCGTTTTTTCTATTAACTTCGCGTATAGTATATATATGGCCAAACGTCTGAATGTATTGGAGTTTTTTTTTTCTTTCGAATTGAACCGGACTCTTTAAAACTAATTTTTTATTAGAATATAAATATTTGTGTTTGTGTGATTGTTGATGAAAATAATTATATCGGTCTATATTAAGCGGCCAACATAAAAGAATCAAGTATTTCTTACAATGCATACAAAAAATATGATCTTTTTAAAGTATATCCCTTTTTTGTTATTATTATTGACAGAGCCGATTGCACTGAAAAATAATATTATTGATTAAATAATGACTCTTGCACACGTCCGAAATTAAAGTCTGAACGTTAATTTAGTACAAAAAAAAAGTAAAATAATATACCAATAAAATAGTGAATGTTTGAAGTTCTTTCTCCCACACGTGAGAAGGAAATATTACTCGAAATTCGTATTTTACACTTACTTATAGGCTACAAAATATGACCATTTGCATGAAAAATAGAAGAAAGAAAAACTAAATACTGCACAGCTTGAAAGGTTTTAAAATGTAGTGCTATCACACTGAAAAACTATGAATATGTCTCTTCACAGAAACCAGGCAGGTCTTCAACATGATTCTCACATAACATGAAAATCGAAGGCATTTACCATCTTTACTTCAAAATATGGAATACAGGTGACAACATCATGCAGAATGTGAAACAAGCAGAACCCCCGACAACATAAATACGTTAAGGCCACACCTACACTCAGAACACACATTTCGGCATGTACTGTTCGTAAGAAATTTCGCAGAGGAATCTATACGAGGTGCATGTACGGTCAGACTTGACAATTCAACCAGAGCAGTTCCGGTATCATATCTGATTTTTAGTTGTTCTAGGAGAACATGAACATGAATTCGGTTGCTCTATTAGTTAGGAATGTGGCAACAACTGACTGATTTCCTGATTTTGCCTCTTAGAAATTTGGTTATTCCATTCATATTGGTTTAGGTGGTCTGATGAAGATATCGATCAACCTTCACATCATCCAACTCGCAAGCAATTTCAGTCTTCAAAAGTAAATATTCTTAGCAATTATGAGTTGTAGGTTTCGGGAAAACAAGCAGGTTTATCTTTCAGAAGAATATTAGCATGCATTATGTACCATTTGATTTCGTACCATTTCTCGAAATGAATGTTTATAAGTAGAAGAAATAATTTTCATACCGACAAAAAAAGTAATTTGCAGACTGCAAAAAATAAAACATGGGAAAAAATAATAAATAGGAAAAAATAACTCACGAAACAGCGGAAAATGCGAAAAATTATTAGCGGGCCGGCGGAAACGAAGGAAGTAATTCATGAACTAAATGAAAAATTTGCGAACTGGCGGAAATTGAAAGAATAATTTGCGTGCGGTGAAAAATAAATATTTATATAGTAACAGAAACATTTTTTCCCTCTATTTCGTGGAACGGTAGCAAATTGCCACGGACCGCTCCATGCGGCACCAAATTTTGGGCTTTAATTTTGGACATGTGCATCTGACAGATGTCTTTTCATTTCCAGATTGTTCTGAATTCCTGAGAAACAAACGTCGTAGGAATGATTCTTGATTACAAGACGATACACAAAACGAGCGGGGAATATAAAAAAAATGCTTTTACGTAACCTTTTATAAATATAAACTAATTCCACTCTAATATCAGGATAAATTGCGTGAGCAGCATTCAGCTTTTATATATAGACATTATAAACTCCGGAATTTTAAAACTAAATTATTTCGTATTTCTTTCTAAACTCATGAGAATATATAAATATTACTTAATATTAAAAAAATAAAATAATATGAATAACCGATTTTTTTTTCCAGTTTGATTTATTTAGCAACGTTTGATTTCAAAATATTCTCTGGCTATTCGCAGTGTTCTTATTATGTTTGTTTTGCATGCAAATTTATGGAAATGGTCATAATTAACGCGATTAATTATGATAAATAGCGTCTCCGTTGACCTGTGTAAAGCGATTAATATCGAAGTTGCGTAAAAAAACTATTTACGTAGTATCTGCATTAAAAAAAACCTGAAGTATTAATGAAATATGTTTTAATGAATGAAAAACCATTAATGAATTTATACAGAGTTAATCATGAGATTCCGTTTTGTTTTTCTGCTTTTGTGCCGTCCAGTAGTTACGTAGGCATTTTGTATTCTTTTGCCTGAATGACGCATAACAAAATTAATCCTTTTTTCTCGGAGAAATAATCATATAAATCGGAAAAAATATTCAACGTTGAAATTAATGAGATCATAATTTCCCATGATTCCATCAATTTGTCATTCGTCAATATTCCATGATGAATATCATTGCAGCTACTACCGGTTCATGAATTGAGATCGAAAAATTATTGCTATAATTCTCCCTTAGGTGACGAGTATTGAATCTATAAATTTTATTTGTCTTAATACGCGTAGTTTGCTGTAGTTTGATAAATGTAAGCTAGGCCATAAGTAATGTCACGGAACATTGGTTGGTGCCGATGCCGATTGCTTCAAATTTCTTAACCTCAAGTGAAATCATTTAGATGAGGAGGAAAAAGTTACGGAACTTTGTCTAAATATTTCGTTGGTTTATCTATTCCTGATTTTTTTTAAATAGTCCCGCAAATGTACAGGAACTACCAACTGTACCTCAAATACAGATTCACGTCCGGCATAGTCCTCAAAAAATGCATTGACCAATTCATTCAACTCATGCAAATCATACATTATACAACGTCTGAGGGTTTTCCTAAGATGTTCGCAATATTCGCATCTGCACCAGCCAACGGTCTATGGTAGTACAGTGAGATCTCGATACAACGATTATGTGTGGAAGAAGAGAAAATGTCGTGGCAGAGGGCTTATCGTTATATTTGAGAAGTAGCATTTTTATCATCAGGCGCCGCCAAATTTATGCTGTTTTTAGCATATCTTTTGAATTTGCACTGTTGGAACCACCATAAAATATATTTATAAGAATTATTCAAAGCAAAAGAATTAATTAATTGATTAATAAAATCCAGTTGGTTGTTTCAATCTGCAAAGTATTTTATTGCACAAAAAGATTGTGTATTACACAGAAAGTAGCTCCACGGCAAAATTTATCAACACATTCGGAGGACAGATAGTGCAAAATACCGATGCTTGAATGCCCCGAGAGAACGAAAAATTTTGAGGTATTTAATACATTGTAGGTGGTTTTGAAGTATATAAAATAACGTTGCAGCAGTTCCGAAAAATACCCTTATCCCCAAAAAATACCATTATAGAGAGATTTATCGTTGCATAGAGAGGAGTTTAACATAAGACTATAAAAAATTCCAAAGAATATTTCCACAAACATCGTTGTAGATGTATTTTTCGTTGTATCGACTATCGTTGTAGCGAGGTTTCACTGTAATTACATCTATCTCAGCTCTTTATGAAGGAGAACAGTATCATTCTGGCAGGGTGGCCGCCAATCTGAATTGATAGATAAAATGAACCGTCTAGTTGCATTACTAGAACATTTTGACAAATTTTTCAAGCGAAATACAAAACTAATTAATAGCATTATTTATGAAAGAATGAAAGAAAATAGAGACACAGGTGTCGGGACGGAATTTTAGCTCTGTATAAATATATTACTTTGTAAGAATGAAAAATTAAAAATAATAATCTGGAAATTGGGGAAAAAAATTATCTATCTGGTTTTGAAACCTAGACGGTTCAAATTCGAAGAATACAATATATATATATACAATATATATATATATATATATATATACAATATATATATATATATGCGCTGCAATTTTCGGTATTTCACATTTGTTTCCAGAAATAATAGTTTACAATACAAGTAGTTTTGTGGCATACGATTCATCTGACACAAAGAAATGGTTTCACGCTTAATGAAACAGACAGTGAAAAACTCAGTGATCGACACACACCGTAAATATATAAAAATTTAAAATTATTACAAATAGTAATGAATTACATATCTGCAAAGAGGAAGTTTCAATCGTATCCACCCTTTTAGAATATGATGTGATATTTCTTCATATCATCAAATAAATTACCATATCTCTCGAAATAAAATTCTTATAAACATAAATACATCGATTCAAGTCAAAAATTGACTTAATATCCTTCAATAGCATATCACGCTGATCAATCATATCAAAACCAAAACGTATCAATTCGGAAAAAGACAGTAAAATATTATTGCTAGTTTTTAAAACGTATTTTACGTAAACACATCATTTGGTTTATTGAACTCTAAAACAAAAAAAAAACATTCCTATCTTTTTCTTTGCTCTTCTTCCATTAAATAAAGTGAATATCATGTATCAGTTTCTTTCAATCATAGGTCAATTACAATTACCAACATTAACATGCGCATGCATAATGCACACAAAATTTTAGTTTGATATAACGGTTTCAAAATATTTATTCAGTCAACATCCGTATCGTTTTTGGAAAAAAAAAGCCGCATATCATTTTTAATATGGTTTTTACCCAATTGTCAGCACCTGACTTTCATTTAAGGGTGCACTGAACTCACCAGACTTTGGGAAGCCCTCTATGGACTCAGGTACAACATTTTTAATTAGCCAAAAATTAAATATGAGTCGTTCCATTTCGGGGCACTGTGTAAATGCTTCATTTATCCCATACGAGATAGTACTACTCCTCAGTTACCCATTCAGAAATTAGTTATTGGTTGATGATTACTGTTGATGATGGCGAATAAATTGTTGAATCCGTTTAGCATGCGTAATAATAATATGCGCATTAATTCAATGTCACACATGAAAATTTAAACCTACGTAACTCCCACACACGCTTTATTAAATATATATTCAGACCTTCCATGTGTTCATATATTGTGTGTTAACACATTGTTATTAATAATAATAACCATTAAACAAACAAAAATACCTTAAAATCTAAAAATGTATGACGTGTTATATTTAAATAAATCTAAAATATATATATATTATATAATATCTATGTATAAAACTTAAAAAAAAAAAAGAATTCTTATATAATGAATGTTTGTATTGATAAAAAATTGGATATTGTTCGACTCTTATGGCCTTTTAACGTGTGGACAACGGAGACACAATTATTGTGGATGATTGACTATTATTATATATTAATATTGTTGTGGTTGTTGTTAGTGAATATTTAATGATGTGAAAAAAGAAAAAAAAACTGATCCCTGTGATGCGTGTGTGCTTTGCCGACATACGAGTCACTTGTCTTCAAAAATTTGAAGTCTACTCGTTTTTTGGTCTTTCTTTTTTTTTTTTCTTTTCTCATGCTAAAACAAACGTTTAATTTTGAATTTTTATAGGTTGAATATTTTGTACAAGTTTATTCAAAGGATAATATATAAATACATTGTGTATATTAGAATATTGTGTATTGTACGTGTTTGTGAACGTTGAATAAGTTTCAAATAAAAAAAAGAAAACAATTTTTTTTCTTTTGATCCGGAATCTATTTTTATTTTGAATTATCATTTGGAATCTTATTGCCCATCGCGAAAGCATCATAGAAATAATTATATGTATATAATTCTTATGTACGGAAAATGGCATCACGATGGTTCTCTCTACTGTACATAAATCTCTTCATGTACATGGAAGCATTCTCATTCTTAGTCATTCTCAGACACTAAACGTCGTCCATATTTTGTAAAATTATTAACCATGAAAAAATGATGCCATTCTTAGTTGCTTTTCTCTATAACCAACAAATGCGTAAAAATAAAATTTTATGAGCTAAAATATGCCTTTCAGAAAAAAACTATGCAGAACAGGATGTATTATATTGAGGACATTATTAAACTGGAACACGTCCTGCCACCTATCAGATAAAAAACACATTTGTTATGATTATTCGATTGGGATTGAGTGACCGGTTTTGGATTATTATGCCGCATAAAAAAAATCAATGTAATGTGAAAAAAAGTAAATATTTGTGAGCAATAATATATCAATTAAACTGTTCAGTTTGTTTCAAAAATTTAAAATTTGATATTTGTGTACAGTATAATAATTTTAGTAACACTTGCAAAGAGAAGCAGACTGAAAAATGTAACTAATGTTATCGCTTCTAAAATATTTATCAATTTCCCACTACATTGATTTATTCATGCGGCACATTAATCAAAAACCAGTCACCAAATTCCAATCGAAGAAGCATAACAGTTGTGTTTTTCAGTTGATAGATGGCAGAAGGCGTTTCACACACAGTTTAATATGATGTTTCTCAATATAATAAATACATCCTGTACCGTATAGTTGTTTTCTGAAACGCATATTTTACTATCAAGCCAAAAATTTCACAACATGAGACTTTAACATCTCTCTTTCTTCTTTCAAGTGACGTCCCAGAGATCATTTATTGAATATCAAGTCATTTTTGGAATTCCCTTTCTCTCGTCGAATTAGAAATATCTTCTTTTTTTTTTATAGCTAGCAGCAATCGATGCCCGTGTCATCTTTAGGGAATATGGTGTGACGTGCGTGGTGGTGGTTATGTGTGTGTATAACGTTACCCACTCTACCTCTCAGAGAAATCCCGTCTTTTCCAGAAAATTCTTTCCCAATTCCCACCCTCTCATCAAGTGATATGAAAGATACATCAGCGTCAGAATTCTCGGTGAATATTCGACAGGCACTTCATCATTTTACGCTCCGATTATTTCCTTCCGAGTGCCATCGGGAAACGAACGACGATACCTTCTTTTCTTGTGATAAACCGTGAATTTGGTTTCGAGATGCCACATCCAAACACTGTCATAACTACCATCTTCATCATCGTCGTCGTATCTCTCCGGGCCGTCAGGTTATTAAATTCCGGCGAAGATAAATATTGAATTTTTAATTCACGATGTTATAACCCCATGGGAGGATGATCGTAATGTGCTTTGAAATGAGATAAAAATCCAATTCTTAATTATACTTGAGTGTATAACATTTATAAAATATGAATACTGTATTCCCATAACTACGGAAGGAAATCGTCTCAAAATGTACGAAGTCAGGATTACGTTATGATTTAGAATTTCTTGCGAATCAAGAGTAATCTAGCGTAAAAAAGATTTCTTTTAATAATTTCCTGAGAAGACATCTTTTGATATCATGAAAATAAGAAAAGTAATCTTATTATCGGATAAATTAGTGTTTTATATATGGGGGGGGGGTGTCTCATATCTTCTAACATTTATTTATTTATTTAAAACACAAAGCAACAGGTTGAAAACCAATTATCGCTTGCAGTAAAATAAAAAATACACGGAATACAAATAAAATAACAAAAATTACATAATCAAAAGCCTCAAAAACTATGCTGTGTAAGATATCATAAGAGAAATCACTTTAGCCTTAAAGCGGCAGTCACGAGATATTTCACGTAACTTGATACCTTTTATTTCGCGATTCCTTAGTCATCTCGTTCTTTAATCCCCAGAGCGGAAATCCCGAGATATCTCGTCTTCCTCAAACCCTCTTATTTCGGCAATTCCGAAATATCTCGTCTTCGAAAATCCTCTTGCTTCGACAATGACGAGCCCACACAGCCCTTTAAAGGCCTCTTATTCGTAAAACATGTTTTCCTTCCCTTCCGCCGTCCTGTCAATCGAAGCTTTTCTTCAATTTCTGAAAACAAAAGGGGAGAGAAAGGATGTTTTTCCTTTCCCTTTTCAGTTCTGTTTTTTTTATCTTCCTTGTCTATTTTTTTAATTATCATTTCATTATTTTGTGTTAGGAAATGCATTTATTAACTCGCGCAATCTAAGAAAAAACATTCTTCTCGAAAATAGGTGGCAATTTCTAGAAGGTTTAGTGATTTCCACTGTGTCAGTAAAAATACGTATCAGGAAAATGTTGAACTTAAAAACCCGTTTAAAGGTTAAAACACTCTATATTCAATAATTCCGAGTCCAGCTAGCTCAGTACGGCAATCTTTACCCAATAACGTGTTTTCCCATTCCCCCCTCTGAACCTGCCAGATCAACTGCCAGTCGACGGAGTTAGATTTTGTTCCAAGTTTGATAACAGAAGAAGAGAAACGGTTTTTTTCCCCTTCGATTCGGAGAATTTGTCTGTGCAGTATAAATAACAGAAAAATATATAGGATTTCTTTCCTTGGTTTTTTTTAAATTAATACTTTCGATATTGGGGAGGAGAGCACTCATCACGCTGCGGACCAGCGAAAAATGAAATGGTGAAATGTGAAATGATCCGCTGACCTTATCGGACAGGAATAAAAACTAGATATAAAGGGAGAGTTATACAGATGTATAGTACCAGGTATATATTATAATATATCAAATCAATAATTCCACAGTGGCTCTACTAATCGGGAAATGTTTCGCGGACTGGAACCGGTCCACGGACCAGCGCTTGAGAAAACACTGCAACAAAGCATGAGGGAAAACTCTAAATAAATACAATGTGCCCACAAAACGAAAAAGTTCCCAAAAATTATCGTGAAAATGTTGCGTTTTATACACCGCGCACTTTTTTTTTTAGGCAGGGTATTTACATATGAACGTGGGAGTAAAAAATAAATTTCTTCTCAACGAATGGAGGAAGACGTTCTGAGACAAGATATATATTCATGAGGGGAAAAAAAACGTATTATTAAACTTGGAAACAGAGTTAGTATCAAAGAGACTATTGTACGTATGAGCATGTGTCGTATACGTCAAAAAATAATGATGGCATGGAGCCAGCAGCAGAAGCAACGGAGCCAATATTCGGCAAACAACTATCATCAAAGAACTTCAACCTTGTCTCTCTTTTTTTTATATATATACCACATACATGAATATTCTTCCATACTGTCTGAAAGCTTTTGTTCGATAGACATGATGTATGGCGCAAGTGACAAAAGTTTCATGCTTTTATCATTTATAGAACTTTTCCTTCTTCTTTGACGTGTTTTTTTTGGAACGAAGAATGAAACTTTATAATCCTAAAACTTCTCTTTTTTAGGTGTTCAAAATATATTTCCTTCTTTCTGTTGCAGAAAAAGAAAAATCCTAAAAAAGTTTCCATTCAGTGAAATCCATAATCACTTGATTGGAATGGTCTCGTGGTTCTTCAACCATGAGCATTCCAATCATGCTTCTTCCCCCGCATGGCATGCGTGGCACTTGGGGCTTTTGGATGCGGCCCACGATGCTTTGGGAAAGTACCTGTTTAACGCTGGAAAACGATTAGATAAAAAAAAATCCATGAAGCCCTAAGGTCAGTGAGAGCTATACTCGAATATTTAAAATTGGGGGATTGATTGCCCAATATAGTGCATTTGATACAATACTAGGGCAGTATCTTATTATTAATTAGTATTATTTTTTCTTATTAAATTATTTCTAGAATAATTAGATTATTCCCCCATTTATATAACTTTTTTTGCTTTCAAATTATTTCCCCCATTTATTTATTTTTCGTCAAATTATTTTTCCCATTTATTTATCTCTTTGGCCTCAAATTGTTTTTACCATTTATTTATCCATTTCAATTCCAATTTATTTCCGTACATGAATATTACAGTGCATTATAAAACTTGTATAATTATTGATACAGGTGAGAGCATTGAACAATATAACAAAAAACTGTACATGTACAGTCGAACCACGAAGAGAAGGGCATAGAAATGCCCTGATCTATTTTTCTGGCTTGTCCTCAAATTGTTAATCAAATTTATTTATCTTTCTGTGTCCTCAAATTGTTAATCAAATAAATTTATCTCTTTGGCTTGTCCTCAAATTTTTTCTCCCATTTATTTAGTTTTTGTCGGTCATAAAAACATTTCTGATTATATATACGATATTTATTTTTTGTCTCACTCCTCAATCTATTCCTTCCAATTATTTATTTCTGGGCAGTCCGCTAATATTTCTCTCATTTAGCTTTTTTTTCTGTTTGTCGTTATCTCCCATTTAGTTATTTTCTGCCCTCACCCCCCCCCCAAATCATTTCTATTCATTCATTTTCGCCGGTCCACCAGATAATTTTCCCGTCCACAAATCATTTCCTTATTGATTTATTTTCTCATGGTCCATAAATAATTTCTCCCATTTATTTATTCTTCACCTGTCTACAAATGAGCTCTGTTTATCTTCTTTTCTTTTTTTTTTGGTGGTCAGCAAATAAATTCTCTGCCGGTCCGTAGTTGCAAAAAGCTTGAATAACACTGCTTTAAAAAACACAGCCTCTCCCTTCATGTTCGATATTACTCATTATTGTACACATTTTCAATAATATAGTTAAAAATTGGGGTAGGCTGCGTCATAGACACGGCCGCAAGTTCTGACGTGAATATATTTTTCGTGCCTTGTCTCATTTTAGGTACTGACGTAATGAAATTATGTCGTTTTCATCGGCTTTGCCTTCGGTTTACGGAAAATTCACCGCCAACAATTCACCGCCGGAAAATTCACCGACAACAATTCACCGCCATGCAATTCACCGCTAGGAAAATTCACCGACAAACAATTCACCGCCATGCTATTCACCGCTAGGAAAATTCACCGACCAACAATTCACCGTCATGCAATTCACCGCTAGGAAAATTCACCGACCAACAATTCACCGCCATGCAATTCACCGCCATGCAATTCACCACTAGGAAAATTCACCGACCAACAATTCACCGACGACAGTTCGATGCGAGTCAGTTAGCGAGGGAATGAGCGATTGAGTGAGTGATTGACCCAGTGAGTGACTGAGTGACCGAGTGAGTGACCCAGTGAGTGACTGAGTGACCGAGTGAGTGACCCAGTGAGTGACCGAGTGAGTGACCCAGTGAGTGACTGAGTGACCGAGTGAGTGACTGAGTGACCGAGTGAGTGACTGAATGACCGAGTGAGTAAGTGATTCAGTGAGCGAGTGGGTTACTGATTCAATGAGCGAGTAAGTCAGTCCGTGAGTGAGTGAGCAAGCTGCTAAGTGAGTGAGCGATCTAGTGAGTGAGTGATCTATTGAGTGAGTAAGTGCCATATCCTAAAGATATGGCGGAAAGTTTAAATAATGACTTTATGAGAAGAAATTCAGATGATACGGATTCGGGTTGCTGGATTTTATTCGTTGGTAAAATGAATATTTGCAGTGGCCCTCACAGGGGGATGCCCGATTGGCTTCCGAGTCAGGGGTCTCGTTTCATTTTGGGGGCACTGGATGAATCTCATTCTTTTCTGTCGTTTAACATTGTAGAATTTTCAACAGCGGAAGCCCGAGATAAATCCAGTGTCTGGGTGCCCCACTAAATATCTGCGTATTGGGTCCCCGTTACTAGATGTGGGCCCTGGATTTATTCGTTTTAAAATTGATAAAAATTGAAAATTTTTGTGGACACTCACAGGGGGTATGACCGACAAGCCTTCAGGTCGGGGCCCCATGGAAAAGTTGACAGGTTTCATTTCGGGTGTCCCTGGATGAATCTCATTGATTTTTGTTGTTTAACATTGTAAAATTTGCAAGACATCGGTAGCCCGAGATAAATACAGTCAGGGCCCCCACTACAATTCAACGAATTGGAGTTTGGGGACCCCCATGGGGAAGTTTTCTGGGGTTACTTGATGAATCACATTTTTTTTTTGTTGCTTTATTATTATAAAATTCGCTTCTTCTGTAAGCTGGTGCTTTCACGTGTCCCTTTCCATAGCACGCTGATGAAGTGAAACGAAATAAACAAGATATGTTATGAAGAGAAAAGGGGGGGGGGGGGTTGGCCGCCAAAGGTGGTAGGGGAGCAGAGCCCCCTAGTACTGTATATAAAATACCATGTCCTGACTGATTCATCATCGCCGAGCCAAAACCGCTGAAGCTGTAAATATCAAATTTTGTGAATAGTTTTTTTCACGACGTAAAGACTCACTACTCACTAAGAAATGGTTTTTCCATATTCGACAACCTAAGGGCGTCATAAGAGGGGAGGGGGCGGTCAACGTTGAAATCATGCCGAGCCGAAACAGCTGAAGCTATAAATATGACATTAGATCAATATTGTAATATAGACTCATTGAGAAGGGATTTTTCCAAATTCAACCCCCTAAGTGGGGTTTCAAAAGTTATATGGAGCAATCAGCACTGAGCCGAAGTCGCTTAAGCCATAAATATGAAATTTAGTTAGTATTATATTTTATAATGTACATACACACTAAGACAGGATTTCTGAAAGTTCATCACCCATGGGGGTTATGAGGTGAGAGTAATTTTGAGATTGCAAAAACACACGAGAGCGAAGCCGCGGATAACAACTGGTAATAAAATATAATGCTTACTAAATTTTATATTTATGGCTTCAGGGATTTCGGCTCAGTGATGATTACTCCATATAACCTTTGAACCCCCCCCCCCTTTATTAGGGGGATTGAATTTTGACATTTGACTTACAGTCTTAGACTTAAAACGAACATTCGATTATGTTGATTTAAATATTCTAACAAATAAAAACACTTCTCAGCAGGCAATGTACTATATTGATTTAAAACATATTACTACAATAGGAAACAAGCTGCCATAATAAATGGTAAAATCAGCACATTTGAAATATAATGAAAAGAGTCCCACAAGGATCGGTCATAATTATTTCTAGTAATTCTATTAATGATTTATGTAAAATTAAGTAGAACGGTAAAATAATTTCATTCGCAGATGACACAAGCCTATATGTTGAAGACGGGGGTGGATTTAGAGCTCGCTATTGGTAGGGGTGATTTTACAAATCTTTAAAAATCTAGTCTAGGCATCGGTGACCACATGTCCTGCATTTTGTCTCGTATTTTCCGTGACAGTTCGGTTTTTCTGTTTTTTCTTCTCCATCCAGACCTTTTGAAAAATGTCACGGTTTTACTCGTTTATAGTCGAAGTTTTCTTGAATTTTTTGTTGCAATATTACCATATAGAAGTTCCGAAAATTTCATAAAATATCGCATTTCGTTTGAGGGGAAATCTAAGGAGAGCACCTACATCCAGCAGTGGATTGAAATTGGTTGTTGATGATGCCACACCTATTAAAACCAGTATTTTAAATACAGTTAAACTCGGTTATAACGACATCGAAGATTTCGCGGGATTTCGGCGTTATAACCGAGTCTGGCTGTATTGCTTTCACTTTTAGAATATTGTTCTAGAGCTCTTTTAGTTATTTTCTAACATTTACCGGTGATTATGTATGATCCCCACCTCATATTAGTTCACTACGACGCAGTTCGTTTTGTAGAGGCCATATAATTATGTCCTACTACTGATGCTGGAAAACAAATTAATGAAATAAAGTGAATATAAAGATAAGTTTAATTTTCTCAATCAGCAAAACTGGTAAAAGAAAGCCATAGCCTCATATTGTTTAAAATTATATGCGTGAGCTCAAAAATCGTATGAAATTATCTCGTTTTAAACATCCAATTCTTGGACATAAGGTGGACATAAGTGGACTCTTGGGTGACAAATAAAATTTTCGAAAACTGAAACTCACGGAACCACAGCTTCAAAAAACGATATAAAAAATGACATTCTTTTTGGGCAATGTTAGAGGAGTATTTTAGAAGGATAATTTTCACACAGTTTTCATTACATACATATTTAATTGGTAATTTTCAATCAAAACCTACAATATTTAATTAGTAATATCTGACAAAATTTTCATTCAAAACATACAGTATTTATTTAACAATATTCGACATGATTTCCTTCCTTACATATTTATAATTAAAGGGTTCCAATCTACTAATCTAGAAAAGCAGATAACACGCAAATGTAAGAAAAAACGGGAGAAAAATATTCATTTCTCACAAATATTGATATCATAATTAAAATGATACATTATGAGTTATACCTCTCAAACAGTCTTTAATGTCACATCCTTGATGATACTTATCAACTAAATTCTTTAATCTCTGCGCAGAGTCCCGGTATTTCTTTCTCCTAATCAATGTGATGGTTTTGTCCACTTACAATTTGCTCCATCCGAACTTCATTCAAACTCTGTTCTCTTTTTATAGCACCGATGATGAACTTCCATATATCTGGGTGGTGAGCAGATAATTGCTGTTGGAACGCTCGATGGCATCCTTCTATAGAATTGTTGGTATCAGGGAAATCGTTACGCGTTCCTTGAAAGCAGTTCCAAATGTCGATGTCAAAGCGCGGCTGACGACGACCACCACGACGAAGAGGACGCCCGATGATCCAAGTGTCTTCAAATCTACACTTCATCATAAATACGTTTTCGGAACAATCGGATTTTTTAATCATTTGTGACACTACTACGTTAAAAACTAACTAACTAACCAATTCACTCACTCCCTCACTCACTTACTGACCATTCACTCACTCCCTCACTTACCAATTCACTCACTCCCTCACTTACCAATTCACTCACTCCCTCACTTACCAATTCACTCACTCCCTCACTTACCAATTCACTCACTCCCTCACTCACTAACCAATTTACTCGCTGGCTCAATCACTGACTCGATCAACCACTTACTCACTCGGTCACTCAGTCACTACTGGGTCACTCACTCACCCGCTCAATCACTTACTCACTCGGTCACTCAGTCACTACTGGATTGCTCACTCACCCGCTCAATCACTTACTCACTCGGTCACTCAATCACTTACTTACTCGTCACTCAGTCACTCACTCACTGGGTCACTCACTCACTCGGTCACTCAATCACTTACTTACTCGGTCACTCAGTCACTCACTCACTGGGTCACTCACTCACTCGGTCACTCAATCACTTACTTACTCGGTCACTCAGTCACTCACTCACTGGGTCACTCACTCACTCGGTCACTCAATCACTTACTTACTCTATCACTCAGTCACTCACTCACTGGGTCACTCACTCACTCGGTCACTCAATCACTGACTCACTCGGTCACTCAGTCACTCACTCAGTAACTCAATCGCTCACTCCCTCGCATTGAACTGTTGTCGGTGAATTGCTAGTCGGTGAATTTTCCTAGTGGTGAATTGCATGGCGGTGAATTGTCGGTCGGTGAATTTTCCTAGCGGTGAATTGCATGGCGGTGAATTGTTGGTCGGTGAATTTTCCTAGCGGTGAATAGCATGGCGGTGAATTGTTGGTCGGTGAATTTTCCTAGCGGTGAATTGTTGGTCGGTGAATTTTCCGGCGGTGAATTGTTGTCGGTGAATTGCTGGCGGTGAATTTACCGGACACGTTTGCCTTCGCAATAGCTAACACAAACGATACCAATACTGTCTATTTTCGATGTGAACTGCTCAAGATATGCAGGAAAACGAAATTGTTACGAATCAGGGCCACGGACTTGGTGACGAAAGAGATATTGAAACCGGAGTGATATCATATTGGGAGCACTTTTGCCATGTGCATCTGGCGATATCATTGCTTTTGACATGCGTTAGGCATTTTTTGAGATATCAGTGTTTAACTCTTTCCGACTCGGTGTGTGCAGTCTGGGAAAACCTAAAAATCTCCTTTTGAAACACTGAAAATAAGCGATAAACAAAATGAAAACCAGTTTAGGGATTATTTTGAACCTTCTTATTGACACTAAATAACAGCATCACAAAAGCCGGTCCATACTGTTGGCCTGTGTATTTATTTTTTTTAGAAAAACCCTTATTTTTAAACGAAATTGATTCAAACTTCAACGATTATTTTTATTTTTTGGGTATGAAAAGGATTTTTGCTAAAAAATAATCTACGTTATTTTGTTGGGTGTACACTAATCTCTTTATTTTGTAACTTTTAAAATTTTTTTAAAGAGTTAAAAATTGCTTTAACTTTTTAAATTCAAAGCTGAACTAAAATCGAGTCCCGAATTCAAGGTTGGGCACACCCACGAAATTGAAACGGTAAGTGCAAACTTTACAAAATTATACCTGCATACTCCTCTAGGCCCGAATAGACTGCCTACAAATTTTCTTGGTAAAACTCCAAATTTAAATGTTAACGTGCCTGAAAGGGTTAAAAATCTCGTCACGCAACTTTTTGTGAATGCTCCCGGTATCGTCAGGCGATTTAAAAGACGTATTGACGTCAAAATTTCGAATTTGGTAACAGTTTAAATGACATTATTTATCGATTTTGTATGCATGAATGTTCACATCTCATTGATAAGTGCTTTAGTCAATTCTTCTATGAAGAAACCATAATGATATTTTTTTTTGTCGTGCATCATTAATGAGCCCGAAACCATTTACTGGATACACTCCGCTGGCCAAATGGAGGAAAAATAACGAAAAAAATTGATTTTTTTTATTATTATTTGGCGATTTTGATGTTATTGGCATGATGTGATCGATCGATGGCGTAACGTCGTTATGAGTTTAAATCTTCCATCGCTGGTATTCCAAATTTCCTGTTTTAGAAAATAGACGGGGGAAGCAAGATGATAAATCAATTACAAAATACTAAATTTGAATAGCTAAGTTGTACGAAATCAGTCATTGAACCGCATGGCATGTTGAATGAAGCGAATAGTGAGTACATTGCCATCGATTTACGCGATGGGAATGAGATTTATCGTAAAAATAATTTTCGTTTATTTTAAACTTTTGCGAAATGCCGATGAGTATCCACATTCCGTCGCCGTGCTATTGTATTTCGTGGTGAACTTATGTCGGAAATTACCTTCAGCCATTAAGGGAGATCTCCTACCTTTTTAACATGGTGAAAAACTATAAAAGGAATATCATTAAAATATTATTTAATCATTCATTTTTTTTTCTAATATGGTACATTTATGGGTATATACTACGCAATGCCAATATAATCTCATCTCCAATCCTTTTTTTCATGCAAATTTTCCAAAAAAAAGAGTTAACTATTAGCATCTTGCGCGCTTGATAAAACAGCATGAAATCAATGTGATTGAATAAAAATTGATTCAAAATGAAGAGAAGCATCTCGCGTTCTTAGAATGATGAAAAATACTAAGATTTCATTGCCTCTCAGTCCCATGTAAAATTAAATTTCAGAGCTGAAAAATATTAGATATTTTTTTAATACCTAAGCATTTATGAATGAATCTCGGATATTTTTCGTAATTTTATGAACTGAACAGTTTCCTTTATTTTGAATCAATTTTAATTCAATTATGTTGATGTCATGCTATTTTACCATGCGCACAAGGTGTTAACAATGCAATTTTTTTTTAATTTTGCGGAAAACAAAATATTGAACCTAAGTAAAATATTATTTTGGTGTAGGATACCACATACAATCAAAAATACGTGTAAGAAATTTGAAATAAATGAGTGGTTAAATAATATTTTTGATGATTTTCTACTAGAGAAAAGTTTTTCACCATGTTAAAAGGTAGGAGAGCTCTTTAAACTTCATTTTATCAATGTATAAATAAAATAATGTCTGCCTGCTTTCTTCGGAGAGATTTCTTTTGAATGGGAGACGTGCTCGCATTCCCCTCTTATGGTGTAAACATAGTGCACGCTGGTTTCCGATTCTGCGAGTCGACACCATTGCTGATTTTATCAATCCGTTACGGCGCAGACTCGCGTAATCGAAAACCAGCGTGGACTATGTGTTCGTACTCTCATTCAGGTTTTTAACCAGTCAGTAATGGTGCCGACTCGCAGAACTGCAAACCAGCGTGCATTATGTTCGTACTCATACTTTACTCACTCTCGGAAGGACGCTGTCGACAACTCCAGTTTACTCTATCATAGAAACAATTAATTATTAAAAAAATTATAATAAAAAATGAAATTATAAATTCATTATAAGTTAATACCATTATAAATTCATTATAAATTAATACCGTTATAAATTCGTTATAAATAAATACCGTTATAAATTCGTTATAAATAAATACCGTTATAAATTCGTTATAAATAAATACCGTTATAAATTCGTTATAAATAAATACCGTTATAAATTCGTTATAAATAAATACCATTCAACCTCTGAAAAGAGGTTGACTCTGTGCCGGAATTGTGGAAACTAACAGTCCCGGTTGTTTGTAAAATGCATGTATGTGTCCGTGAAGTGTTTCCATCTGCCTACGAAATTCTTAATGAAAAACTAGGAAATCAAATATTATTTTACGTTTAATTGAATGTTACGGGTGTGTGCCTATCGCTGTGGTGGAACCGGCTGGCATTCGCGTCTCGATGTTAAAAAACCAGTTTCAGCCGACGACCTCTATGATGGTCGTGGGGGTTCAAACCCAGGCTTTTTAAGTCAATATGATGTCCACTTGACTGGCACATATGATGCCACCATCACGAATCTTATTTCAAATGGGCTCCTACTTTTAAATGACTTCTATTTTCGAAGTAGCCATGTGGCTGTTACATTTCCATTAGCGTAATTCATGTATTTACTGTGAACTTATTAAAAATGAGGAATTATCACTAGAGTCGTTTATATACAACTCGGTTGTCACATCTCTATCCAAAAATAACAGAAATTTACCTTTCCTCTCTCAAAGACACTGGTCTCAAGTTCACGGTTTCATTACAACGATAATAAGCTTGAATCTCTTCACGAAACGAAAAACCCACAATTTTTATACTCTCCAATTATCAGATACGGCGTCGAAAATACCGATGACGGCGGCGTCGCAGCAATTAAAGAGATCGGGAACGTCAAGGAGAAAACAAAATAGTGCTGGGGGTGTGTAACCTCGATAATCTCATTTCACAGTTAATTCCTCTGGAGATCTGGAGAGACACGTGTTAAAAGAGTTAGCTCTCGCTCTCTCACGAGGTAAAGGTAACAACACTCCTTCCACCTGGATAAAGGCACCATATAATCATCCGGACTGTTCCTTACGTAGATATTAAGATTGTTCGCGTTTCTGAGACTTCGCAAGGACGCGTCGTTGCGTGAAACGATGATAAAAGTAACGCATCCGAGCGTTAAAGTGATGATGGGGAACTTGGCTTCAAGGAATTTATGCACAGCGGAACACATTATGTTAAAAAAAAAAAAATTTGACGATGATCTATCGCGTGTTTTACAAGCCTTGAAGGATATCCGACAAAAATATGAAATAAAATAATAACTCCTTAATGATGTGCATTGTTTCTGGAAGAAAATTGTTGTATCGAAGTATTAGTTCACGGTTGATTTGATCGCTATTGTTATCATTATCATACCTTAGATTCCTCGAATATTTTAGTTCCGTAATGAGTATCGAAGTCTTGTCTTTCCTAGAGAACATTTTTTTGGAATTCGGTGTTATTTTCGGCTTCGATGAAGTTGCCGCGTATATACACAGTCGAGTCACATTATTGTTAGCAGCTGTAACAATTGTGACTACACTTCAATACGAAGGTTTCGAAAAGCTGGTTGATGCGGATGCACTTCACTAAACGTCCCCCAATTCTGGTCTACCATAAATTTACTACCATTTTTACCTCTGGAGGTGGGTTTTGTCGAAATTTTGTGAATTATTAGTTCCGCATGTATGTGTGTCCAGGAAGTGCAGCCGTCCTGTTTCAAAATCAGAAGTAAGAAACTGACTAATTGAATGAGTGAATGCTCTCTCGCAAAGGGGGTCTTCAACCTTTGGGAGAGCTACTAAGTTCCAAATTTAAACTTTATATGAAGCCCACGAACCATATAAAATCATAATTGCAGCATTTATAATTGCTAGAGAACCCATTTAAAGATACACATAAGATTTTCAAGGACTTGAGAGTACAGTGGTGTCTTAATGGATTGTATAACACGCCCCTGAGTTAAAACAGAAGGGGAGTTCGCTAATAATTCGAGAGTTTGTTTATTCTGAAATCATTTCTTTCCCCAATTTTGAAAGTACAATTTTTTTTTTTTTTTTTGATAATTATTACTTTCATCAATTCTGAAACACATTTTACATGATTGTGAAATTATTTCTTTCAATATTTCTCGAAATTATTTGTTTTAATAATTTTTAAATGTTTTCTTTCAATAATTTTTAAATGTTTTAATTATTAGAAAATTATTTAGAAATTAATTCGGAAAATATTTCTGAAATTAATTCTAAAATTAATTCTGAAAATAATTCTGAAAATATTTCTGAAAATATTTCTGAAATTAATTCTGAAATTACTTCTTTCAAAAATTATAGAATTACTTTTTTTTTTATTTGAGGGTTTCCAAGCATTTCTGCAAATTGTGCAGAAATGTATGTTTTCCTGGATGACGAGCTCTTTCTCTAGATATATTAAAAGGGCCCCGCACTTAAGGCCCGCAAATAGTGTTCGGGATCCGACTTCCCCACCCCAAGGCTGCCTTAGTAATGAGTCATACGCACACTGTGCATTACAGTGTCAATAAGGGACATTATTTTCTTGTTTTAATCGCCTTTCAGTGTTTTTTATCTATTTCCCTTATATGATCGGCAAGCGAAGGCGGAAAGCTCCTATCACCAGATATGGACATGGGCCATGCTTTGAAGTCCCCTCCCCACCCCGCTCTAGCGTGTGATTAAATGTTGCGTGTTTGCTTCTCGCTGTAGTAGGACTCACAGGCATTTGCAACTACATGTAGTTAATGAGATGAAACACGTACCATGAGCTTGCCTAATCTGAGCACGATTGATGCTTGTTATAACGACCATGGGTTATAGTTATTCGTTGTAACGACCGGTACGATACGTCCTAAACATACTCATATAGAGACAATTCATTTTGTTTTTATTTCCTTTCAATATAACAACCACCACCATCCGATACGTAGTCCGCTTTCGACGGAAATATGGGGTGGGGGCTTTTTTGTCGTCGAATGTGTAAGGGGTGAGTTGCAAACATTCTGAAAATTTAGCAGTCGTTACCATTTCCCCTAAGTGTATGATAAGGGTTACTACTGCTACTTAACCACACATGCACCTCGTCCATATTCCTCTGCGGAATTTCTAATGAATATATACCGGCCATGACCCTCCCATTGCGAGGACCCACTGTTGTGGTCGGCTAAAGTTGGTTTTCTGTGATTCTCGACTTCGAGGTGTGTACATGTTGGAATGTGCGTGTCCTCGTTGCGAAAGTCCTTCGTAAAATTATTTCTGAGTAATGCGTGTGTTATGTGTAGTGCTTCCAACTGCCACCAATTTTTTCATCAGTGAAGTGTAATGATTGACGATTTAACGTTGTAGGCCTGTTGCTCTGTATGGCGAGGTTTTTTAACGGGGAGATCGGCTCGCATTCACGCCTCGAAGTCCAGAACCACGAAAAGCAACTTCGGCCGATCACAACTGTGGGTACTCGCGATGTGGACGGCTCAGAGTCCTTGCGATGCGAGTCCGTCATTATGACCATTCGATCACCACAGCGGCTATATAATAAGAGCTGTCTCATATGAGACGCTGGCGTCGGTACCAGCTGACGTCATTGCTCAAGCAGAACCGAGAGTGCGCCCGCTTTGCTGCCCTCTTAATTACGATAGTTCGCAATCGCTGTACTGCTCATTTTATTGAATTCTTTCCAAAATTATCTTTTCGATTATCGTCATTAGTATTTGTATATTTATTGGCTGGCACTTTTTATTCCTATTCAAACTTTTAATACTTATGAAAGTGCTTATCCTTGAATAAATGTGTATAGCTTGTGCATGAGAGAACTCCTTCGTATATAAGGCTCTCTTTCAACTCTTTTATGATACGTTTTTGGTGATTGAATGCCTCCTGATCACCCCATGGAGAGATTTAAAAACTCTTTCGATGATATTGACCGTTCTTCTCCATGTCTCCGACATACACGACATTGTTAATCCATCACAGCATGAAGTATTTATTCATGAGTCTAAGTATGAGCGTACTTAACAGTTCAACAGTTCACGTCATCGATCTTTACATTTGAACACCCATATTTTTCTAGTCTCTGGGTCTTTAAGGAAAGTATGATAAGTAAGTTGAATCCTATATATGTATCTTTGTCCTCCGAGTATAGTTCTTACACGTTGCGATCACATAACAATTCATTTGTTCGTCACTCATTTTCTCAAGAATCACAAAAAAATATTAAAACAACACAAGCGCCTACCCGTGATACTAAAACAACACCATAAACGAGAGATCGGTCACTTGAAACAGTAAAATAAGCAACTGAAATTTAAGATAATCTTCAATACAGTGCGTTCCTTTGCTCTGATGTCGTCTACGAGACAAAGTGTTTGAGCAGTGAAATCACGCAGTAGAGACTTCGAGACCACGCCCATCTGAGCCAAGGCGGAGAGCACATTTAAAGAAAAAGATGGACAACCCCCCTTAATATACAGCCCTGACTTTGTTCACCCGTAATTAAAAACCGTGATTGAGTTATGGAAGTAGAATAGTTTGTGTTCCCTTCTTCGATCACAGGAAAGGAGATTCCAACAGTTGGGATAATAAAGCAGACAAGATTAATTTTCTGATTTTTTGAAAACGTTCGATAGAACTGTCTGAGGCTTTCATGGCCGGCGTTAAATGACTTGCAAACGGTTTCCGGGTTATTAGGCCATGGTCTAGGAGATTTTCTTCCTGACGTTTCGCCCACATCTGTGGCAGGCATCATCTGAGGTCAATCCGACGTAAGTCTCCGCGGCAAGCGAGAAAGGCTTCGTACATCTACTGTCATCGACTTGTTCTCTATATGCATTTCTGAGACTTGATCGGCCGCAGAAGAACCGCATTGGTTGGCTTGTGTGGATGTGTTGTGCGCCGATTGGCTGCAAGTGGTGTCTGGCGACGATTGGCTGTCGAGGTCATTTTCTCTCTGGCATTCATCGGGGGCACATCTCAACTCTCTGCGGCGCTGAAGTACCGGGACCCAAGTGGGATGCACCTTCATCGTCTCCTCCTTTCGATTCATGTTGTGGTGCTTGAATATTTCAATGGCTTCTCTATGAAGACGAGCATGGTAGTGCACCTCCGACGATATTACCTCGGTCTTTTCAAATTTAATTTTGTGGCCGGTTTCCCACATATGTTCTGCAACGGCTGAACTTTCCGTTTTACCCAGGCGGCAGCTCCTCTGGTGTTCTTTTATTCTTGTAGCAGTACTTCTTTTTGTTGTTCCTATGTATACTTTTTCACACGAGCATGGAATCCTGTAGACACCTGCCATGCACAGCGGGTCTCTCGGATCTTTTGCCGAGCGTAGCGATTGTGCTAAATTTCTGGTGGGTTTGAAAATGGGCTTGACGTTGAACTTTTCCAAAACTTTACCGATTCGATCGGTGACCTTCCAGATGTAAGGTAAGTAGGCTTTGGCTCGGGGTTCCCGATTTCCTTCGTTACTATTGTTGTTACTTTCCAGGCGCGGTCGTATGGCTCTTTGAAACTCTTTTACCGAATAACCGTTAGCTTTGAAGGCCTTCCGTAGATGGATCAGTTCTGTGTCGAGATGTTGCGGCTCACAGATACGGTTAGCACGGTTTACCAGTGTCTTTATCACGCCTCTCTTCTGTCTCGGATGGTGGTTGGAGTTTTTGTGGAGGTACCGGTCGGTATGCGTCGGTTTCCTAAAAACGCTATGCCCTAAGCGGTTGTCGTCAGTTCTGTTCACCAGAACATCCAGAAACGCTAGTTGTGAATTTTTCTCCGTTTCCATTGTGAACTTTATAGCTGGGTGAATGCTGTTGAGATGTTCCATGAATCTTTGTAGTTCGAGGTCCCCATGCTGCCATAACACAAATGTATCGTCTACGTAACGAAGCCATACCAAAGGGGTTAGTGGGGCAGACCGTAAGGCTTCAGCTTCAAATCTCTCCATGAATAAATTGGCCACCACCGGACTGAGGGGGCTGCCCATTGCTACACCATCAAGTTGTTCATATATACTGCCATTCCAGATGAAGTAGGATGACGTGAGGCAGTGGCGAAACAGGTTCGCTATATCATGTGGGAACATGTCATTGATATGTGAGATGACGTCCTTGAGAGGGACTTTTGTGAAGAGCGACACCACATCGAAGCTGACCATACGGGTTGATGGAGAAAATTGGAGATCCTTTATTTTCTGGATGAAATGTGATGAATCTCTGATGTGCGAAGAAGTGTTGCCCACAAGGGGTTGAAGTAGAGTGGCTAGATGTTTGGCCAGAGTGTGAGTAGCCGATCCTATTGCACTGACGATGGGACGCAGCGGTACATCTACTTTGTGTATCTTGGGGAGCCCATAAAGTCGAGGTGGCAAGGCTTCAGACTGTCTCAAGCGCAATTTGATCTCATTGTCTAAGGCCGATTTTTTAATCAAGTCGTTAGTACGGCGTACTAGTCCTGCAGTCGGGTCTTTAGAAAGGAAAAGATCGAGAAAGATCTCTGGAAAGATCGAGCAACTGCTTGAGCCCAACACCTACAAGAAGCTACTTAAAGACTTGATTATGGGCTCCCCAAGATACACAAAGTAGATGTACCGCTGCGTCCCATCGTCAGTGCAATAGGATCGGCTACTCACACTCTGGCCAAACATCTAGCCACTCTACTTCAACCCCTTGTGGGCAACACTTCTTCGCACATCAGAGATTCATCACATTTCATCCAGAAAATAAAGGATCTCCAATTTTCTCCATCAACCCGTATGGTCAGCTTCGATGTGGTGTCGCTCTTCACAAAAGTCCCTCTCAAGGACGTCATCTCACATATCAATGACATGTTCCCACATGATATAGCGAACCTGTTTCGCCACTGCCTCACGTCATCCTACTTCATCTGGAATGGCAGTATATATGAACAACTTGATGGTGTAGCAATGGGCAGCCCCCTCAGTCCGGTGGTGGCCAATTTATTCATGGAGAGATTTGAAGCTGAAGCCTTACGGTCTGCCCCACTAACCCCTTTGGTATGGCTTCGTTACGTAGACGATACATTTGTGTTATGGCAGCATGGGGACCTCGAACTACAAAGATTCATGGAACATCTCAACAGCATTCACCCAGCTATAAAGTTCACAATGGAAACGGAGAAAAATTCACAACTAGCGTTTCTGGATGTTCCGGTGAACAGAACTGACGACAACCGCTTAGGGCATAGCGTTTTTAGGAAACCGACGCATACCGACCGGTACCTCCACAAAAACTCCAACCACCATCAGAGACAGAAGAGAGGCGTGATAAAGACACTGGTAAACCGTGCTAACCGTATCTGTGAGCCGCAACATCTCGACACAGAACTGATCCATCTACGGAAGGCCTTCAAAGCTAACGGTTATTCGGTAAAAGAGTTTCAAAGAGCCATACGACCGCGCCTGGAAAGTAACAACAATAGTAACGAAGGAAATCGGGAACCCCGAGCCAAAGCCTACTTACCTTACATCTGGAAGGTCACCGATCGAATCGGTAAAGTTTTGGAAAAGTTCAACGTCAAGCCCATTTTCAAACCCACCAGAAATTTAGCACAATCGCTACGCTCGGCAAAAGATCCGAGAGACCCGCTGTGCATGGCAGGTGTCTACAGGATTCCATGCTCGTGTGAAAAAGTATACATAGGAACAACAAAAAGAAGTACTGCTACAAGAATAAAAGAACACCAGAGGAGCTGCCGCCTGGGTAAAACGGAAAGTTCAGCCGTTGCAGAACATATGTGGGAAACCGGCCACAAAATTAAATTTGAAAAGACCGAGGTAATATCGTCGGAGGTGCACTACCATGCTCGTCTTCATAGAGAAGCCATTGAAATATTCAAGCACCACAACATGAATCGAAAGGAGGAGACGATGAAGGTGCATCCCACTTGGGTCCCGGTACTTCAGCGCCGCAGAGAGTTGAGATGTGCCCCCGATGAATGCCAGAGAGAAAATGACCTCGACAGCCAATCGTCGCCAGACACCACTTGCAGCCAATCGGCGCACAACACATCCACACAAGCCAACCAATGCGGTTCTTCTGCGGCCGATCAAGTCTCAGAAATGCATATAGAGAACAAGTCGATGACAGTAGATGTACGAAGCCTTTCTCGCTTGCCGCGGAGACTTACGTCGGATTGACCTCAGATGATGCCTGCCACAGATGTGGGCGAAACGTCAGGAAGAAAATCTCCTAGACCATGGCCTAATAACCCGGAAACCGTTTGCAAGTCGTTCGATAGAACTATTTCCAAATAATAACACCCGTTATCCGGAGAACAAAGGGGGATTCGTTATAACGGACGTTAGACTGTAGCGGGTATTTGCACTAATGTGACTAGACTGAATATCTTGAAAGGGTTCTAAGAGAACTTTAAAAAAATAAATAGGTAATACTCACTAAGATTTATATATAATATATATAACCCATAACGAAAAAGTCCCATAATTCAGAGGCTTTTATGGCACTACAAATGTGCGTATTAAAAATTATATTCTGTACCCTATACATTTAAGTAGAAGTGTTTACGAAGTTATTTATGGTTTCCATCTGTCATCATAGATGCAATAAATCAATAAATAATATATATATATATACACGGACGGTGCCTATGAAATATTTACATTCCTGTATGAAAATTTCAGAAATCTATGTATTATTTATGTCAGTATAAATAATGGAAAAAAGAATGAGATAAATTCTCTTCGAAAATTCTGTTTATGCGTTTTCAATAAGTTTTTTTTCGTATTCAATTCTGATAAGATACTTCTACAAAAAAAAGTAACACTGTCCGAATCCCAATTTTTAAGGGGGAAAAATCACTCTCTCTCTCTTTTTTCATGTTTAAAGTAACATTATGAATAATTCAAAATTCCCGGATTCAAAGTCATCAAATACAGCTCTTTGTGGATATATACGTATGTATATATTTACAGAATAAAGAATGAAAGTCTTGGATGTAAAGGCACTTTCACATGTTAAAGTCAAGAAAAAAAATTTTCTTTTTTGTAGAATTTTTTTAAATTCTTTTCTTTTTGCTTCTCTTACATTTTCCCTACATTATTTGCATTATTTTGATGATGATAAAAAAATTACACGGACGAGTTTTCATCGTCCGTCGGAGACGGCATTGGACCCGTGAATACATTCGTTTGATGTTTTCCGAGACGCTCGATGGCATCGATATTGGCCTCTTCCTCCTTGTTGTAGTCAAGATAAAAGCACTCACCTGATTGTATATGTATGTACTCTGAGTACCAAATATAGTTTTTAGTGTGCACACATACCTTACCTTTATAACACAGAACGCACGTGAAGCTATATGCATCTCGATTATATACAAGTACGTCCTATGATTATTTGATGAAAGTATACGTAAGGGAATTTCGATGGCTATAGAATTCCTTTCGTATGCAATTTTGTTGATGGAACATAACTATTCTTTGAGAAAAGTACTAGTGCTTTGTATTGCACAAAGGCTTTCTTAAGTAGGTGCTCGATAATTTTTTTGGCATCGGCAGGTATCAGAAGTAAGCCACTAGAGGGCACTTCTATTTTGGATTTAGTTCACATTAGTTCCGAGGATCCTGTTGAGCATGTTTCGGAAAACTAGCGAGTTTTCTTCTAGCGATCATCGTGTCATTAGTTTTCTCTGTAACTTTTCTTCTGGTAACGTTGATAACAAAAGACTGGTTCCTTGTTTTCGAAGAACCAACTTTGATGCTCTGAGAGAAAGGTTAGCGGCAGTCTTCAAAGAGACCGTTTGGACTCAGTGGGTGTGGTACGTCAGTGATAAGAATTTAGGACAAAACTATCATCTGTTTTTCCTGACATCATACCCCTTTGTTCGTAAAAAGCGCGCTTGTTTGTTGCACCCCCACTGGTTCACTCATAATGCGCGTAATCTTTATCTTGAGAAGAAAAAAAATGGCATTCATTAAATACAAAAGTGGAACATGTGACCTGTCAACTTTTACTGAAAAAAGAAGGGAATTGAAAAGGGTGATTAGGCAAAGTAAAAATGAAAATTGAATCGAGGTTAGCAGATAACATTGGCTCTTACCCAAAACCATTTTTCAGGTACGTCAATAATTGTTCCTCTCGATAGGAGGGTCTAGGGTCGAGAGCAGTATAGGCATGCGTAGTGCTTTTTCACGTCAATTTTTAATAGTGAAGGTGATATTCAAAGTACCTGTGTGTCATGGAGTGACACAGTCTTCAACGAAGTTCAAGTGGAAGTTGTAGAAGTCCTAAAACTTCCAAAAAATGCATGTGCAAGCAAAGCACCAGGACCAGATGATATTTTTCCTTTTGTTCCAAACAAACTTGAATATGATTGCAGTATGTAATAATGAATGATGGAGCATGACTTTTTGTGTTGATAAGTGCACGGTCGCTCATTTTCGTTCAGACAACCCACGTTTCACATACGAGTTGAATGGTGGTATCATTCCTGATGCAAATGGAAAATCCTCATTGACGAGTGGCTTAGGTATTCTGAACAGTGTTTAGCAGTTGTTAAAAATGGGAACAGAATGCTCGGTTTTATTCTCAAAAAGATCTCTTTGCGTTCTCCCGAAGTGATCCTTTCACTTTTCTGGGGATTAGTTCATCCTGGATTGGAGTATGCAGTTAGCGTTTGGAGACCATACTTACAGAGGAACATTGATTTGGTCGAGGTGGTGCTAAGAGACGCGTGCTACTGATGGCACACGGGTCTTAAGATATGAGGTGAGACTTGATTTTTGGAAAATGTTTAGATTGGTTGAGCGCAGGTGTCGAGCGATATGAGCGAAGTGGTTTTTTTTAATGGGATGGATAAAATGGACCATGAGTTATTAATATACTGCCAGTCAACAGCTTCGGCAAGGGGATACTGGTAACAATTGGTAGGGGACAGCTCCAAACTGTGGTGTCGAAAGAAGTTTTTCCTAATAGGGTTGTTAATAAATGGAATAGCTCACTTCCGGGGGTCATGAATTCTAACACAATTGACACGTTTAAGAAGAAGTTCGATAACCATAGTGGGATAAATCGAGAAGCTACTCATACTTAGGTGAGACAACCATAATTTTTTATGGGCAGTATGTGTATTTATTTTTCATCATAATTATTTGTTTGTCATTCCCCTTATTGGGTTTCTGTATTTTTGATATAGTTTGGATATACAAGGCGATTGGGAAAAGTTTGAGGTGATAATACACACTAATATAAATAATTGTCATGGTCTAACGTGAAACACAAGCGTGTTTCGAAACGGCCGCTCCACAAACGTTAAAACGGCATTCCTGTTTAAATTTATCGGTAGAAAAAGAACACCATGCATGTTTGAAAATGTAACCTGTACGCAAATCTTTGTCACGGTGAATAAAAGGCGTGGACTCCAGTCAATGGACTTTTAAATAGTTTTTCAACAGGTAGAGAAGTGATGCTTTTAAAACGGTGCTGACTTCTGCTTTTACCGAACACAACAGTCGTTCATCACTGCCATCTACTAAGTGATTCAAAAGAAACAGAAAAAGTGAACATTCAAATAATTTGAACGGCATATCCATGCAATTTTTATAGAAAGACTGAATTATATTTTAAGTAAGACATTTTTTTTCACTATAAAAATAGTTATATTTGTTGAAACTTTTATATTTCTGATATATGACTTTGACTTGTAATAATAATATCACTTGACGTATAGCAAGTGGAAAAATAAAAAGCAGAATCTCGTATATACCGGTAAACATATATCGTATAATGTGCGGTGGTGAGCTTATTTCCTCCAGGATTTGGGAAAATCCTAATGGTGGCAATGACTTTTAGCCACTTTTTCTATGTGCCCATCCAGGCATCAAGTCACCGTCAACGGATAAGAGATATCAGATCTTCCATACTCTGGTTCAGGAGAGGCGAGACTGCACCCATCCTTGTCTCTTGGGAATTGCCTCCGTCTCTCTCTCTCTCTCTTCAATACTATGCATGACCCTTGAGAATCGCGCCACGCCATCATCTAAATGGGACGGCAACAGAGCGAAAGAGGAAGGGCAAACGACATCTCTGAACAATACCAACGTCCGTATCTGGACGTTTATATTAATATTCGTTAAAGTATGTTTAAGCGGAACGATGGGGAGAAGAGGTATGATACCCTGTAAAATATGTACGCGCTATATTTCCCGAGAGGGTGTGATCCGTGCATTAGCCAAGCATTAAGAATCGATTCGATGCATTTAGAGAGTTTGTTATCTTGAAGATGGAAGATAACAGCATGGGCGTCGATCATCTGCACTAATTCCTTGGCGATTCATTCAAGGCATCAATAACATTTAGTCATTTGACCTCACTTCAAAAAATAGAGTTTGAACCTGTTTGATTTGCGAAATGGATACGAAATGTATGCAGTATATTGAACACATCGGTTCTTCTTTCGCTAAATCATAGTTTTTCAACCTTCTTTGTCCTACATCACCCCAATTCTTCAGAAATTTTAATTAAAATTTTACTTAATTCTTCAGAAATGAAATTTTTTTCGCCCATCGCCCTCCAACGCAATCTAACCCATAAGATCTTATATTATACCCGCAGCTTCTACCACACCCCCGGAAAATTCCATCTCCCCCATGGGGGTGGTAACTCTCCACGTAAGCATCTTGCAAAATCCTGATTCCCCCCATAAATGGCACACACAAGTGGGGGGGGGGATATGCTCCCCAAGATAATCGAAAATTGAAGACAAAAAATGCAACATATTGAAAAACAAATTCTAATCTTCTAAAAAGTCTTTTTGAAGATTAAAAACTCGACATTTCTTCGCACAGATTCTCTCTGTACTCCGAAACCCTAAATTAGCATGTTCGCCCCCCCCAAACCCACCCGAGAATCCACGTGGATGAGAATATGTAGGTGATACAATAGGAAGAATATAATACGTGGGCAAATAGGGCTTCCTTAAATTATTGGATAAATTTACTTATTCTAGATCCGTTTTCCATTAAATGTGAATTTTGATTGATACTTCAATTATTTCATCCGTAAATATGACATTTCAATAATTTGTGAATTTTTTTTTTCATTCGATATGAATTTCTTTAATTCGGAAATTATTTTTTTCATTAAATGTGGATCTTCATTGATTCTGAAATTACAGTCAGCCCTCGCTATCCGCGATTTTCGTATAATCGCGGACGTTCAATAAAATAGGACACCACCCCTCATTTCCAGTGATGGCACTAGTTAACCACAGTGCATTATACATGGGATCATAAATCACATATTTATTTCCGCAAAGCCACTGCCACACTCATGTCAAGCCTAGCCCGATAGTCATTCGCAAATGTTTTGCTTCCAATATTTTGCTTCCAATGTTTGCCTTCCCCTGATGCAAAGAAGCGGCGGCGGCATATGCTGGCTACACACAGCCTGGCTCAATGTTCCCTGGCAAATAATTTCTTCCAGAACAATTTAATACCCCAACGCGTGTTGTGACCGCTGGCATTCTTCGACCAATGTGTGGCCAGATTAATTGGAAAATCGGGAAGGAAGGAGGCTCTCTCTCTCTCTCTCTCTCTCTCTGACTTGAAGCTGAAACGTTCTCTTCGACCTGCCTTCCAATTACTTCGACCTGCCTTCCAATTACTTCGAGCCTCCAACATTTCCCACTTCGAGGCGTGGATGCGAGCCAATCTCTCAGTTATAAAGTCTCGCCACAGAGAACAACCGGCCTGCAACGTTACAAATATGCAATCATTACACTTCACTCATAGATCTCAAAATAAATAGCAGCACTATAAGAAGCATCACACAAAAATTTAATTTAACGTTAGGTTCACAACACATTCCCATATGTACCAATTTATTAGAAGTTCCGCAGAGGAATGAGTGCAAGATGTACAATGTGTGGTTTAGTAGTAGTCTCTATCATTTGACGATCATTGCTAGTGATAGAGAGAACACACCACTCTCCCATGACCATACTTAGAATATATTGGGATAGTCTGGACACGCGTTTGGTCGTGGCTTAACAGTTATAGCACACACACACTCGTTTTTAATATTCCAAACATCCATAAAATCCTCTTAGGCCGGTATTACACTATAAAAGTTTGATAAAATCCCTTTTATAAAACTCAAAAAAATCCAACCAATAAAGCTCTTAGGTTACATTCGAGCAAATGCAACAAATAAGCTTACTGGTTGAATTTTTCAAGTTTTATAAAAGGACTTTTAAAAAACTTTTATACTGTAATACCGGCCTTACACTCAATTCGAAGACGACGCATGTGTTCAAGTTTTCGAAATCACTTGAAAAGACTGAAATAGCGTCAACGTTTAAAAAACGTTACTTCTTCCAGTTTAACTGATACATTTCGATAACCTGTCTTTTCTCAACATCGTGTTAATACGAGCCTTAATCGTTTCGTACGTCTTCAAGAAAACAGGAAAAAAACCAGAAAAAAACGAATTAATGAAATTTTTCACCTTAACGTTAACCAATTAAAAGGAAACGCGAAGCTCCAAACAAAACACCACCAGAAACAACATTAGAAATTCGACGCGAATATAAATCGTTAGACAAAATTAAGTGAGAATTTAATCGCGATGCTTTAAATGCTATTAAAAACATTCCAGATACCGTTTATTAACAAGGAGAAAAAGAAATCAGTAAAAACACTACTCACTGTGTTCTCACGATTTTTCCTCCCATGACACTTCTCTCCTCTCCAATGATCATAATAATAACAGTCATTAAAAAAAATTAAATAAAAAGTTCTACGTTCGACCTGTTAATAATAATAACACAGAACAAGGAATATGTGTACTGTATATGTGTTGAGAGAGAGTTGGGAGGGAGAGATCGTCTCGTTAAAATCTGCGATCGTTTTGCACAAAACCGTTATTCGTAGCAATAAATCGCAGATAAATACCAATTAAAGCTTGACGTGAGCAGCAAGAACTAATTTAACTGCTGAAAGGAAAATTTAATGAAGGCATCGCATGACTGGTCATTTCCTGGATGATACCGTCGTCGTCGTCTCTACCTTTTAAAACATAGCGGCGACGACGATCGATCAATCGCTGGTGCCTTTTAACCGATCACGTTCTCTAAGAATCTCAACTGAAGCTTATTATTCGGTCGTTGTGTATTGAACTTTTTTCTTTATTTATCTTATATTTAGTCGATCGATTTCATTCTACTAGCTAATATGGAATCAGTCATACGGCTAGAAAAAAAAAAACATATTTTCTAAGTAATTGAGGGAAAATACAGTCGAACTCGGATATAACGATCTTGGTTGTAAATGCCACCTCCGCTAAAATGTTTATAATTGCCGTTTGAGTGTTTCTCAACCTTTCTGAACCCAAAAAACCAGTAAAATATCTGAAATAATTCTACGGAGCACTCGTTTTTCCGTTTTACGGGACATTCCTGTATTTTTAAGTGTTTTTAATTTTTAAGTGTGCGAAGTTTTTAATACATTTGTCCCGTTTTGCCAACTATGCTTATTTGAACTTGTAACGTTTGCTAAAATAATGAATAAACAGCGTTTTTCATAACTTTCTTGATACTCATGGCTATATAAATGCAAATATTCATCCCAAATATTTGTCAGGGTCAAAGTTTTTCCTTCGATATTTCAGGGATTTTAACTACAATTTGGGATTTTAGTGATTTATGGCAACGATGACAAAATTGGCGGTCCTCTTTTTTTTACCACATTTAGGATTCCAATGCCGCTCATTTTTCGATGCGAAATATGGTCGGGCGCGGTAGCCCAGGTCGATAAGATACTCGCCTAAAGTACCAAAGGATGTTTAGAGGTGTCGCGAGTTCGATACCCACTTCGTCCTTGTCAGAAAATGTTCCTGACACAGGAGTACAACAGAAACGGCGACATCACCACAGAAAAAATCGCTACCTCAGGGAGTTCCCCCATCGAGGAGTTAGCGCACCAACCTCTCGATGAGTATAAAAAACAAGCCTGGAGTCGGCAATAAATTGTAGGTCCCGGTCTAATTAGCTCTCGTGTGAAGAAAATGACAGTGGTGTCACAAAAATGATCAATGAAATATGGTCATTAGAATTTTTTTTAGTAAAATTTTTCGTACCCAACTTCTCAGTCTCGCATTCGCAAATCCAACTCCCCGTCAAAAAGTCTCGCCACAGAGAGCAACAGACTCTACTAGTCTACGCACATATTCAAACATCGCACTTCCCTCATGGTTTGAAAAATAGATGGCGGCACTAAAATTTCACACGCAACACTAACTACGCACCCAAACTGTTATGTATACATGATCACTTCCGACCCAACTCATTCGGTAGTAAATTGCCCATGGTGATTGACCGGAGTTGTATCCGGTTTGAAAGCTGTAAAAGTGTGAGCACTACAATTTAGAGAGAGAAAACACTTTGTAATAGGGAAGTGTCTCAACTGATTGAAAAGGTGAATAAGGTTTTCCCAAAATGAAACGCAGGAAATAATGGGGATCCGGAAATTTCGTCTCCTACAAAAAATGTTCGTTAAAATGGGATTCGACTGTAGTAGTAATAGTGTCGTTATAACCCAGTTTTGACTGTACTTAAATATGTTGTTCTCGTAATCGATCCTAATAGTGAATCGTTCGACCATTTACGTCTACTGTTGGACTTAATCTTCTCATCCGGGTACTTGTCGCTGCATCCAGCATGTTGAATGCATATACATTTATATACACGGTATATATATATATATATATATATATGTGTGTGTGTGTGTGTGTGTGTGTGTGTGTATGTATGCATAAATTGAATATCACGTTGCCTATTTCGTAGAGCAAAATAACGTACACTCCGAGAAAATGAGAAAGGTATTCACACACACATACACTTCTATGCACTAACTACTACTACTACACGGCCGCGTTAACATTAATTTCTGTATAATCGTCATTTGAATATGACATAGAGCCTTTCTCTGTGTTAGAGAGAGAGACCACCGTAATCGTCATTCGCCGTGAAACGACTCTATTACGCTCTGTTAAATTAATATTATACAAACACAACCATTCATATAAACCAGTTCCATAAATGCGAACGTGTATAAGTACGAGTACGTACAGTTTACGTGAAGTGTTAAATCTATATTACAAGTGCGTTGAATTATTATTAATACTGAATCTAAATCGTATCAATTGAGTTTGAATGTATTTAGCTAGAAATTGTAAACTTTTTAAGCGAATTGTTCCCATATGTCTTTCTATGTCTCAAGAACATAAAATCGCATATGCCGTAACCCCCCCCCCCCCGTCCTCCATTAGGCAGGCCGGAAACAGCGAGGAAGACCATGCTTGGAAATACCCGTATTTTGCCGCATGCCGAGAAATTCAAGTAACAGAGAGATTCTGGAAAATTCTCGAATATCTTTATTCGAAAAATCATTGAATTGCCTAAACTCATATTGTGGTTCTTCCTAAACCTGGTTTTGCTAAACTTCTAAACCTTAACATAATTTATGCCAAACTTTCCATTAACGTTTTTTAAACGTTCGGAACACGAAGAATGACGAAAACAGCAAATTTAAAAATTTTTTTTTTTTTTTTTAATTTTAAATACATGTGCTTGAGTACGTTTCGCCATACAATGGACGTAGTCTTAAAGTAGAAATACAAAAAATAGTTTTGAGAAAAAACGGACCATGAAATCTCACTGAACAGGCGTCGACGTCGGGACTAGTGACCCTTCTCCACAGGTTGTTCAGCAGTTAAATACATAGGAAGATATCCTTGTGTGAAGAATCACAACCGATGACTTTCCATGCAGATTACCATCTTCCAGTTCAGGTATCAGACTGAATGTGCTACAGAAAATAGAGTTTCCACTTCAAAAGTTAGGTCAAAAAAGGAAGACGCTGCAACTAATTTCTGGTATTACTCTATCAGTAATATCAAAGGACAGATCTTGTTAGGAATCCCACAATAACCAATTCATGCGAATAGTATTTCAAGTTTGATTGTTGCAATAGTGCCCGGTTTTTTACCGTAAGTCTGTCTTTAAGGGCGTATGACAGTGTCCCGGACGGTTTCTGAGATGTCCTGTGAGGAAACTAAAATTTTGTTCGACTGATCGTAATTAGGTAATTTAGTTGGCCCCGCTTGATCGGATAACGGTTGAACGGATAGCCCGTTAAACAGATAAAATCCTCCGGTACCAAAGTTTCTCCCACACAATGTTTGAAGTTCCCCGTTAATATGAAAATTTCAACGAATTTTCAATGAAAATTTCAACTCCTTAATCGAACATCACGCTTCACACCTGAACTGTCAATGCACATAAACCACTACAGAGACATAATGTTGTTATTGAATGAAACATTTGAAATTAATTAAAAATATGTCACTAATTTAAGATTTAACAAAAAAATTCATTTGGAGTAGGTACAGCCTCCAAGTATTCAATTTGTCAATTCGTATAGTTAATTATTTTATTTTGTTCTCTGTTGTGCCAATAGAGAGCGCTGACTTTTCTAATGGAAAGTAACAATCTTAGGTAATTTGACCATTGTAATTAAATAGAATTTTCATTTCATTTTTGATGTCTGATTTATTCGAGGAGCTTTATTAGTACTGATCCTTTCCATCAGTTTTCAATATACAAGCTATACTTATATTGTAAAATTGCAATTGAATTGCTCCCCGCATAGTCGGATGTTGTGTGCGGGAATCGTTAATCAGTTCATGCGGGACCACCTGTATTTGCAAAAATCGCAAATATTTGGTTAAATCTGTGGTGTTTGGTCAGAGCATGATAACTCCAAAATCACATTTTTGAGATATAAGCATTTCCATTGTCATTTAAAACTCAAAAATAAAGCATATACACAAAAAATACAGGTCAAAATATCATACATCAGCATGTTGTTTAGCCGTACGCACGTATTTGTGCATTTATCTCACTTCTAATTAGTTATAATTAGCTACATGCAACGCTAAGATGTTCGTTATCAGCAAGATGCTCCGTTTCACGCATTGAAATCTGATCATCCTAACATAAGTCCCACCGTCTTTTTTCCTTAACACAAAAATATCAGTAATTACTCTCTAGATAGGAACTAGTGGCGTTCTACGGATAGGTCTTTTATAGTAAACGATACTCCATTTATAAGCAAATACAGTAGGTGCATAAGGTGCGAAATAAAGATTCCCGCACAAATCTGTAATATTCTGGCCCCAATTTTTTTTTTTATCTTGTGACAATCCAATTCAATCCCATTGATTTCAGTGAGAATTGAGAGTAAAAAACATCAGAATTTATTCAAAAAGATTACAAAAATATTAAGACGCACACAAATTTTTACAATTTTTTTTTTTCGTTTTGTAGCAGCAAAGAGGCATTATCTCCTTGTATTATACAGCTTTCCCCAATTGTTTGCATAGAGAACGTCTTTTTAACTGTTGACAGACATTAGAAAGAAATTGAGAAAATTTCAATTACAAAAAAAGGTTTTCGAATATAATGTTCACTTACTTGAAATCTCCAGAATTTATTTGGAAGGTTGTATATGTATAACTAGTTTTTCGTGGGCCCCACTCGTGGCCTGCAGGTTATTAGCATCTGTGCACCTGCCCATGTTCCCTCATATCTATGTACTTGATATGCCATTTTATGTTTATTGAATGGGGGAAGTGTGGGTGCGGGAGAGGGAGGGGTGAAATTGTTCGAGGGATTGGTCTGGAGGAAGAGGTTTTATACATACAAAATTGAGGAAATTTAATTGTTATACTGTCCTATTTTGCTAAAAATTCTAATTTATTGAACACTTAATACCCGCGGTGAAAAGTTATTCGGTAGAAACTTCATATTTAAAATGAAATATTTATCGATAATGAAAAATTAAATATATGAAACCATTATGTTTTGGCAGCTCATCCATCACTGCGTTAGTAAGTTTTCATTGGCTCAAAAGTTGTAATTTTTAGGGACTGTACACAAATAGAAAGAACTCAACCATTTTTCATTAATTTTTTTTTTTATTCGCAATCAATAGCAGTTACATTTTTTGAAAATTATTTTGAAAATCGCAGAATTTTTACAACTTTAAATTTAATTTACGTTTCGTAATTTTTGGACCCACGCCCCCCCCCCACCCCAATCATTGGTGATAAATGCTGAAAAGTCAAATATCTCCGTTAATATTGCATTTTATACGTATGGAATTTCTTGTGAATATTTTCTCCGATCCGCATTTATATTTCAATAATTGGAAGTTTTGGCACACAGAGTCAACATGAAAAGGTAATTTTTCACAGCATACGACCCCTTGGGAAATTTAAGACATATTGCGAAAACGCACGTCATATGAAAACCTTTTGTACTTGAAAGTATACTTATGAAGCCAACGGTTGCAGAGATATCTTCTGTGCAAACTGTTTGGCACAGCCTGTATTGCACTTACCCATGAACGTCATGAATCTAAAAACACAAGAGCGTTTCCCGAACTTTCCGTGTGGACATCAGAAGAGTGCGATGAGTGCGGAGTCTACACGAGACTTCCATTCGAACTCCTAAACTCCTCCTGCACGTAAAAAACCGATTTTCCAGGTATGCTTTATCACCAACAACCTAAAAGTTTGGCAGTAGTTTTGTATCACCCTGTACGCATTTATTATGTATTAACTACGTTCTTCAACAGAAAATATTTGAATATGGAATCGACTGATGCGATAGATAAATATACGGGGATTACCGAATAATTTATCCTGCGGGAGAAAAATCCCGGAACATTTTTTTTTCCTCCTTTCCGCCAGATCAGAAAAAAAAAACGGAATAAGGTTCAGATATGGAAAATCACTTTCCAGAAAAGAATAAAAAAATGTACGTCTAACAGGTTTTTTTTTATACATCTCGATCTAATTTTCGGAACGGGAACTACCTAACATTTTTGTGGAAAATTCATTTTTTTCCATTCGGTTTAGTACTCTCTCTGTCTCTCTCTCTCTCTCAACTCCCTCCATTCCTATCCATTCCTATTCCAGCAGTATTAACATTATTTTTTTTACCACCAAGGAAAAAAGTCGTTTGTCATAAAAAGGAGTAGAAATAACCCCTGTAGCTTTTTTTCCTTTTTAATTTTTTTTTTTTTTTTTTTTTGCAATTTTTACTTCATGACAGCTCTAACTGAAGAAACCGCCCAAGACGTTGATGGCAGCAGAAATGAATGGCTCCTGGCAGGTACTTGTGCAAGTTCTCTTGGGTATATTTCATTTCTCTGTCTATCCCCCCCCCCCTCCCCCGTCTTCTATTCCCTCTCTTCTCCTTCTTGTTACATATACGTAATATATCCTGTAGGAGACGATGGATGAAAATGGAAACAAGTGCAATAAAGATTTTTTTTTTTTTTTTTTACAGCAGACTGGGAAAAAAGTAGCAACGCCCACGGTTAGCTTGCGGCCATCAAGACCAAAGACCATCATTAAAATCATGTTACAACTATACTAAAGAATGAATTACGAGCTATTTTTTCCTTTTCTTAACCATCAAATTACAGTGTATAACTGTGGTTAATAATATTATTTTAACAATAAGTTATGATCAGTATCGTTCAAAATAGATGGCTGATAATGATTTGTATAATGACTAGCATAATGATCGATCGAGTCTACTTTAGGCTCTTTGCAATTATCCAAATATTGAATATCAACAAGTCTGTAGCAGCGTATCTCAACCTATGGTCCACGGACAGAGTTCATAGAATTATTCACCCGTTGTAATTTATATTATCTATATGGGTTCTAATAAAACTAAACCTGCATGCTCGGGTTCACCGCACATCATGGAGGACAATTCAGGAAATTATTGTCTGGAATATGGGATATCACTAAGTTTTGTCAAAAATTGCAATTTGTTTCTTTAAATGCAATTTGCTAATCACTGCTAAAATTACCGAAGGTGTGTGGCAATAAAGGGCTGTTAAAACTCGTATTCAATAAAAATATACAGTATCTCCAGAAGTTCCGAAATATTCAGATGATCTGACGATTATGGAAAAATACGGTTAAGTGGGATCTTAAATAATAATCCGTAAAATACGGGACATCTCTAATTACCATCAAAAACATTGCTAAAAGTAGGCAAAAAAAATAATTACAGGTATGTCCTGTAATATGGGACACAAGTGGTCCGTCAAATTCTTTCAGACTGGTCCTTGTTTTCAGGAAAGTTGAGAAACACTGGTCATAGGTATTAGTAATTTCCCGTATACTGGTATAGATGACACAGGCCGTTGAGTATCAACATGTGGGTATACAGGGTAGAGGTCCGAACCTCTCTCTCTCTCTCTCTCCACCTTATTTATGAAATGTTTATACGCTATAAATTTGTTCAATTATCAATTTATTACTGGGGCTCACAAGCCAGCTTAGTCCCGCAAAGTTGTGTGCGTGTATTTCTGTGATTAAATGAATAAATTAAATTGCCTTATCTAACTAGAGAGAGTCTAACTCCTAGATTCCCCGGGTAACACAAGGGACCACAACAAAAATGTTGTCGAAAAGAGGCCATGAACAAAAAATGGGTCATAAATACAGGTGTTTAAGAATGAAAATTTGCCTATTTTTTATGTTAGTCGGTTTTCCGTCAAAGAGCAGCGTATGCAGTTCTATAAAGACGTATTCTTTTAACTCTTAAGCAGTATAACTAAAATCACTAAACCCCCCCCCCCAATAAAATGCCACATACAGTAAAACCGTCTGCCGCTCTGATGGTCGAGTGGTTATAGTGACGGACAGGCATCGCGAGGACCCGGGTTCAAACCTCGTCATAGTAGTGGCCGGCTGAAGTTGGTTTTTTGTGGTTTCCCCGCTTCGAGAAGCAAATGCGGGTCCATCTCCCCGTTAAAAAGTCTCGCCACGAAGACCAACATGCTTACAACGATACGATTGTTCCATCATCGCACTTCAGTCATAGTTAGAAAAATTGATGGCAGATGGCAGCAGTATTACACGGAAACAAACTTCACGTTAGGTTCGAAACATGTACACGCACATTCCAACATGTGCGAATTCGTTAGAAGTTCGCAGAGGAATACGGACGAGGTTTAGTAGTAGGGGCCTAGAAAACCTATCGTTGTAGACAGTTTGAGCATTTGCGTTATTTCCTATTAAATATAAATTCCTCCAGGACCCAAAAAATATATAGTTACGCACAGTATTGTTATACTCACATTTCACTGTTTGTTCGTTTTTTTTCAATTTAAATAGGCTTTCTTCCAATTTTCAGCAGGTGTAAAGTAAGGAGTGTGGGAAAGTTTATTCTATTAACAAAAATCAACTTTGTAAAATGTCTGGGCTTGTCAATGCTTTATAAAGAGTCTTTTAAGGAGACGTAATGTCTCGTCAATGTCGTTTAAAAGGTTAAAGCATTTAAATACGATTTAAAAGTCACTTGGTAATTTCCTCAAACTACGATCTTCTCAAAGTTGGTTCGCGAGACTGTATGTGTGCTTAGCAGCTACGATTCAAAAAGAATAATTAAATATTTTTTTCAACAACATTTAATCTTAAATTCAGTCATACCTGCGCTAATTTCTTCTTCAAGCAACTCCTGAAAAATTTCAGGCGCTACTCGTTGTTGAAATGAAGAATTCTCTCCTCCTCCTCTCTGTGAATTTTACCACTTAAAAATGTCACTTCAGAAATAAAGGCGGTCGAGATTTTTCTAGGGGGGGGGGGAGAGAGAAGAGAATTATCTAAATAGGGGGATACGCGAAGAATACTGTCCCAAAGACAAAGAGGAGAGAAATGAAAAATATATAAATATACGAGATATCTGTGAAGTATACACTGCGAAGTTTTCAAAACAAAATATCAAACGGCCATGAATAATTCAAGACCGAAGTAAGAGAGAGAGAGGAGAAAAAATGTTAAGACACAGAGAGAGGGAGAGAGAGAGAGACAATATCTCTTACTACTGAAAAGACGTCGACGACGACGTAAAGTAACGCAAGACGTTAGAAAAATGTGTAGGAAAAAAAACGCGAGGAAATCCTCACGTGGATTAGAAGATTCTTCTGTCAAGTCAAAGTATAATTTGACGTCAGGATATACGTACAGTATACAGTGATACACGATCCGAAAGAAAACGTAGAAATATATACACATACTTTTCATGGAACGATTTCAGGTATCGTAAGAAAAAAGGAAAGAACTTAGTTTATGTGTATCTTCAATTTGATTTATTTCTTTTCCTATGAAATACATTTAAAAATAAGCACAGGAACAGGCACTCTCATCGTTTCCTATAATAGGAGAACGAGGCTGCTGACAGTTTTTTCTTGATAATGCAGTCAACACTCGTCATGGCGACCATTATTACGTCCATTGTAACATCCTTTATAACGACCATTACCAACGGTCCCAATTTTTTTCCTATATTTCTGCCATTTTTTATTTTATACAATATAACGACAAGTAAATATCATTTAATCCATTAAAAGGACCGAACTTGGCTAAACATTGGGTTTTTTTTTATTTTTTGCAAAGAAATGGACAATATCCGGCCTTGAAATCTGATGCTTGGAGAAGAAAAGATAAAGCGATGTCTCTTCCACAGAAAATCCAGTGGTTAAGTAGTGCCACCATTGGAATCAGGGTGAACCATAGCCTGGCGCAATGCACTTGCGCGAGTCGTGTGGAGGATGTTGATTATCCCCCCCTAATAAATTAATAATAATTAATAATAATAATCAATAAAATAAATTTTATTGATTATTTATTGAAAAATTACCTGTTTTTGATTATCGTTATTAGTATTCGTATATTTTTGGGCTTGCTTCGTTCTACCATTTAAACATTTAAAATAAGAAATTTTGCCGTAGCTTATGAGGTAACGCCCACTAAGGATATTTTGTTCGAATCCATTTCAGTCGAATCACATGCGTTATTTAACTTTTATTGGATTGATTTAAAGTGAACTTAATTAATCTCATTCTAGTGTATTTGGCATGAAGTGGACTATCACATCAGTATCGGCCTGCTGACTAAGAATTCACGTGTATAGTATTTATAATTTACTCCCAAAGAAATCAAAAATCGGCATAAAACTGTAATATTCATTTTGTATGAGATATTGAGAGCATCCAGTCCCTTTGTGATCACTCCTTACAGAAATTGCTTGAAGTTCCAGAATATCATCCAATTCTATATTTTTGCTGTGCGTTTTCACAAGAAGTCTCGCAAAGAAATTATTCAATTTAAATCACAGAATTCTATTTTTAAAATAATCTGTCACTTGAAAGAGATAGTTTAGTTAATAAACTCACGATAATTATCACCGAAATCAGTAGATTAAATAGAAGCACTTCGGAAGTGAAGTGCATGTGACATTTCACATTTCGACGGAATTAGAATTAGTTTGCTTTAAGAAAGATTTTTTTTTAATTGTCTTAAACACGAGTTCACATATTAAGTTCTCACAAGCGAGTGTCATTAAGAATGCAATTGGAATTTCGGGTTCTTAAACTGCTCATAGTTTATCTCATTCTAATGTTTATTATTTATTTATTCAATATTGCTTGGCCGGGGACTATACAAGGGAATGCGGTGGTGAAGTTTGGCATAACAGACGGTTGATGTTACAAAAGAAATCGGAAATTGTTGTGCAATCAATAATGTTTATGGGAGGTTGTTCCAATCGGTTATTGTTCGAGGAGAAAAACTAAATTTGAAACAATCTCTGGATGCAAAGATGGGTTTCAATTTATGGGAATGGTTAATTCTATTGGGAAAGTATGAGGCTGGAGTTGGAAAATTGAAAGTGTCGATATGAAAAAGACTGTGAAGGATTTTGAAAAGGAAAGTTAATCGAGAGATATGTCTATGGGTGGAAGGCGGTTGGATATTGAATTGGCAATTCAATTCAGTAACGCAGACGAAGGATAACCAACAGTTTAAAATGAAGCGGGCGGATTTATTTTGAATAGATTCTAGTTTGCCTATATTGGAGAGAGAGAGTATGGGGGTCCGAGATTTTTCACAGGCATATGAGAGTACAGGAAGGATATAGGTTTGGAAGCTGAGATGTCTGATGTTTTTAAGGTTTCGACGAAGAAAAAAAGAGTTTTTGGAGATACTTATGAAAGACGTAATCAACATGGAGGTTCCAACGGAGGTCGGCAGAAATATTTACACCTAGATATTTATAATAGGAAACCTCGTTGATCAGAGAATTATTGATAGAGTAAGAGAAGATTCGAGGGGAAGTCTTTTGCGAGTAATTCTCATAACAACTGTTTTAGGCAAGAAGTGGATTATCACATCAGTATCGGCCTGCTGACTGAGAATTCACATATGCGATAATTATACACTCTTCAAAATAATTAGGAGGTAGTTTTTATTCAAACTTAATTAAACGTATTTATTTAATTGTATTAGAATTTAGTTGATTACTTCTTGTAACTCTTTGTGAACACTTACCAATGTTCTTTGTCAATATTTCACCAATAAGAATGTTTAAAAATCACAATTAAAATAAAAACTGCTTTTCCCCTAATTGTTTTGAGCAGCATTATTTACTCCAAAAATCAAAAATACATGATAATAATCCATGAAACTAAATACTACTTGCAATTCCCCTTCCGACAATAATAATAGTAATAATCCTTTTAATTGAATATTAAAATATTAGAGCGTCCATCCTCTCTATGACCACCCCTTACAGAAATTATACTTATGATCAATGTTTAAAATTTTAATATTTACTAATTTTATATTTTTGAGGAATATATTTCGCAATAAAAACATTAAATTACAGACTTCTATATGAAAAATAATCTGTCATTAGAGAGAGAAAATGTGACTTTTCACACTTCAACAGAATTAGAATTTGTCTAATCCAAGATAGATTTTAAGAAAATAAATTCGTAAATACGAGTTCACATATTAAGTTCTCACAAGTGAGTGTCATTAAGACATGTAATTGTCATTTCGTGTAATTAAATTGCTGTTTGCCTTGTCGATGTCGTCTCTTTGAGATTTTTCAAATGACATGGAACGTTCTTCTCATAATTGAGAGAGCCGTGTACTCGTTTTTTCTCGTATGTAGCGAATATCGAGAGAAGGAGGATTTTCAATAATATTATTTCCCAATGACATCTTCTAACGGGAAAAAAAGGGACTTATTCATTGCCCCAAAGGCACAAAAATCACATTTTATTTATTACAGAAATTTCTCTCGTAACGCTTTTCTCCTCAGAAAAAAAAACAAAACCGAAACAGCATCTTCATAACAAAATTTTCTCGGAATCCGACATCTACGATTTACCTCCATTTACTTATTTTTACTTTTTGACCTATGGTTCGTTTATTACTTCTTATTCAGTACTGCCTTGCCTAAAAGTGCCTACGTACGTATGTGTTCCGTAACCCACAGGCAATAAGCGAAGTAATTTCCGCCTAGGTGACCGGATATTACATTTGCTCTCACTTATGTCCGCCTCTTGATCTCTCTCTCTCGATTCCATGCCATCCTCGGCTCTACTTCATCAGCGTTAGACGATATCTAGTAAATGGAGAGGAGGAAAAAATTATTATTTACTACTTTTTTCTTTTGCTCGTCTATGTTTGCATTAATGATGAGCTTCCTGTGGTAATCAAGCCATCGTCCGTCCGCCATTATCAGGTGATTCATTTTCCTCTCTCTCTAGATGACGACAACACCCTCCGAAAGTACCATCCATGTCGATGACGGACATCGACTCGACGAGTGCTTTTGTCATATTTAGCTGACGATGAGGTTTTGCGATACTTTTATTCTGCTGTCAGAAATCGATGTCTTTGAATTTGAACGAGTGTCTGTCGCATATTTTTGAGTGCTTTTTAATGGAAATGTGGCTGTTCTGGACTAAAATACTGTATAGCAGAACCTCCACTAATGGACACCCCGTTAACGGAAACTTTTTCTGTTCCCCGGCCCCGCGGAATAAGGCTTCAATGAATTTCACTCCCCTTTAGCGGACACGAATGGTAATGTTAGTTTTGTTTGCACATCCTGATGCGTGTGAAAAAAAAGCCGACAATACAAGACTGATAATGGTTTTTATGTTTCATATCTTCATATCTTTTCATATCTTCATATCTTTTCATATCTTCATATCTTTTCATATCTTCATATCTTTTCATATCTTCATATCTTTTCATATCTTCATATCTTTTCATATCTTCATATCTTTTCACACTTATTTTAACTTAATTTAAACTGTACGTATTTATTAAACGGTAGCTATTTATTTTTGTTTTTAATGATACATGTTACGTATAGTGCACATACAGTGCATGGGTAAAAATAATTATTTGGTTTAATGAAGAGAAGAAAAGCTTTCCGGGGGGTCGGGGAGCAGAAAAGTTTCCGTTAACGGGGGTGTGTCCATTACGGAAGGTTCTACTGTACAGTATTAGTCCAGAACGGCCACATTTCCATTAAAAATCACTCAAAAATATGCGACAGACATTCGTTCAAATTCAAAGACATCAATTTCTGATAGCAGAATAAAAGAATCGCAAAACCTCATCCTCAGTTTGGTGTCCGTTATCGAGAGGTTCTAGTGTGTGTAGTTTATACTGAAAGCATATGTGTTTTTCTATTCATTATTTGGATTTTTCTAACTATTCTGGAAACTTTGAATTTTGATACATTCCTGGAGCATTTCTCTAGCCCACCCTTCCTGGACCACAACCTGTAATTGTCCCTTACCTAAACGATGGTATAGCCTTGTCGAAGTAGTCGATTGACGGTGTATAAATATTTCATGGTCCATTTTATCGCTCCCGTTGAAAATTTCAAACACTTCTCTCTCTCTCTCTCGATCATATCCCACGACATTTGCCTTCTTCCAATGTAAACATATTCTCAAAATCAAGTCCCCCATCGTGCTCGAACGCTCATGGCTCTTCCCTGCACCCCCTAAACCAAGTCTTTGTCCCTTTGTAGGTATGGACTCGTAAACACAATGGCAATATTCCAGTCCAGGACGAACTAAGCCCCTGAAAAGAGGAAAGACCACTTAAGGACAGAGTTCTTTTTGGAATCAGAATATTTCGGTTTATATTGCATCTAGAAACATGGAGAAAGTCTAATGGCTTCCTAAAGAAGTTAAAGAGCAGGAGAGGACCGTATTAAAACCTTAAATTCTGTGCATATGCCCTTAGTAATAAAAAATTACATACCTAAAATGGGCACGTTATTTGGATATTTATTCTAATGGAGAGTGTGTTTCTATAGCCAACAGTTTACAAGATATTTATCTGAATTAGACCTAACCCCTTGAACTGCAATTTATTTTCGGACAGCGCTGCTCACACAGACAATTTGATTTTATTCGTTTTAAAAGGAGGGACTGATATAGAAACTTACGGTTTTGTTGCTAAAATAATTTTCAATTAGAAAGAAATAATATTTGCTTCATACATTTACATGAATGTTTGTTGTTATATATATGTAATGGATCATAATTAGTGTCGAAATATTCCTTAATAATGTTTAACAAAAATATCACAGTTCTAGTCTTTTAATGGGAAAAGTACGTGTTTCAACATAATGCTAATATATTTGCAACAAATTCAAACAATATAAACATATATATTAATCCTCACCTATGTTCGGGTTTATTTTAAAATACTAATAAACATCAAGTGCATGATACTTCTCAAAACGCTCCGGAAGATGCAGTGCTATTTGTGGCATCGTTTGCATCTTTTATGAAAGTTTTCAAACTGTTACTAGAAGCATGCAAACAAATGTACCAAAGCAATAAACTCGTCACGACTTACATATACTTCTCTCTTGAAAAGTTTCAACAGTTAATAATTCCTGGCGAGTGCATCTCGCCATTATCAGTTTGCTCAAGAAAAAGCTCAACGGTTTAAGGCGATTGCCTGGCTTCGGTGTATTTTTTTTTAAATCAATTTTGAATAAAACGAATGTATTTGGTTTTGGTTTTTTTACATTTTTTTAAACTCGGTCCTTTTTCTCTTAAGTGAGATTTTCCATAAAAATGTAGATTCCCTACCATGTTTATCCGTTCAAATTACAATCGAAGTTATCTGTAGATGTGAATGAGATTTGACAGTATACATACATAGCGTCTCAAAATCCTCTCACCGTAACAAATGAGAAATTGTATGAGATTAGTATCACAGACGCCAAGTATTAAGTATCAAGTGAAGTAAATCTAAACGTTTTTCTTCCTGTAATGGTAACTGTTTACTGATGCGTCAATAACAAATAGATTAGTCTTATCACACAATGGGAAGAACCATCTTCATCACCATACGTATTCGAGGATGCGTGGGGAAAATAAATTTATCCTGGGGCTCAGATGCTGATCGTAAAGAAACGAATAGTTTTCGTGATGACGAATAGTTTCGGCTTGATCTTCGTGAGGATATATTTCATTTTTTCGCCATCTGCCGCCCTTTTTTTTTTCTTACATCTCCGTATAAAATGAGAAAACTCGTATTGATAAAGATTCTGACTTTGGCAACATTGATAGCAACAACGAAGTTTTCGATATAAATGTCACTGCCAAATGTTCCGCAATAAAAGAAGAAAGTGTTTCTTTTTAATCATATTTTTTATGCTGGGAATCGCTTGAAGTTTTGAATGTGTCAGAAAATTCTGTGTTTGGTACACGTTTTTAAGCGATTCTATTCCCGTGGATTTGTATGTTGTTCTATTCCGTATTTATAAGTTTCTTCAAGGACTAAAATCAAAAACTGAGAGTTTCTTTCATACCGTGATTTTGTCTGACTCCTCTACAGGCAGTGTCAAATCAAGACGAACCACCATCTTGCCTTAGGCAGGCCAATCGCACTATAAAAGTTTCATTTATAAAACTCGAAAAATACAACCAATAAGGTGATCGATTGCATTTGCTTGAATGTTACCGATGCTCTTATTGGTTGCAACTTTTATAGTGTAATCCTGGACTTGGAGTAGAAAATACTGTATTACTCTCTTCTTGATCAGATAAATGAATGTAAAAGAGAAGTACAGTGATACCTCGACTAACGAACACAATTCGTTCCGGAATTACGTTCGTTTGCCGAAATCTTCGTTAGCCGAAACGTTATTTTCTAAACGTTTCTATGGAAAGTCATTTGATTCGTTTCGCTTACTGCCCAAAATTTAAAAAGATGAGTTTATCAAAACACCAAAGAGCGCTATAAAAAAGACAAAAACTGACTGTTGGCTGAAATGAACAGCTTCAAATTTGGATAAATGACAATTTAAAAGAATATAAGATAATTGAGATCTTTTTATTTCAGGCTGTGTACGCAACCAACACCAGCTTTAGTCTAGTAAAGGCTACTTCACCACACACCAACTACATCGCTATGCTGTAATTCACTACAGTCAACGAGTTGGAAATGAAGGCACCATCTACTGGTGGTCGCCTAAAGCTCGTTGGGGAATTTATCTTGTTATCTACATTCTTCCCCCGATTCGAACCTTGAACCCGACTTCAATTTCCACTGTTGTAGAAGAGCATCGTACCACTAACCCACTCGAACTATCTCCACTAACGGCTTTTGCTAACATAACCTAGTTGAGTTCGTAGGTATCCCCATCCACATTTCTGATTTACTCAGCTAATTTCTGTATCTGCTGCATGGAAAAGATAACCTCCTATAATGTTCAAACGGTTCAGTTATCGCACTGAAATAACGCGTGCTCTGAAAATAAGGGCTCTTTCTTTTCAATGCAGTTTCTATTTTATAAATGAATTTTTCATTTCACATGAAGTGGTTCAAAAACTTTCAAAAAGGGAAAGGAAATTAAACCTGGAAAAAAATTCTGAGAAGGACGTGAGTTAATCAGAATAGAGAGTGAGAATAATTCTGATGATAATTGGTGCTAAAATTCATCTCACGATGCGGCTGTTTTATGTTAGCGCGTGCATCCATATCAACTAAACAACTAAACTGTCCGTTGGCCATATCCGTACTCGTTATCCGAGGCAGAAAAATCACCAAAACAATCTTCGTTCACCGGAAAATTCGTAAGCCGAAGCTGAGGAATCACTGTACCACTAATACTTATTTAATCATACACACGAGCTGTTTTTAATGCATTTCTTCGAGAATTTGTAAAATATTAAGTATTAGAGATATGTGAAATTGTTGTACTGGCACAGGATAGCATATGCAATCAAATATATGCGGTAAAAATTAGAAATAAATGTATTTATTTATTTATTTATGCAATATTATAATTATTGATAATTGTAATATTACAATATACATAAATCAATGGATAAATAATATTTCTGCATAAGAAAATTTCTCACTACGTCAAAAGGTAGAAAGCCCCTCAAAAAGAAAAATTCTGTGGTGTTTGGTCAGAACATGATAACTCCAAAATCACATTTTTGAGATATAAACATTTTCTCTCATTGTCATTTAAGAATCAAAAATAAAGCATACACACAAATACAAATGAAAATATCATACATCAGCATGTTGTTTAGCCATACGCACATATTTGTGCATTTATCTCACTTCCAATTAGTTATAATTAGCAAGACTTACTTTTACGTCAAGAAGTCATTTTTTGGAGATATCATGTTCTGACCAAACACCACAGAATTACGCACAAAGAAATTATTTAACTGCATTCTTTAACTGCATATTATCATGTCCTCTGTTAAGTCACTCGAAATCCCTACTTGCAAAATAGCAGTGTATGTGCTTTAATGCTTAGTCCCCATTTTATTTCCGATACTAAATACTTTCTTTTCTTTGTTCGACAAAAATGTCCATTCGGAAGAAATGTAGGAAAGAATCGGCCTGACTCAGCATTCAGTTGACGACGTCTTAACTCTTTTAATGGTCAGCTGACCTCTCACCCGAAAAACTCTTCGTCTCCTTAACTGTCAAAAAAGTGTGCCAACACTTCCACAAGAGAACCTGATATCTGTTTTTTAGTGTTCTCTCTCTCTCTCAGTAAGCGTAATGTCTGTGTGTGTGAGAAGCGTCTAAAAATACATGTTTCATTCCACCACCCATTCGTTATGGTCTATTGGGTCAGCGATCGGTTGCCATCTGCACGGAACTAAAAACCGACGACCCGTTAACTCAATATTTTCCTGCTACTCTCATTTTATTTTTTCGTGACAAATGTTCTGCCCAGTGGCGTAATACATCCCGACGTAAATAGCTGGGTCGTGCAGGCAGGCAGCGGTAATATGTGTGGCCTATAAATTGCACCGGATGGTATTGGATACTGTCCATATTGACTTATTTCTCTCTTTTTTTTTCTCTTTTTTTATCCTTTGACCATCAGGAAAAGTTGAGAGTTTTAATAAAGGCTTCACAAAGAAATGTGCACAAATTATGCGGACGAATGGCCTCTTTAAAGACTTGTCACAAAGGATGTTGAGCACGAGAATAGCTCCAACAATGATCATTTTCTGACTTAACACCTTGCTAATTATTAATTTAAATTTGATAATTTATTTTTACCTTGTCGGGGGCCCAAGGGTTAGCTAGCTGTTGGGTCACCCCTATGATATGAATACGTACAAATACCGTTCGTTTACATAGCTGCAACGTGTCTTTAGGTATATGTTACTACCAAAGTTCGGAATTGGCCAATTTGCGACAGGTCGCAGGCACTTCGTGAATTGGCCAATTTAGTTAAAAAAATGCCCACCCAATGTCCAAAATTCACACACTGGCCGAACAGTTCGCGAAGTGGTCGGTTATCTCTGGCTAAAGTCCGATGATTCGGGATCATCGTCAAGTTGGCGTATTTTTTCGTGATAATTATGTCCACGTTAGTTATACAAATCTATTAAACTGCAGTCACGATACGGTAATTATTTTTTTCTCCAAAATCTTTTTCCCTCAAATTTCACCTTTTTTCTCTGGTACATAGAGTTAATCCAATACAGTTGCTGTATACATTATATATGGGCATGTTGGCGATTAAAAAAATGGATTTGAGTCCTACCAGGCTATACTGCATCGAGCTTTTACAAGAAATCTCCGGCCACTTCGCGAGATGGCCGGCCAAAGTCCGAATCATTTCTGCCATTCGAACTTTGACCGAAACTCTTGGCCAATTCGCGAAGTGGCCGGCCCCGTCGTGAATTGGCCGCACACTTCGGGTTTTGGTAGTAACATATATATTTTGTTTTGTATTTTTCTGTAAATATTTTTATATACAATAAAAGACAAACTCGCATTAGCTCCCCCCCCCCCTCCCCGCAAAAGTATTCGGCAGTAAATTGTGCTTAGACGATTTGCCGGGATTATTTGTCGGAAAATTGAATTTAATCGTTGACCACCCCTGCCATAAAGTATGAAATAGGGAAGAGAGAAAAAGCTCAAAAAAATTTATTATTTCCCCCATCCACTCTGGGCTCAGTAAACTTTGCTCGGGAAGAGATTCAGTTAAATAAATAATAATAATTAAGTTAATATAATCAGTTTTTTATTCGCTAATTAATAATATTTATAGTTAATAATCAGTCTGTTGGATGGATCTGGAGGATTGAAAATCCCTTCTGATCAGAAAATGGATGCATGTGAATTGTTGGGTTGGTATGATGTTTACATTTGATGGGTTTTACCATCTTTGGAAAAACCAAATAGTATATACATTTCACAACTATAATATGTTTCGATTGAGTTTTCATGAGATTTTCAATGGGATGGATAGGATGGACCACGAACTTTTAGTACACCGCCAATCAACTGCTTTTACAAGGGGACACCAGTATCGATTGGTGAGGGACAATGCAAGGCTATGGTGTCGCAGGGAATTTTTCTCCAATAGGGTTGTTAATAAATGGAATAGCTTACCCCCGGAGGTAGTAAATTGTAACACAATTGACACGTTTAAAAAGAAATACGATAAACATGTTGGGGTAAATCGAGAAGCTATCCATTCTTAGAATAAGACAACCATAAGTATTCTTTATGGGCGTTGTATAATATTTTATCATGTGTATATATTGTTTATAATTTGTGTTAATTGCATTTTTAATGGGGTTGCTGTATTTTTGAAACATGACATCCATATTTTTATGGGCATCTTTTTATTAGCCACCTCGTTGGGCATTTTGCCTGTTGTGGCGTTGTATTTGTATTCTCCTTAACCAATAAAAAATACCTCTGATGTATATCGCCTTTTCTTTTAACTACTAACTGACGTTCAACGATTCTTTCTATATTTTCAAATTTATCAAATTTGAAAATATTGATAAATATAGGCTGACCATATTTCCTCGAGAGAAATACGGGACATTGGGATTCCAAATACGGGAAAATGCGGGACATCGCCAATTATCGCCAAAAATGACGCCAAAACCGAACAAAGTCACCAAATATTGTTGAAATAACGAGAAATCACAATGGCGGGAAATGCAGCATTACTGCAAATTGCTGTGGATTGAAAAGAATTCCACGAAAAAAAACGTTCACCAAGACAAATGTGGGAGATTCATATACTCATTTATAGTTGCAGTTATCATAATATAATTTATAAGTTGAAAATAATTTAAATCTTCGATTTCAATAAAGAATAAAAATTCAAGTAGGCTTCGTGCAAAATACGGGAAAAACCGGGACACTTTTGCTAAAAAGTCGGGACAGCCAAAAAAACAGAAAATACCGGGACTGTCCCGGGAAATACGGGACGTATGGTCACCCTAGATAAATATCATAAATATCAGTTTATGTTATACAATAAATCAGTTTCTATATATATTCTATATATATATATATACATATAGAATATATATATATATCGCTTATATCTATGCATATAGTTCAAATAATGGTTCGACACGCGCGGAATCGTTTCGGCTTCTCGTACCCACCTCGCTCAAAGCGGCGACACGCTATGCAAATGAACGGAGCGTTTCACCCATTCCGATTGGTCCTATCGCCGGAATATCGGAAACATCAAGAAATTTTTTCAGTTAATCGTCCGGAACCTGAAAACAAAAAATAAAGTGAAATTCGGATTTTCAACTGATCACCAATGAAGATTTCGAGAATCGGAAACGCGCGCACTGTTTGCACCCGTAACTGATCCGGTGCTGAGCTGATACATCAACCTACGAAAATAAAGACGAAGGCAAGAGGATTGTATTGCCATCTGTTGTCGAAAGTTATCACTACATGATTCCATCAAAACCGGTAATTAAAACCTCTCAGGCTGTCTGAAAAACACGCGATTTTTAATCTCAAAATTCATTTTTAATCATGTATCGCTTTTTTAGGTACATGAGTTTAAAAGAAATATGTCATTTCCGGCACAATATTTGCAATATTCGGACCTTATTGTAAGTGGTTGTTTCACTTATAGAGTATAATGGAATGAATAATTGGGAAAAAGGCAACTTCATGTGTAACTCTCCTACACAATTTTCGTATGAGTGACTTCTCAGTTGCCCCTAAGGGTTTGACCGCTCTCTAAGCCGACAATAGTGCCCTTTGTTGCACAGATAAGGGTCGAGCGCTGGTGTGCGCGAACCCGTGTTGAACTGAATGCAGATAAAACCAAATTCATGTGGTTCACTAACAAGTCCTCATTACCACAACAAGCACACATAGAGGTACAAGGAGTTATAATCAACCCAGTCATTCACAATAAATATTTGGGGGTGATAATGGACAAGAGATTCAGTTTCTCCCGGCAGTGTGTTGATGCCATCCGTAGGGCGACCGTGGCCTCGGTCATGCTCAACAGACTAAGCCACACTCAAGTCTTTCAATTCGAAATAAAATTATTCTGTATAAGATGGCAATTAGACCGATTCTTCTGTATGCTGCGCCTGTCTGGTTGTTCTCGAAGAAAATGAATATCATCGCTCTGGAGAGATTTCAGAACAAGACTCTGAGGAGATACACCGGACTACCTTGGTACGTTAGAAACGTTAATATCAGACGTGATTCCGGAGTGGCTGATGTAACGTCATATGCAAAGAAACTGGCAAGGAACTTATTTGATAAATTGAACGATTCTGAATTTCCACACCTTGCGGAGATTTCATCATACGACAGTAGACACAAAGCACGATTAAAAAGACCAAAAAATGTTCTACACATGCCTCGAATTGTGTTGCCAGGTCTATGAACATTTGAAAAAAAAACCCTTGGGTCTCAGGTGAACCTACGTCTTTACCCACCTTATTAGAATCTAACTATCATTGCAAAGCGCACTACTGCGCAGGAATTGGCAGTCATGATGAAGGGGGTTTGATGGATTATAACTATCCATTGGAACCCCGTTCCACCTACGGTTTTCGGTTTCAACTGTTACATTTTCTAAAACTTCATAAATGTTTTGAGCTTGGAAATTTGTATCTCCATTCAACGTCTCATGAGTTGTATAGGTTAACGTCTTGTCTCACCCAGGAGTTGAGAGGCAAATTTAATTTTTTTTACACCACAAATCCACTGCGAACAGCCATGGGAAGTAAATTTAGATATTTAGTATTCGATTGAATTGACCAGAGACGCTTCATGGTCGTGTTGCAGATGCGGTCATACTGGGCCCTGGCCGTGAAGTATATATATTATGACTTTCTACACTCAATGGTGTATAACACCGGTGGTGGTACAATATAACATTCTATGGGATCAATGTTGGTCGTCTTTTTTATGTTTTTAGCCATTGTCTAAAAAATGGTGGCACCGTTGGCAAATATGTGGTACGCTTTTCTTATGCAGAAATCCCATTTTTTTTGTGCTTGTATTTCATTATTTTAATGGTTCAAACACTATATAAATATTTTGTTTCTTTTCTCTAGCTGTTCATTTCTATGTAAGGTACATAAAAGGAATGAAACGAATATATAAGTTTATTTTTCCGTTCTCAAAGTAAACTTTCAACAAAAACGTGAATATTCGAGAAAATTTTTAAAACTTGGAATGAGAAAAGGAAAATCTTCCAGAAAAGTTGGAAAAAAGAAAAAAAACGTTAAATGTGTATCCAAAAAACAAGTTTTTCATTGCATTCCTTTTTTCTTTTCTCAATGCGTACTTTAATGGTTTTGGCATTAATGTTGATGTTGAGCTTTTTGAAGAGACTTTTCGCATTAAAAAAAAAAGCTTTTCCACAGCTATTTTGCATGATGTTAAGTTGAGCTCGTTTTGTACATTTACCCATGTTATTCGTTTCCTTTCAAAAAAAAAAAATTTCTGTTTAGAAAATTAATTGAAGTTACTGGAAGGAAATTATTGAATGAATTATATAATTATTATTTTCAATGCAATTTGTGAAAATAATTAAGAATCATACTTTCTGGGGATTTACGCCAAACTTTCGAAGAAAAGATAGATGCAAACCTCAGTGTTAAGGTTGTCACAAACTCTGGTGGCTCCTAAAATTTTTCGCAAATGTATTTCACTTTTTTTTTCATTTCATTTCAAATCAAATGCAAAAAACGTTGTGTCAATTGGTTGTTTCTCTCAAAATAAATCAAAGCATAAATGACTGATAGTGTGAACGTATCCGAGTGAAGGACTTTCGACATTCTGCTGCTTAATCGTAAGATTAAAAACAAATTACAGCACCGAAATTTCTGGAATTTTGTAGGAATATTTGTACGACATGAGGGATTAAAATGAACCTCGAATGTGTATATCGAGAATCTATAAGTGACTGTAAAGGCTTATTCATGTATAACATCGAGCATTTGTTATTTGAATATTTTAACACAGTATCATTCATTCACATCTTGTTTTATTTTGAATGAACAAGTAACTAAGCGATTGACACGAAATATTTTGCATTTGATTTGCGATTAAGTGAAATATTTTTTGAAGTCTTTTTTTAAAAATTCACTTTTTGAAGCCTTAGAACAAAACACCCCCAAACCCTTTCAGATCCTGCGTACAGAAATGTACTAGTTGCTTTTCCTCAATGTATAATATTTTTTTTTTTACCTCAGTTAGTTTGAAGGATCGTGTAAGTTTTGAGTGAGATTGGATCATTTGTTAAAATTTTGTGAATTTTAAAAGTTAAAAAAAAAAATAGAAATCATGCATGATAATTTCTATTTTTTTTAAATATATAAATGAAAATACATTGAAACATATATAATTAATATAATGCTGTTGTGCTAAAAAAATATTCAAAAGTCAATTCCTTTAGACCTGCTGGAAGGATTTTCAAGTTCCTTGAGGCTACGAAGTGTATGTTTGTATTATGAGTATGTGTGTATTTGTGTATTATACAGAGTGCCATGTAAGTGCTAATGCGGCCTTTATTTCATCAACTGCCCGTCTTAGAAGGTATGATTCTAATTTAAAAAATGATCAAAAGGCATTCAAAAATTACCCTGTACTAGTTTTCAGAGTGAGAATACAGTGTGTAACAAAAAGAAATCGAAATGTTAATACGTTCCCTTTGTCCTCTAACTCCAAATTAGGAAGTTGTTGCCCTGTATCTTCTAAGGCCAACAGTTAAATTTCCATGTTTCCAAATGTGCAATATTCGCTAAGATATTTGAATTCAAAAATCGGAGAAAAGTTATGAAAGAACAGCAAAAACAAACGGACAACGCTCCTCTTTCTCATTTATGCTGCCCTTCCTTGCTCACCTTTTCTCCGATTTTTGGAATTCGAATATCTCAGCGAATATTGCACTTGGACGCGTGGAGTTTTTTTCTGTTGGCCCCAAGAAATACGGGACAACTTTCTTATTTGAAGTTAGAGAACAAGAGGAACGTATAAAAATTTATATATTTTTTAAATTTTTTACACACTGTGTTTTTACTCTCAAAACAAGTACAGGTAAATTTTGGAACACATTGTGAGCATTTTTGAACCTACCTCTACGACAAACGGTTGATGAGATAAAGGCCGCCTTATGACTTACAGGCCACCCTTTATTTGTATATTATATGTATTATAAGTTTGCATTTGTGTATTAAATGTTTTATCTGTGTAACATATATTCAAATTTGTATGTATGTTTTAGTGTATTGGAGTAAAATGCGTTTGAATTTGAGAATATGTAAGTGTCTCCGGGAAAAGTGCAATTCATTGCAAAAAATTTAGCAATTAAATTCTGGAAAAAATTGTATTTGAAGATGAGTATACCTTGCATCATCTTGGCTGAAAAAATTTCAATTGAGTTGAACTATTTGCTTACAAAAATATCACCAAAAGTTCAAGAAAAACAATTGAAAATTTAAGGACAAAAATATAGATTTGCTGACATTTTATATTTTTAACGTATTTTTTGAGTATCAAAAATGCAAAAACCATCGCAAAATTGCAAAAAAAAAAATGAATGGCCCGGTCCGAAAGGGTTAAACTGTGCCGTGACATAAACTTTCACAAAATCATTATTTTATTGTCCTATATGTTCATGTCATTCAACAATCAAGTTACCAATGGATAAATAATCTCTGCAACTTGAATAATAAAATGATGTATTAGAGAGAGTGGTCATGTAGAACAGTGGTTTTCAATCGTTGGTCTTCACATCAACCACCTCCCCCTCCCCAGCGGTTCTCGAATGTTCTTTTGAACCACGGGTGAAAATAAGATGAAAGGGGTGCCACAGGAGAAGTGAGAAGTAATAAAGCTTCATTATGAAATAGGGCAGAAAAAAAATGTGACTAATTTCAGAATCCAGGAAAGATACCCATAGAACCAGGACTGTTTTACGTCTTATATCCATAGGAGAGCCAACATGATTAAATCTCTAACGATGATTTTCAAGTGCAAGCACATGTATGTAAGTATGCAAGCTGTTACTTCCAGCTAAGTATGCGGTTCCAGAGCATGATTTTGCCGGCGACCCATGATGTTGAGACGGCCATGCATAGAACCCACACAAGAAGGAAACTTTAAACTCTCGACGTGGGTTGGCGCAGACACAGCGTGATTTGTCATGAGGAACGATTTATAGTATAGGTTTGTTGGAGATCGCCCCGTATTTTACACAGATCTATTCTTCTCATATAATACGGTTTTTGAGAGGGATGATTACCCCGCTTTTGGATCAATGAGTGGCTCAAGGGTTCCAGAGATTGATCTGATAGGTAAAATTTTCATACATTATTAATTTAGTTTTGACTAAATCCAATTCATCAAATGGATAAAGGTAGGGAAGTCCTTTGATAAGACAAGGTGGACACGAGAAGAAAACACTGTCCAAAGGGGGCAATGCACGAAAAAGTGTTACGAAACACTGATTTAGGAAAAGCATGTTCAATTTTTCTCATTAATTCTCGACAAACGTTACAAGATATCTAAAGAAACTGTAGAAAATTAATTAAAAACTAGGAAAATACTATTTTTGTCAGTAAGTATGTAGCAAGAAACGAAGATAAAAGTCAATTGCCTTCTGAAACGAGTTCAAAAAAAAAAAAAAATAAATGTCATTTTTTTTAACAGAGAGATACAAGCTTAAAAATGACTACCGCTGGAAAGAGTAGAAGCTGATGATGGCGAAAAGATAAAGTGGGAGGACGAAGAAGAACCACCACCGCCGCCGCCATCAACAACAAAACTCGTTTAATTAAAATAAGTCCACCATAAGAAGAAGATGGAACTCTCTTCGCAACTGAAAAAAAAAAAGGAAAAAGAATTCCAAGATCATTAACAACGCGAATAGCAATTACTTAATTGCAAGGCGGCAGCGAAACAAAACCGGACTCATTAACTCGCTGAGGAAGAGCAAGATGGTGGTGGTGGTGGTAGTGAACTCGAAAATGCGATGAAAAAGGAACTTTCGCCTCCCTTGAAGCTGAACTAATGCATCATGGCAATGCATATGTCTCTACCTCCTCGTCTTCATCCTACTCGAAAAATCATGGTACGAACGGACAAGCTCTTCGAGCAACAAACAATTTTGTGACTGCGCGTGTAAAATCAGATATCGCCGCTCGTGCCGTGGTATAAACAGCACTAACAGAATCCTTCTTGAAAATTTTTCCACTCGTTTTAGTGACGACGATGACAAAGAACCTCTCGGATGAGAAGCCACGAATGAATTATCTCTTTGTTCGTGCGGAATTCGTGAAAAGAATGAAGGACGAAATCTGAATTTCCTTCAATTTGATATCCGTATGAGTCTGTAATTGGAAACCCTGGGTTATGGATAGCTTTGTTCATACACACGCACGTGCCATTAGGATTTAGTACTAATTTATGTGAATTCTTTTCTTTTTTTGAGCTTGATTGGATTTTATCAATTAGCCCGAACCTTTGAACGAAATCGACGTATATATTTTAACAGTTTGCGCTGTTTTTTTAAGTCAATCTCGAGAGTTATTATTTATGAAAGAAAAAAAAGTAAAGGTGCGTGTGTGTAATATTTTACTAGGATTTAGTTTATCGAATGACATCGACATGAAAGCCCTAGAGACATCTTTGGACATTCCGTGAGATAATTAAGATATGCATGTTCAAACTGATTGAATTATAAAAACCGTGCATGACTCGCAAACCTCTGATCATATCTTCATAGAAGGGTTTTTAACTGCTGAAAAATGTTTAGCCTTTACCAATCAGACGGTGGTGATTGCAATCAATAACGGAGACTAGTGAAGAAAATACAAAAGGACGTACACCATGTATTAGGAAAATGATAAATTTCAAGACATCGATATATGTTTCGGCACTCATGGGTGCCGTTTCCAATTCGAAAACAAGAAAAAGCTCTGTACTAAACGTAAAACGTTATCATGCATAAAATACCCGAAAAATGATCTTATGAACGAACGACCTCTATGAGCAACCAACAATTTTGTGACTGCGCGCGTAAAATGAGATATCGCCGTTTGTGCCATGGTATAAACAGCACAGATTCCCTCCAGAAAATCTTCCCACTCGTTTCAGTGACGCCGACGAAAACGATGACAAAGAATCTGTCAACATGAGAAGCAAGGAATAAATTATATCTTTCTTCGTGCAGAACAATCCGTAAAAAAATGTATAGTTCTTAAATAATCAGAATTCGTTAACATTATGGATCTATAGCTACTTTACCAAACACCAACTCTGACCCTACATTGGAATTTACTGCCATTAATGAGTTGGGTTGGAAACGAAGGTACCATCTATCGGTGGTCGCCTCAACCTCGTTATATACAGGGCGGGCAAAAAGTCGATTTGGAGTCATTCTGCTCTTTTCTTCTACTTGTATACGTCAGCGCGACCTATCGGCTGTTTGAGGTTTTTTCAAAAAAATTCCCGTGACCTAGCGGTACTAACTCTGCAAACAGTTTTTATTTTTTATTTCTGTTATTTTTCCGGTTTTTATTCAGTTTTAAAGTTCCTACGGACTTTTTGCCCGCCTTGTATATATAGGCCTATATCTTGTCTTTATTCTCCCCAGGTTCAAATCTGGGACCGTGGTGGAAACCCTCACGGTGGAAGACGAGCATCTTACCACTATGCCACTCTGGGGCTGGGTATACAGCTGGGATCAAAACAATATTTTAATTACGAAATTATAATCAGATGGGAGAAAATTGTCCATTCATTCACAATAACAAATGTAGCCAACCTCTGTGCAGATTTTTTTTTAACGTGCTAAAAATAGAAACCGGAAATACAAAAACCTTAACGCCGAAAAACAATTGAGATCTAAACCATGCCAGGAATTTTGAAATTGATTTGAGACTTGAGAACTACATTGAAAACATGGCAGCACATCATAATGTGTTCGAAACGCGACGAACCTCTTCGCTAATATACGAAGTACAGATGACTGAATACGAAGCGAAGTATAATTGGAAAGAAAAGTCGCGTTCCTCTGTGGGGGGGAATAGAACCATATCAAAACCTCGTACTTTCCGCGCGTGCTCTACCATTAATTAAGCTACAGAGAGGACAGATATTTTCTTTCTTAAAAACACTGTGTTCTCTCGTTTGTGCTGAACGGGGCTGCACGATAGAATGGTAGCGCACGCGGGCAGAAAGTACGAGGTTGGTAATTCGATTCCCCACAGAGGAACGTGACTTTTATTTCCAGTTATCTTTGCTTGGTATACACTCATCTATACTTCACATATGATGTTCGTTTGTATATATTTCGGAGTAGTTTTACCAAAATTACGTAATCTTTTCAACTACATATAAAGTGATGATTTTTGAATATATTGGTTCCAGTTAACTGATATTTAATGTATTTGTATACAAAGTTTCACCTCGAGTGAAATTTGTCATTGTCAGTCGCGCCTACCACGTAACTTCGAGGTATTACGGTATGTATACAGTGCGAACACTTGGAAAATTAATATCACATTTAAAAACTACGCGTTATTTGGATAGATTTTCTAATAGGAAGTACGTTTCTGTGATGCATGGTTTAAAAGTTAAAATGTTTGAAAGGAATCAACCTTGCACACGATATATATTTCAAATGCGAAAAATTTTATTTTGAAAACTCATAAAATTCGGTATGTAGCTAAACCATAACCAATAAGGCACACAACGAATCAGAAACGGGTAGCGTTTCTTAAAAACAAGATACTAGAACTTCCTAGTGATTTTCTAATTGCAATTGCTTTTGGAAAATCATGCGTGAATATTATTAAAAATCCAGAAATAATATGAAATCTTGAACAAGCTCCGGTGAAATAAAAGTATACGCACCATTCACCGGAAATTCGATTTTGTTAAATTTATCGTCTAATTTATTATTGCATTGTCATTCACATCGAACTTGATTATTTGAAAACCATTCGACATGGAATTGTTTATGAATTACTTTCAATGCGAAAATGCATTTAAAAGGAGAGAAACATCTTTATAAAAATGCACAGCAAAAATTCCGGACCTTCTTTTCGGGATTGATGTTTCCGCGTGTTTGTGTGAATGGCTCTTTTAAAATCAGGTTCGAGTTCGGAACGTCGTCGACGAACTTCTCAATCTAATTCTTAGTTCAATGGATGATCAAAAGAAGCAACCAGCAGGTGACGTCGCCGTGCTGATTTAATTTTCCGCCACCTTAAACACAAAGGAATACACAGGGAGAAAAGTGGAGAAGAAGAGGACTAGGAATGCCACACAATAATCAGTATTCTCGGTATTTAATTTGCCGTTGGAATTTATAACATTAATTTCCGCTCTTAATTGTTAAAAGATTCACCAAATCTCATTTCACTTTCACGGATAAATTCTGGAATGAGCTCTGTCTTCTTGATGGAAGCATTTTCTTTGGCGTTGACTTCCCTCCAAAATCACATTCATTTAAGATGTTTTTCGTTTGAGGATTTCTATTTTTGTAGCTGTTGAAAACATTCTTCCAACAAATTACATTTTCACGCGTTATCTTATTATCTTTCATTCCGAATGGCAATTGAATCATATAGTAAAGGGTGTTTCAAAAAGGACTCCCCCCCCCCTCCCCCACCTTTCAAATGGCGTAACTTTGAAACAGTGATAGATAGGAATATGAAAGAAGTGGTTTCTTTCATATTCCAATGATTCCAGTGGTTCATTTCAATGGGCACGCGAATTTTAAATGCACCGGTTTATAAAATGAACTACAACGTTTGTGCCGCAGTCTTAGTGCAATGTCTTCTAAGCATTAGGGGAAAGTGTCCTTCGCGAACATGAGTCAAATCACATTGCGATGAAGACAGGAAGAGGCAAAAGACTATACCTCTTGTAGAAAAATGTAAGATTCTTGTTTTAAACTGTAGATTAACGTCTAGAGAAACTGAATGGAATATTAATATGCCTGCGATACCGGTTAACAATGTCTTGACGAACAGATAATTTTATTCTGAATACTAAGGTACGGTCAGGCCATCTTCTTCAACAGATTGGCAGAGGAGAATATAGTAATAATTCGAGATATGAACAGAAAAACGTCCTCAGAGAAAACTGTGAATGATTTAAAACTCTCTTGTACCAGTAGAAATGTCCACAATAGAAAATAAGTGGATCCACATACAGTGTGTTTGAAAGTGAAAAGACTGCCTTTAATTACCATCCCATACGAGTGCACAGTGTTTAGATTAGAATTTGCTAAAAAGTACTTAATTTAAGAGGGGTGAACGGAAAAATGTATAGTCTTTTCAGTTTAATAAAAGCTCTTTTATAAAACTTGAGGAAATCCAATCAATAAGCATATCGGTTACATTCGAGAAAATGCAGCTGGTGATCTTATTTGGTTGCATTTTCAAGTTTTATAAAATAACTTTTTTCGAACTTTTATAGTGTAATGGCGGCCTTAGGCATATTGATATTCTATCCATCTTCTCGCTAAATTAATCCACACTTTTTTGAAACGAGAATCTTAACTTTTTATGTAAGAGATTGCCTTTTGCCTTATCCCTTCTTTATGAATTGAGCTTCTGAATACTAAGAATGCAAATTATTCAAGAAACTCTTACAAATGATGTCTAGCCATAAGGATATGCAAATAAAATATGTGACGCGAGAAAACGGTTTTGACCTTATACAGTAAAACTTGGTTAGTTCGAATTTTGGAGAATTCGAACGTTTTACAACTCCCCTGGAGTGTTTTTATCTAATTAAGTGTTAAAATATCTTGTTTGATTCGAATTTTTTCGAATTTTTTGGATAATTCAAACTTGAAGGAAGAAAATACTGATTTTTGCACATTTAGTTTGGAAAAATTCTACAAGATGCCAGATTTTGCTTTTATCGATCAAGTTGTTAAAACAAAAAAAAAACACTAAATAAAAGTTTGAAGATTATGTTTTTTCTGCTGGTTTTTTGATAATTTAACGTCCATTTTAACATTGTTCAGCTGGAATGCATTGAGACTGTGCATCACTTAATACCTTATGCTTTTTAGCCCATAGTAATGGTGTAACGTTTAAATCTGAATCTTTTTTGTCGTCATGAGGAGAACGGAAAGTATCGGAGAGCAGATTATAATACGTTAATGGAAGTATATTTTTTTGATAGCATAAAAATGATAAGTAAAATTTGTAAAACAGTTTCATAACGGATGATCATGAACTATTTCCGCAAATCAGGATTTGAACATGGTCAAAAGGTTTCTGATTCCAGAACACTAAAGTAATATAGAAGCTAAGATCGAGATTATTGCAATTATAAATTATTAAAATTTTCTAAAGTTTCGTAGTTAATGATAAAATGTGAAAACAAATTGTGTGTGATAATTATTATCCCCCCCCCCCTCATGTGAATGCTGCTGATTAAGTTGCAGTTTGTAGCCATTTTACAGATCTGCGATATATTAATTGGATAATTTGAATTTTTTTATAGTTTGAACTTTTTCCCAGTAACACTTCAGACTTCGAGAGAATTAATATAGTTCGGCTGCAGTTTTTTTCCAACTGCAATAGGGTGGATTAGCGAGAGAAAAAAAATTTCTAAACAAAAGTTGCGAATTTAGGAATAATTTTTAAGATAATTATTATTTCTCATCGTGGTCATCATCTCTGTAAAAAATGTCTGACCGTTACTTATTTTTAAATAACAATTTTTCACCTGGTTCCCCCCCCCCCCATAGTCTTTTCCACCAATATAGTAAACAGGGATAGTTCGAAATTTTCTTGCTTCTGATGGTGTCAACTTTATTTTTCCTATGGAAATACTCGTCTCAAAGTTCTTTCAACAAGAGCGTCGCAGCTTTGCTTTAATCATCCATTTTATTACGATCATCAATTAAAATCATTCCAATAATATTTAATTTCTAAAAACTTTGCTTCAATATTTTTCATCATCACACACGACTTAATATTAAACGAGTCAATGATTCACAGAAAAAAAAAATACCGTAAACTTGGGTGACTTTGATCAGTTTTAAAAAACAAATTGTTTTTTGGTGGTGTAAAATTTTCTTGGTTGATCGTTTGTGGTGCTGCAGTCATCAAGGCAGTTGCTTTACATGTAAATGAGAAGATCTGAGGTTTGGGGGGGGGTATGCTGATAAATGATATCGCGAATAACCCTTTTTTCGATGAGGTTCAATATCGAGAAAAAAATTGAAGACCCTTTCATTTGTGCAGCCTTTTGATAACCACGCGAGTCCCATCGGTTCATTATCATTACTAACCCCTCAACGTCGAGCGGCGTACTCTGTACGTCAGGCCCGGACTTCATATTCCAGAGGCGGCCAACTGATTATCTTACAATTTTTTAATCCATTATTTCACCATCCCGGTATGTTTGGTATTATTCGAAAGAGAAATAATGAGGCTTTGTACAATCATGTGATCATTATGTTATTTTCACTTTTCATATTTTATTGTGAGGGATGGGCATTTGCTGTTTAACACGTGAGGATCCGAGATATTACTGTAAAGAGCATGTTTTAGCCCGTTGAGCTAAAACGCCCTGTATAATTGAGTTAGCAGTTCTTTGTTACAGCAACGAGGCTGAGTTATAAATCTGACTTTTGGGTCGTGGTACAAAAATAAACAATATTACAAAAAAGAAAAAATAAAAAAAAATTAAATAATATATATACAGGTGATACTATATAAGATTATAGATAAGACGTTATTTTATTAACAAAAAAATCAAAATAATTCAATGATTGGTTTAAAAGTTACAATTTTTTAACTAAAAATCTGCAGAAGGCGGCGATTCCACTTTAATGTCCTCCGACTTACGAGATAGGATTCATTCAAATCTCCGGGATTGAGGGGTGAAGAGATGCAATGAAGATTATAAAGCAATTTGTGTGTTTTGGTTTTGTTCCTTACCGGAAGATTTTTATTTCAGTGGACAATGTGTCACCCTAGATGGCATAGGAAATTCGCGGTATCTTTGGTCACTTTCTAATCGTTATTTTGTATCAGAGTGCCAACTTATCATTTTGATCCTCTTTGTCGCACCATGGTGATTTTTTGCACACGAGGGCTGATTAGACCGGGACCTATAATTTATTGTCAATGCCGAGTACGGCAGCTTTTTTGGCAATACTCACCGAGAGGCTGGTGCGCTAACAAAGCGATGTGGGTTTCCCTGCGATAGCAAAGCAAATCTTTTTCTGTGGTCCTGTTGTACCCCTGTGTCAGGAAAGTTTTGGCAAGGATGAACCGGGTATCAAACATGCGACACCTCTAAACATCCTTTACTTTAGGAGAATATCTTATCGGCCTGGACTATCGTCCCGGGTACTAACTTGAAAGGTATAAATGCAGGATAAAATATTATAACGTAAAAATTAATTTAAACTATTTAGTAACCGAAAAAAACAGAAGTTTATTTAAACACGAGATTCACTCTTATGAGAACAAATGTAAAGAGAAAATAGCTTGACTTTATTCATGATTTGTTTCAGGCCGGACTCATGAAGTTTCTGTGGGAACCATTCATCCTGTAACTTTTACTGCTTTGAACTAGTAAGTTTTCATTTTGTGGTTCCTGAGTTTTTTTTAACTCTTTCAATATCAGATTTTACGTATTTTCTATAAATAGTATATGCTTGGAGCTTTGAACTATGTCAAGTTGTTTTCTGCGTTAGTTAACTGATATTGCAGCGAAACTATCGGTTCAGTTGACATTTCCTTATTTCTCCTTCGTTCTCTTCGAAATTCGAATTTTAAATTCTTTTTTTTTCTAGAAAGTTTACATCCTTTTCGTATAGTCATATGTTTTGAAAATAAAATTTCATTACATTTTTGCATTATTATTGTTGTTATTGCAATTCCTCTCTTGACACCTGGTGTTGGTCATATTCCCTTAAATGCACTCACATCCTTGTATGGTGGGCAAAATCGACCCATTATTCCGGGTGAATTTGTCAACCCTGTTTTAATTTTTTCTTAAAGAAATGGGGGGGACCCATTAAAATTAAAACTACATAAATCATATCTGCGAACCATGAGCCAAACATAAAAAAAAATTCCACTTTTAACCAACGGATTAAATAAAAATATTTTATTTCAATTTTTTTTAAAACTGCCCAAAGTCACCCCAGTTCACGGTAACTCACAATCAACGCAACAAGAAGAAAAGCATAATAATTGATCAATCAAAGCCACTTCCATTCTATTAATTAGCTTCATTTGTCACTGATGCTTCCAAAAAAGAAATATTTATTCTATTTTTTTTCTGAAAATCAGAAACGAAATCTATCGAAGATAATATCAAAAAAATAGCAATATCTCAAAGAAATTGAATATCTTTAAAATCCCTTTCGTTATTGAAGAGAAAAATACAAGATATAAGAGTTCCTTATCTTGATTTTTATACAAAAAGTCGGAATGAACTCTTTCTTTCGATTTTTTTTTTATCGCGGAGAAACATCGAATTTATATAGTCGGTATCATTATACTTAGTGTAATGAATATTCGATTTCTTACATTTTTTTTTTCTTCTGGTTCCAGAGTTAAAGTAATTATTGAAATTGACGTTGAAAAATTGATCGAAACTGAAAAAAAAAATCAAATGTTTTCAACAGGAAAAAGAGTTCCAAGAGGAAGCTAATGTTTCTAATTTCAGCAAATTATCAACTTTAGAGAATGAAAAAATACTTTTTTTTTTAACAAAAAAAATTTTAAATTAATGAAAATTCTCTCAAGACTCGATTTTCAAGGAAATTTTCACTTTTTATTCGAAATTTTTCACGATTCCATTCGATTTAATGATAAAGAATGGCATAAAAATACTTTTTTACAGTTAAGAGATAACGTTTACGTTATCATCATTTTATACTTATTAGTTCTTGGTTAATATTCTTTCAATTATAATCATTTCTTTTATTTGGAATGGAAATTTAAAAATAAAACTTTATTCTAATAGTGTTGTTATAATTTTATTGGAATAACTTTTTGTCAGAGGGATTTATATATAGTTGTATTATTTATATATATTTATGTAAATTTTACTTAACTTGATTATTTCACCCATTGTTTCGCCGATTGACTCGCACGATAATAAATTTAGGTTCAAAAAGGGGTTCAAACGAGCCAAAATCATTCTTGTTTAGAGTTATAGCCAATGAAGCTTTATGATGACGAGGGACGAGTTAAAAAATAAAAAGGAAAGCATGAATGAATTTCTTCCATTTGCATTTACTCGAGATATCTCGTCATTGATCGTTGAGAAGTAAAGATTGAAGCTATCAGTATAGTGGCATCGCATCAAACTTCTCAGATTCAGTGCCCACAGCACTATTTTGGCATCCAATTAAATCACCTTGTAGTCCTTACGAGAGATTGACTTTGAAGCCACGGTCATGAAACTGATTCGAGCAAAGACATCTTATTAGAGATCTCGGATAATTCTACTCTATCTTCCCCCCATCCCCCATAATAGTTTAAAAATCCCCAAAACAATATCAATGGTTGTTATAAAGTCCAATCTTATTGTTGGAGAATTTGAGAAAAATGGGGATAATGCGAAAAAAGTCTTTACACCAGTGTCTTCAAAGTTTCAGATCGGTCAAAGTAAAACTGTCCATGAAGCCCGCTGGCCATTACGGTTATAATCACCCACCAGTTAGCTTAATTTGCTCAAAACGACGAGCCCATACGACAGAACAGCAATAGTGGCCGAGAGCCCATGATCCGGTTGTATCATACGAAAAGGGAAAAGAGGCTAAAAGCTTACTAGCTGCAACAAGGCCAATAGCCCACAGCTAGCCCTACATTATTATTTTCTTATTATTTATTACTAGCTATAATACCCGGCGCTGCCCGGATTTCCTTCAATTGCATTAACTTTTCAATAGAGCAGTGAAAAAGTGACATTACAAAAGCATGAACTGGCATGCGTAATACTGGAAGTATTAAAGTAATGGCGAGCCATTATAAAGGCATACGCATGTCAGGAAAGCATTGCTGTGGAACCACGATAACCAAAGTAAACGTTCCGAAAGTGATTGTTAACCAAAAACCATTGTTGCCCGACAGTTTTTCCGCCCATTTTGGACATTTGCCCTGCTCTGACGAACTTTTAAAGCAGCTTGTCGTTCAAGTCGGGTTCCATTTGGTATATACGCAAACTTTGACGACGATAGGTCTAAAATTGTAGATTTGTATATAGAGCATATACACACACACAAAACCAATTTCATATATACACATTATTATTATTTTTTACTATTATTTTCTATTATTTTTTACAATTATTTTCTATTATTTTTTACAATTATTTTCTATTATTTTTTACAATTATTTTCTATTATTTTTTACAATTATTTTCTATTATTTTTTACAATTATTTTCTATTATTTCGTATTATTATTTCCTTTTTCTTTCTTCTTCTCTTCCTGTTCACTCGCTTGAACGGTGGGATTAGGTGCTGGAGTTTTTCCGACACGACCGTGTCCTCCGGAGTACAGAGCTTATATCGCTGGTGTGACAGAGACTGGTCGTAATCGGTTCGTTTAGTTTAGGGATAACAAAGATAAATCAAAACCAACAAAAAAAAACTATTAGACTAAAAAACTGAGAGCTATTAGTTGATTGCTGCCGCCGTTTATCAACGGAGCCTTTCTACATATACAGTATATACGCTTCAAAGGAGACACATTCGATCTGTTTCCATAGCTTAGTTAGGGCGCTCGTCCGGCATACGAGAGACCCGGGTTCGAGTCCTCGTGGGGACATCATATCCAAAAATAACCAGTCTCTCTAGGAAAACTTGTAAAAACACATCTCTCTTCTTCATGACATAAGTAATAAAAAACCTTGAATACACTGACATAGAGTTAATCAATCAGCTGGTTGCAAAACCAATTACTTGAAAGGAACCAATTAATTTTTATACTCAGTGATATTGAGAGCTGGGTATTAGTTATGTTTTTCTCTAAAAACACTCGGGAAATCGTATCGGCACGGAAATAATCATTTTTCATGTAAAAGTAATCAGAATTGGGGGAAATTGAACGACGAAAAGGTTTAGTGGAATATAAAAAATCCATCATGATGTTGGAGAGAAGTAAACAACGCCCTCACATATATGTGATTCTATCTCTGTCTCCCTCTCTCTCTCTCATTTCTGATTCTTTCTTCTTAGAAATCGCATTCGTTATATCCTGAGATAATAAATCAACCATGAAATTCGGGAAGAAGCTAAGAAACGATAAAAGAAAAATAAGTCTTTTTGGGAATTTCCCCCCCCCCTTTTTCTTCACTCGGAGAATAAAATTCGGTATTTTCCATTCATCGATGGAATGGAATCGGAATTCAAGGAATCCGAAACCTCGTCTGAGAGGTTTTTAACGATAATTGTTTTGCGTGTGTTGCTCGTTTTCTTCATTTATCTAATCATACGTATCCTTTTGTGTTATTGAGGAAACCATTACTAGTTTTTAATCACTTACAATTTTTAACATCCGAATTTTCCTGGCGATCGATTTTTTTTTCTTTCATTAATGGCAGTTGTGGTCATCATTTTTTTTTTTTTTTTTTGTAGATTGGCTGGGATGGGTAAATGATTTCATAAATGTGTAATAGCCGTAATTTATTATCAAGAAGACGCTTGATTGTCTTTTTAATGTTCTCCGCTCGATAAACCTGAAGATCTAATGTGTTTGTTGTATCTATTTTCGGAGAGTGAACCTAAAGGATTTTAATGGAGGTGGCACCATCTGTTGTATATATATATATTTTTTTCCGACCTGTTGTGTTTGTGCAACGCTTGATTACGGTTCTCTCCTAATAAACTGTGTGGCGCTTGTTATAAGGTTATCCGACATCCTCATTTACGACGACATGATCCACATTTTCGATGTCATTTTAAATATATATTTTCAGGGTCTTTTTTATTATTTTTCTACGTGAGCTATAAAAATAATACAGTGTGTGTATAACCGCTCGGAATGGACATTCTCCGTTAACGAACACTTTTCTGATCCCCGGTCCCGCTGAATAAGGTTTTAGTGTATTACAATCCCCGATAACGGGCAATAAAATCACTACTTTTTTTTTTTAATGCCACGGGGACTTTACTATGGTCCGGTTGGACCCTCAGTTCTCTGTTCTTTGCCGTCGGACCAGGTTCCGCCACTTGGACTTTAACATCATATATGCAGGGTATTGCCATAAATCGCCGAAAAACTCAGAGGGGTGATGTTAGGAATCAAAAGGAACAAACATTGCCATAGAGCATGGTATCGCAAACCACGTTTATAAAACCACGGTGAAGATCGCAAAAATACCTATGAAGGGGGTGACATCAAGTGGGGAAAAAAGGCCAATAATACTGTAAGTAGAAAAAACATTTATTTGACAGCATGATTACAACACACCTGTGGTGTACAAAATAAAGTACAATAATGCTACTTTATTTTATGCACCACTAGTATCTCATCGACTTGGACTACCGCACCCGCGCATGTACAGTAAAACCTCTGTTTTAAAGACATCGGCGGAACAAAAAAAATCGTCCGTGAAAGAGGGTGACCACGACAATCAGTGGTTTGAAATGAAAACTTTTATTATACCAGGGGAAATTATTATTTGGCCGTAAAAGAAGGATGACCGCATCTGTGGAGTGGTCGTTAAGAAGGGTTTTACTGTAATCGGGCCTTCAAAAATAAATTAATAAACGAAAAAAAATAAACACCACCGATCGCAGCTCCGTGACTGAAGTTCCTGAATTGTAAGAAAACTCGAATAAACCAATGAGATAGCTCCATTTTGCAAGCAACCAATCAAGGCGTTCTAGAAGACACACGCAGGTGCTCAGCTTCACTCTGATCACGACGTTTGACTTGGACAGACGTATATTTTCACAGGCCTACCTGGGCCTGTTCGTAATCCCATAATCGGCCATCGTGCTCGGCATGGGGGGGGGGGTGTAAACTTTTGATTCTGGTCTGCACAGGCGTACAGTTATTTTCTTCCCGCTGAGCAACCGAGAATTAAGATTTGCTAACCAATCCTAGTGGGATCCTCGTTCAGCATTTCTCATCCTCTAAACACGACACCCATAGCGTGTCGAAATGCATTAGGAGTTTTGTATTTGCCTATTTCGTTGGTGATTCTTCCGAGTAATCGAAATTGCGTTTGTCCATGTGGGAAAAAAGGTGCCACGCCTAACAGTAGAGAAGTATAATATGGCCGAGATTACGATATTTCGAGGCTAAAAAAAAATACTAGAACCGGCTGGAATTATTTCGAAACAAGAAATAGTTTTATGTAATACCGTTTGAAAAATCCTACAGATTTATAAATTTCTCTCTTGCCTCATATGTCAGCAGGAATTCTCAGAAAATCCTTAACTTTTCTCTCCCTTTTTTTGAGTCATTTTTCAGGGAAACAGCAATCAACTCGGATGAGGAAACATTTCTATTTTATCTATTCCCTCTCGAGATGACCAACGTCTTTTATTTCTGAAATAAAATAGAAAATGACCATCGTATATCTCATACTGACCTTATAGGGAAAAAAAATGGAACAAAATCTTTTTTGGACTTATAATAAAAAAAAGTTTTATAAATGGAAGAAACAATATTATCGATGGGATATTTCTTTTCCCTACAATAATTGTTACCAAGCTCGACAATGAGTTTGGAATCCCTCTTGGAGGACTGAGGAAGCAAGTTGTTTCCTTCCTTGATCTATTTCAGAAAATGGAAAGTTATGAAAATTATATACGCCCACAACATTGAAATTACTCTCGGTTAAATATTTAGCACTTTAGGGTGCACTTCGCCCCCTGCCATAGCAATCCTGACATTTCGCCTGCCCTGACCGTGTGAGGGACGAAGTGAGTGGGTGGGTGACCAAATAAGTCACAGTATGAGTGGGTGAGTGACTGTACGAGTGAATGACCGTAAGACTAATCAAGTGGGTGGGGGGGTGACCAAGTGAATGTCTGTGTGAGTGATCGAGTTAATGATAGCATGAGTGACGAAGTGCGTGATTGTGTGAATGACCCAGTGAACGACCGTATCAGTGGGCGAGTGAGTGGGTAAGCGACCAGATGTGAGTGGTTGCGCCACCGTATGAGTGACTAACTGAAGGGGTGAGGGACCATATTACTTAACAAGTGAGTGGGTGGATGACTGTATGAGTGAGTGACAGTATGTGACGTTGTGAGAGAAGTGCGGCCACTCATATGGTCAGTAACTTGACAACGGAAACTGTCGTTCACTTAGTCACTCATGTGATGTGATCACTCATTTGGTCACTGATACGGTCACCAATTCCATCACTGATGCGGTCACTTGCTTAGTCACTCATGCAACCACTCACACTTATCCATACGATCACTCGCTTGGTTACTCAACGGTCACGCTGTTGGTTACTCATACGGTCACTCATACGGTCACTCACCCATTCATATGGCCATTCATACGGATACTCACATAGTAAATCACTTACTTGGTCACTAACTCGGTCACTCATACAACCAGGGTATGTAGGGGCGAAATTTCCGGATCCCGTGTGTCACGACACTTTAGGGTGGTGCCGTCGAAGTGACTCACTATGAAGCATGGGCTCTGCAAAATACTATACACATATTACAATAGCATTCCCAAGTGTGCCATGGACGGTGAAAGTTTTGGGAATACTTATATTTTATAGTCGCTAGAGATTATTTTTGTCCCAATGGGGTATTTTTGAGCACGAGAGGTTTTATTAGACTGCAAAATGGAGTTTGTAATACGTTCGGAATCTTTGTTATTCCTTCGCTAAAACGTTTGTGTGGTAAACACTCTTCTTTCAGTAGTTATATGTATTTTTGGTTGTCGCTTCCTCCAGAGGAATTGGGCTGTGTATCGAACATCTGTGAAACAAAACGTGTGAACCGATGCCTATTACAATGCGGATGAATCAACGTTATAAAAAGAACGTGTTAGGGTGTATTCATGTCTACAGACACTCACCGTGTTGTGTGAGACAAGGCGAACACATTCTTTAACGTTAAACCAATCAACGAATTCATATCTATCTTATCGTGGCTGTGCACGCACAGGCAGACATTTTTGCGGTAAAGAATGTTTGCCGTATCTAACACGACGTGATGAGTGTCTGTAGACATGAATCCACCCTTAATAAACGCCTGAAAATACGTCTGAATCAAAATGTACTATGAAAATGCGAAAAATAAATAATAAAGAAATATTTGAGAAAAATGAATGAATAAACATTAAAAAAATGAGTAGATAAACATTTAAGAAAAATGAGTACATGTGAATCAGTTTGCGTATGAAGAAGCGTGTGAATCAGTTTGAGTATAAAAAAAAACGGAATCAGTTTTGTGTATTAAAAAAGCGTGAACCACTGTTTGGGTTTAAAATAACGTGGAAATCAATCAATGCAATGGAAAAAAATGATTAATCTCAGTGTCTGTGGAAAAACGTCAATAAAAAAATGAAGAAATAAGCTTCTAAATGAATGCACGTGCAAATCAACATTTGTGAAAAAAAATGAAATCATCGTTTGTGAATTACAAATTAATAAATTAACTTTTGGGTGAATAAACATATGAATCAACGTATGGAAAAAGAATGAAATAAATCACTGCTGAAAATAAACGTATGAATCAAACGGTTATGAACGGTTGTCTTGACGAACTTCTGTGAATAAACGTTTCAATGGGCGTCTGTGAATAAACGTGCGAATCAATCGAATTCTTTAAACCTCAAATCACCCTCTGGCACATTAGGTCGACGTTTCATGGGCCACTGTGGTCTCCTCTCTATGTCGCCTAATACGTGTTAGGTCAAAGTAATATAACATGATATTCACAAAAGTCAATCGAATACTTCAAAAATTGTTAAAACATTTAAAAACTAAAACATAATCGTATGCATATTGCACAAAATTTATTGAACTAAAAATATGTGTTATTCCGTGTGATTTGCGACGTCACTGGAGAATATCCCTGAATGCGATTCTCGTGCTCCAGGGACATCACACGATCCAATTTTGATCCACATTTGTTTCTTATTATCATGTTTTTTTCTGCTTCAAAACGCGTGTGTATTTCTTCCGGAAAAGATGTATGTAAATAAATAGTATATGCCTTGCATTTTATCTCTCGCAAGTTTTACGGAGATTTTCCTATGTTATATCCCCCTCGGATTTTGGTTTTATTTATTTATTTATTTTTTCATCCATGTGTATCTTTGAGTTTTCGCCGCGTGCATGTACATGAAGAAGGTAGATTTCGAAACACTTTGTCGCAAGCACTTGTTTGAAGGTGCCCCGGAGATCTCTTTACTCTTCGAGTCATGTATCTTCTAGGATTGTATGAGCTTTAGAGATAACAACGAGGAAGATCATGCGACGAGAAAACAAAAGAATATTCAGCTTTTGTTAAGGAAAAAAAAAAGTGTGCCGTCGCCTTTTGGAGATGAATAAATAAAATTGCATTCAAGATTTTTGAATTTTTTGATTTTCGATGCTTAATGTTACTCTGTTGAAGGTGTCTACACAGTAGGACTCGTGTGGATGGATGGGACTCGAGTGTTTAGATGGCCCTGGGTGTCCGGTAAATTACACGTAAATTCGGAAATAAGGGAATCCTCTCCTCTAATGCATAAAGAATTTGAAAAAAAAAAACAAAAAAAAACATCCTTTCTGCAACTTGTATTTTCCTGGTGAAACGGAAGAGGACATTCATGAACTAGAGCAGTGTTTCCCAAAGTGGGCAATATCGCCTCCTTGGGGGAGATGGAATGGTCCAAGGGGGAGGTAGAACCTACTGATTTAACATAGGATCCTATGGGTTTAGTTGGGTTGGGGGGCGATGAGAGGAAAGCATTTTCGATGAAGGGGGCGATGGGTAACAAAAAGTTTGGGAGACTATGAACTAGAGCTTCTAGTTCTTCTTCTCATTAGTAGGTAAGAAATATAGAGTTGAAGTTTGATGACTGAATTGCCTGTATCGCCGTATCACTTACGTCCTGTAAACGTTAATAAGAAACAGCGATTGGCTATGACAATGTTACTGGTGTTACATTTCACCCCCATCTTTGAGCGAAGTGTGATTTAAGCCCCACCCTAGGGTTTCAAAGAGCCCTATACTGTATGTAATACCATAATTTTTTTTCTTACTCGTCAAACCATAGCGAGAGAGAAAAAAGGGGAAAAATAATTATAATACTGAGTAAATTGGAAAAAAACATTTCCAAAAAAACAACGACAATTCTCTTACGGGATTAACCAATGAAGCGCCTCGATACGAGAAAAAGAGAGAAGCGAGACCTCGAATGTATTTTTTCCATCAGATCCAGGTCGAGATTTCTCACCCCTGTTCGTGAACAGATTCATTGAGGAAATTTGCTACCATTACACTCCAGCCGTTAATAAATTTTCCTAGCTGCGTGATAACATGATAACATACTAGAAAATTAACGATTATTTCTCTCAGTTACATCGCTTTCCATAGAAAATTCGTCTTTTTAAAACGAATTCTCTCGTTAAATCCCATAAATAAGCGATTCAAAATGCAAGTGGAAATCATCCATTGACGTCAATATTAATCCGAACATAATCTAAAATTACCAATTATCCAAGAGAGACATCGTTTCCACCCCCCCCCCATATTCCCCCTCCTAATTCTTCATCAAATTGACTTTCCTGAATTTTCTATAAAACTCACAGCAAAGGTCACATCTCAAATATCCAGTTCCTGGAGAAACAATCAATATCATAATAGCCGTAATGATCGACGCAAAATGGAGCATCTACGGTCATTGGACGATTATTAATAAATAAAACAGTAAAAAAAGCAAAAATTTAATGGCCAACAAAACATGTTTTTTTTTCACAAAAATAGCGTTTGTTATCACGAAAAAATTGAAATGGATTTCCAAGTAAAAGACGTAACATTTAAAAATTAATGTCCTAAAACTTTTCTATTCTTTTAATGGAAGTATAATATTATGTGTGTGTGTGTGTGTGTGTGTGTGTGTGCGTGTGTGTGTGTGTGTGTTTAATTTTTGCTTTTCGCTGATATTTTAATCAGTGAAAAATCTGTTATTCCAGTGATTAGGTGATGACGTCATTCTCTGTCTCCACTAATTGGTTATTCCCTTATTAGTTCTCTTTTTTTGGCATTTGGTTCTTGTTCCGTTACATAATTATTATTATTTATCATAAAATCCATCACCCCCCTTCCACTAAGGATAAAAACTTCAAAATCTCATGTCCTTTTCGTCACTAATTACGTAAATTCACGCATCGAGTGAAAATATTAGATACTGCTTTTTTTAATGGCTAATTGCGCGTCCAAATTATGTATTTCGCCTCGTATGGTTTCGTAAATATGATAAGACAGGATAATGAGGTATAATGCATAATACATATTCATCGGCGCTCATTTACACCTATCAAAGCCCCAACGCCGTGAAATTATCGATATTTTAATTTACAATTATGATATCGCATTTTTATAGTGACTTTATTTTGATCGATAACTGGTATGTCAAGTGAGATGTTGTACTAAGTTTTTGAGTTGAAATATCATACCGCATGTGTCTGGAATATCTATATCATTCATGGAGTTGAGTGTGGCGGAGTGAAATTAATTTTTGAGGACTAAAATAAGATCGTGTATGACCGAAGCAGCCGCACGTGCGCAGTCAGGGTACTTGAACTTATTTGGCTAGACGTTTCAGTCTGCTGTCTTTTTTACGTATAGACCGGTAATTCCCAACGTGGGGCCCATGGCCCACGTCAGAGCAATTCGATTTTTAAGGGGGGCAATTTGACTTTTGCTATGAACATTCTGAACTCCCTTCATTTTTTTCTATCAGTTCAAATTTTTAATTTTTGAACGATGTCTTGATGACTTCTTCCCTTTTTATTTCTCTTTCAATGGAACGGCTTTGACTAAGGGTTCTTACTTGATACAAATACAACGCCACAACAGGCAAATTGCCCAACGAGGTGGTTGACTTAAGAACATCATGGATCCCCAACCCATTTTTTGGAGTCCCTACCTACTACTGCTACACCCCACATGCAACCCCCCCCCCGCGGAACCCCCCAACGAATCGGTACATGCGGGAATGTGCGTGTACGTGTAGTGCAACCTGACGTAAAGTTTGTTTCGGTGTAATGCTTGTTATGTGTAGTGCTGTCATCTGCCCCCAAATTTTCTAACTATGAGTGAAGTGTTATGGTTGAATGATTTACCGTTGTAGGACTGTTGCTCTCTGTGGCGAGACTTTTTTAACGGGGAGATCGGCTCGCATTTGCGCCTTGAAGTTGGGAACCACAGAAAACCAACTTCAGCCGACCACCACTGTGGGGTTCGAACCCGGATCCTCGCATCACGAGTCCGGCACTATAACCACTCGACCACCACAGCGGCAAACTGTGGTTTTGTGTTCTGTTCTGTGAACTGTGGTTCAAATACTGTTTTGTGTTCAACTGAACATTTGTGCCGGTGAGATAAACTCTACGGAACCCCTGTGCCAATAAAAGGAAGTAAATCGAAGTCCACGAAATCCCTTAAAAATATGATGTATGTTCTTTGTATAGCAATTTAAAAACAATGAGATAATTTTTTGCCATCCAATCTCACAGACACTCCCCCCCCCCCCGAAGTTTCACCGAAAACTCCCGATTAAGAGAACCACTGCTTTCGATTAAGTAAACGTACATAGAGAAATGGGGATTTCAAATTTGAAAAAAACAACTTTGTTTCACCGGAAAGATAGAATATGAAAGTTATTGCTGATGTAAAATGGAATAAAATAATTACCGTTTAAAAGGTGGACCAATGTAGAGACTCGAGAGAATTCAGGGAATGTATTTCTTCCATATACACAGGGATTCGTCCCTGAATGTTAAGGAGTCAATGTCGATATGTGAGAGAGAAACTAAAGTTCCTTGAAACCCCCTGGATTAACTCATCCGCATATTTAAGCAAAGATTTGACAACAGTATTGGTGCTGCAATCAATCGTAAGACTAAGCTGGATAAACCGAGCACGACCAGTGTCGCAATCGTATAAAACTGCTTGAAACCCCAGACTGATTTATCCACCACCTTCGAGCGAAAGTGTGACACCAGTTTTATAGTCAGTCAGCTTAATTGGATAATTAAACTGAATGATCAGCTTAATTTAATAAACGGATACCCCACTAAAACGTATAATCTCCTCCGGCCCCAAAATTTCTCCCATAGAGACAATGATAAAGTTCTTAGATTAATATGATAATTTCAACTTTTCCCAGCTTGATCGGATATTGCGCTTCACACGTCAACGGTTAATGCACATCAACCACTACACACATAATGTTTTTATTCAATGAAACGTTTGGAATTAATGCAAAACATGTTACATAGGCTAAGATAAATGCATTTTAGAATAGGTATCAGCTTCCCCCCCAAATATTCAAGTTATCTAAAATACGTGAATTTAATTATTTTCTTTTTTGTTCTATGTTGAGTCAATAGAGAGCGCTAATTTTATAATCAAAATTAAAAAATCTTAGGTGTAGCGGAATTCAATATTTTCATTTCATTTTCGATGTCTGATTTAATGATTTAATCGAGAAGCTTTATTAATATTGTTCCTTCTTCACTATTTAATATGCAAACTATACAAACGTTGTGAAATGGCAATTGAATTGTCCCCTGTATGATCGGACACCCCGCTTAATCGGGTATTAAATGCTGGAATCGTGGATATCCGATTATGCGGGGCCGACTGCACTTCGCAGTCCACCAGTTTTTTTTTTTTTTTTTGGCTCATCTACTGTATGTATAATCTACGTCAACGAATATGCTAGTATCCGACGTCTGCAATATATCCTCATCCATAGCAGCAAGAACAAACGTGAAATTCAAACTACAGTCGACACAGCTTATTACAATCACGGGAAATGTTATCATTCGGGTAGTGTTATCACTTTATTTGCCTTAAACTTAAACTTGTTTTTTATAGGGTTGCGCGGATTTTATCAACAAAGTCGCATCCATTGAACTCCCATGATCGGGAGTGTATGCAATTTCCGAGTAGTCTGTAGCGGACTTTCAGCTGGTGCAAATACTGATTGAATGAGTGAAAATCCTCAAATATAGAGGGTACCTATATCCTCTACACATCCACAGAATTCAAATGAAAACAGAAAGGCGATGAGGTAGTGCCGCCAGTGCCGTCTTAAGGCGCGGAGCTCATCCAAGCATAGTTCACGAGACTTTAACGAGTAATAAAGCTCCACGATAATGCATTTTTTTCGGTATGATTCTAGAAAGCAAGTATACTGTATGCAAATTGGTAGGTTGGAATTTTTAGGCAATTACTGGGAGTCACAAAACTATTCTTCTCGAGCTGCAGTCACACGAGGGTGTTGATACGGCTATGCTTGTCATAAATTTATGTATATGACTTTAAAATATTGCGCAAATGGATAATCAAAACCTATAATATAGACAATACAGACATTAATGCACGTTGAATGTTCTATTTTCGGTATATAGAGCGTTTTGCAACAACTTAAGGCAATCTTTAAGTTGACAGCCAGTGCAAACAACTTGCAATGAATCTATCTTCCATCTAACCTCGGAGGAGGTAATCCATGTCTGATTAGTCTGAAAAGTATAATGAGTTTTACTGCAGCATTTATTAGCCTTTCTGAACCTGAATATACCAATAAAATGAGAACTCTTCGGAAGACCACCAAATTAAAGCGTATGTAACTAAATTTGTTATTTCAACATATGCCAATATGATTAATATTTGCGGTATATGATTGAATAATTTTTCATTAACTTTGAAATTTTTCCTCAGGACCACTTAAGCGAACCATAGGTTGAGAAACGCTATACTAGTCGAACCACCAAAGAGGGAAATCAGAAAAGTCTAATTCGTGTCCTGTTGGAACCAATTGGTATCCACCATTTTCCCACAATTCTGGAATGAGTGAATTCTGTAAACTTCACACTATATTGGTTGACATGTACAGTCAAATGAAGGGATAGAGTATCATTCACATAAACTAAGGTAAACCTTTTTACATATGTTTGACCTTTTGTCTCGTCTGTGAGGGTTTTAATGCGAATGTTGATGTAATTTTCACGGTCCACGTTATATTTAGAGAATTGTTTGATATCTCTTGGGAGATAAGAATCCAAATGTAATTGGTTCTTGAGACTCAAAGTCATTGGTATGCTGATTTCTCAACTATCAACGGATGTAAATATACCTCGCATTAGCACGCGCTTTCCAACAATGTTGCTAATTCAAATTAAAAGATACAATACGCGTCACTCTGCGTAACATAAATCACATAATACAGACCCAATTTCTAATTTCCCCAGTGTAAGCAAATACAGATAAGTTTACACAGGAAATTCGACGTCACTGATGATTCTATCAATCACTTCAGAATCCACATTCTATACGGGCTATACGAACACTAACTAAATAAAATGAATGGACCCTGACAGTTTTGATTATAACCAGTCTCTCGCTAAAGTAGATTTCTACCCTCTCATTCATAAATAACGCTTACTATATTATTTTTCACTTTGTCATGCAATGGAGACGGTGAGAAAAAAATGGAAATGCTGTCAGTTTCTCCCCTTTCGGAACGTCTTTTCTTTGCCTTCGAAGATAATTGATGGGCTGTATCATCATCATCATTTACATTTTTGTTTGCAACAAGAACATTCTCAGCTGTCAAGAAATTTGGGCTCTTTACGCTTTTTTTCCCCTACCTGACACCATCATCAGTCGCATCACTCGAGACAACAACTACTTCTAATATGTACATAACTGCTGTTTTAATAGGCTTGTGAACGGCACACGATTCCACAAAATCGATACGCTCTCTGTGGGGATGCCTTTTTTAAAACTTTATATTTTCTTCCAAGAATGTTTTCTGAGACACAAGTACAATCAAACTTAGCCATGACCCGCAGTCTTGGTTGATTCTTTATGAATAAAATTGTAAAGAATCTCGTTTTAAACGTCAACGATATAACGACACACTTACCAGCACTTTTGTGTCATTCTCCAATAGGATTCTCAGAATCTTAGCTCAACGCATTGATGAAATGCTTGTCTTTATTTTCTATCGATAACTATAACAATAAGAATAGGATTTTGCACGATCGTCAAAGTTTCCATCAGTTGTTCATAGGAGCATATTTTGTTATCACCGAGGATCTCTATTTATATGTAGAGGAGACGGAGCCTCCTATAAGTGGCAAGTTTTTACTTTTTGAATTTCCAATTTTTCTCTAAGCCCGGTCCGATATATTGATTAATCGGGTTGGTTAATCGATCAGTTGTTAATTAATCGCAATCAAAAACTTTAGTTGCGATAATCGACTCGATTAATCGGATTAAAAAATCCGTTAAAAGTTTGCAATTTATTGTAATTTTTTCAGCAAAATCGATAGATGTTTTAAATAAAGTACGTATTCATAAGTGACCATATTTCAAAATATTTGAATCAATATTTTGTTCAAATTTTTCAGTATGAGGATATACAAGTGGATTTAACGGCAACTGGTGATTTCAGCTTCAAATGGAGTTTGATGGGAGTTTTAGAAGATAAGACCAAATTTTATTGTCTCCTCTATAAATAGTTTTCCGTATTCTTGGAAGCATGAGCTCTTTTTTCTAACAAGTAGCCTACCATTTGGGAGGAGTTTCTAGGAGGATAAGCAAAACAGTATATTCGGAAGTAGTTTTAGTGACTAACCTGAAATACTAACCTGAAAGATCCAAATGAAAAAAAATTAGGTTTTGACGAAAATATGTTTAGCATATATTCAATGGCTTTGACTGAGCTGCCCTAATTTCATATTCTACAGTGGACACTCGATATAACGACCCCCCCCCCCGTTTTCCCGTCAAGAACAGGCGTTATATTGGAAAGGTCGTAATATCGAAAGCAAAACAGATATGAGGGGTTCGCAACCATTTATCTTTGTTATGGATAATAATAATAAATAAATAATTCAGTTCAAGTGATGTGAAGAAATTAAATATGTCAAAGTTTAGTTAAAACTATCATTTTCTAGTGCCCTGCTTTTACAAAGTTTTTAAAAGCGCAGGGCTTTTATAAAAACTTTAAAGTGTTAGTGACCATGATAAAGATGAATGGGCATGGTCTACTATGGATGTGAATCCCTCTTATGATAATCGTTTTATGAAAATATTTGGGACTTATCCTACCAGTCGTTGTAATGGAATGCTTGCTATAACGCGGGGTCGTTAGAACGAGCGTCGATTGTATTACTACATTTGTTTACATCGGGAGAATAGGTGCATGAAATGAATAAAATGTATTTTATAGCATCAATTAAGATTATTGTGGTTCCGAAAAATATTAGATTAAAATTCGATTAATAAGTCAATTAATCGATTAAAAAAAATTGATTAACCAGTTACAAATTTTAATCCAATCCCAGCCCTAATTTTTTCCTGTAATACTTACAGCAAATGTGACCGATACTGCGGATAGGGCGACGTACTCCTTGGCTACCAATTAATGATGAAAATAATCACTTAAAATTGTATGCTCATATTCATGTGCTTCACAGAGTAAAAGCACGAAGCAAATAGATTGGTTAATAACCCTCTGCTTTAATACGAAGGCCGTGATGGTAATGCTGTTTGTTTATTTCTACGTTATTTATATCAAGAGGTGAAATGACCAATAGTATTATGGCATTTGATTACGTATTTCACACCAGTGTCTTCAAACCTACCATCTCCTTATATCTCTTCGTTGAGACAGCGCGGCGGGCCATGTTCTAGTTAGGGAGAGCATCTTAAAACCGCGATTTTAATGGCACGATTTCGTAGCCGCTTGAATGCCATTATGACCGAATGTCATTGTATTGGCTGTACATCGGATACAATGGTTCAGAAAAATTTGCATAATTATCTGTCCGATGTTCGCGTGAGACCCAAAAAACCATAGTAAAAATGTATCGCACTCCATAGACTTTTCCAGATAAGAGCTTATACACGAACCCTTTCAATTTAATTTACCAAATTCTTGGGATGCAACTCGTTTCAATCAGAACATTCGTCTGTCTCTCCAAAACATTTCACCCGACTCGAACTCCGAGCTCAACAGAATATCACGTACAACGAGTCGCAATATTATATGCAACATATTCATACAAAATCGATCTTTCTCTCTTGATGAAAATTTTTAACCACTCGAATCTATCTCTGTCGTATAAATTTGTCTCGGTAATTTTACTCTAGCCACGAGCAATTCGCTCAAATTTGCATACTGAATGTGTTTATTCTTATGCGGAATGTTCTTCCGATATTTCACCCGCCGGGGCATTAAATTTCCTTAAAATATCGTATTGTGACATATTGGGATTGCATAAAAGAGGGGGGCGAATAATTTAAGGATGGTTCTTTGTCGTTTAACTGAAGCGGAATCCGTTCCGCTGGTGCGTGTGAAATCCATTTTTACTTCCTTAAGACAAACTTCCCAAAGATAGGCAATAAAGTTCCTTGTCGTTCCTGAACGTATTTTGTCGTCTTTTTATCTTTCTCGCAGAAACGAACCTCCGTAAAATCACTCGCTGAAAATATTCTTATTTGAAAGGAACAAAAAAGAAATACATTATATAATATTCTCTTTTATAAAATATAACAAAAAAAAGTGTTTTGACAGTTGCTTATTTGTTTTGCAACGGAAAAAAGGGGGATGTAAAACGTATTCGTCAAAAAAGAACAAAATGTATATGCAAATATCACCGTGGATATATTTACTGATACAAAAGAAATCGAAAAACAGGAAAAAAATGTTATTTTTAAATTCGGTTCACCAGGAAATTCCCATTCGAAAATAGGATTCCCGATACTTCTTTTGCAAGTTTTTTTTTTTGGATTTTTCATATGCCGATGGAGACGGAATAAAACGCATTTCCATGTGACCAACGCATATATTCGGTTTTATTTTTCCGGGGATGTTGTTACTCTGTATATCGGTTTAAGTATATATCGTGTTATAGAGAACGGGTGGTCAGATGAAATATTATGTGGAGCAAGTCGTATTGCAAGCTCTGGCATCATATAGATATAGATATTTCGAGAAAGTATTACGGGTGGTCGACATACGCTGCCCAAGCTATCAGAATAGGACTAAAAGTGTTCAGCCGGTGACGATATTCAAAGAAATCGGATTTTCATAGAATTTTATTTACAGGCTGTCACACGAAATTGTTTGTGCAGCAGATATATCTCTGCAGCCGTTTACTTTGGGAACATGATTTCGATTACAAGTTTTCAAATGACGTATGATTATATCTTAAATTTCCCAAGGAAAAATAGAAAAACACTTTTTAAGTATACCATGTGTGCTTAAACTTCTGGATAGTGAGACGAAAATGCAGTTCTGAGAGGTCATTTAGAAAAAAATTGCATGTTTTTAAATGCAATATTTGCGAAGGTATTTGACTTTGAAGTTTTTAGCATTTGTTGTGTGGTTCATAACGTGTGACTCGTAAATTAAATGCAAAGTCCTGAAAAGTCTGGATTTGTGAAAAAAATGTATTTTCTCTTTATTGTGAATAAAAAAATAAAATGATTAAGATCATTCTCTCTCTCTCTCTCTCTCTCTCTCTTTCTGTACAGTCCTTATGAATGAAAACTTTTGAGCCAATGAAAACTTGCCAACACAGCGACAAGTTGCCAAAACATAGTGATTTTATACATGTAATACAGGATGGTTAAAAATTGAAACCATACTAAGACGTATGCAGCACTCTTTCTGATGGAGTATTTTGATAGTAGTTGGTATATACGATATATGGACCATCGTTGAAAATAAAGATTCAATAAGAAAAGTTCAATTTTTGACCACCAGGTGAAAAAGTGGCACTTTATTATCGAAGATATCTTCCTCTCCCCATTGTCTAAATAACATACATACCAAATTTCAATGAAGCACATCCACCCACAACGTAGAAACACTACTCAGCTTTATTATACTGCCACTACTCCGACCTATGGAGTGCGTATTTCATTGAAACTTGGTATGTTAAGATCATTAGGGGAAAAGATAACTTCGATAAAAAAACTTCCACCTTTTCATCTGGTGGTCAAAAATGTAACTTGTGTTTTTGTTATTAAATCTTTCTTTTAGCACACTGGAACTGTATATTAAAAGTTAATTTCTTTGTTTTTTTATGCATACGACCTCTCGAGAAAAATTTGAAATTTAGAGTAACTGCATGTCATATCAAAACGTTTTTTCAATCGGAAGTATATTTCTAAAGTCAAAGGATGCAGAGACATCCACTGTACAAACAATTTGGGACAGCCTGTAGAGTCGGTTGCTTGAGTCCTGGAAGCTAGAGCACTTGGTCACGTGAGGATTCTGATCACGTATCCGAATTAAAATGCTTATAATAGATTCGAGATCTTGTCAATTTTCAGCATGTTTCTATCGCTAACGATTAAAAAGGTAAAGGGTGCATAAGGATCTGATTTCACACCTCGCTTAGTCCCTGCTCAGGTTGTAATGAGAAGATACATATTGTTCCGGGTAATGTCTCTCGCAAGATGGCAAAGCGCGAAGCATTATCACGTACAACACTGATTTATTTTACAGTATAACTATTACACGTATTCGCAAGCAGTGATTTCGACAAAGCACGCTAAAAACATAGAGTGACCTACAAATAATACATCTCAACAAAATTCTGTTTTTAGTTCTCCGGTGGTGGTGCTTACATACAGGCGAAGAAAGGTTCGAGAGAGTTCTATCGTGTTCTCGTGTGCTCCCATTCTTTTCCTTGGCGTCGTGACGTCGCCAACTTATCGGTGCTGTTGCCAAACGTGCCAAGTATGTCGTCAATTTGACGAGATTTAGACGGAAATGCATTAATGTTTATTTACAGGTGAAAAATGACACAATAACGACAAATAATGACTATTTACGTAATTTTCGTAACAGGATAAAAAAATTTGTCTCATACCTTAGTGAAATACACTCACAATATGCTTAAACTGCTTGCATTGTATTTCTTCAGGTTCAACAAGGAATATACGAGAAAAATACTTGTACGGTATCTATCAAACTATATAAAATTGATTTTCTGTCTCTCTGTGTATGTTCTCAGTAGAAATCTAGAATTGCGGAATCTGCAAAAATTTTGTATTGATCAAACAGCACTAAACTTGATGAACAATAGGCTGCATATAAATCTTTTCAGAGTTATTCAAAGTCAGAAATGGTTACAAATGCCCGTAAGCCCTTATTTGGCAATGTTGCTCTCACAAGCACAGCGTGATTTTCCTGAATTTTTCAAATGAAGAAATTATATATTTTGAGCTCGTTTCGGCATTGATGCTTCTAGGCAACTTCTAAACTTTCGATTTTACTTGTGAGCTGTTTATCAAGTTTCTATAATTACCAGCAGAATGGCTCAAATGTACACACGCCTATTTCTTGACAAGCCCAGCAAGAACGATTTTTCACCCTTGCATACTGGAGGGAAATATCGTGTGGAGGATAAATATTGCTGTGCAAGATACTTCAACAATAATAGAAAAGTAAGTTGGCAAACAATAAACGACATTTTTATATCTATCATTCAAGTATATGAAAATCATATAAATGCAGTGTGTTGCTTAAAATGCAATACACCATATTTTTTTAAAATACTAAAACTAATTTTTTTTCTGTCATGAAATGATATTCAGGGTACCTCTGATTTGCTTAATATAACCCCCTAAAACTTTCTGCTCTCGTGGATATTTCTAATTGCCAATTAAGAGTTAAAGGCCACTACTTTGTAGCAGACGTGACGTGAGACCACGTCATCATAATTCATCATATCAGTGACGGGGTGAATTCGGATGTCAGAGTAGTGTGTAGTGGCCTTAAGAATGTTTTTTTTTGGAATCAGTAATGATTTTTGCTGCGAATTTTCACTTTGGTTAAAATTGTTCTTGAATTATGCGTTTCAAACGCGTTTACCTCTTTGAAATTATTTGTCACTTATTTAATGCTCCGAGAATATAGAGTAAGTCCGGGCAGCGCTCGGTATTTCTGCTAGTAAAGAAATCACGTTATGCTAATGATTTATTTTGAATGGTACCCAAACTACACATAATAATACATCACACGTGCTGTTTCCTTCATCGACGTATGTTAATCCACCAGTTCATCCAGGTTGAGAGAAAGAGTCACCGAAAAATATTAGAGTTTTATTGCCCCTAGTACCAAAAGAAAAGAGGAAGTTAGAAAAATGCACAGCTCACACACACGCCACTCACTGTCAAAGGGGCCTCAAATGCCGTGTATCATGTCACCGTGATCCCAGGTAAAAATATTAGAAATATTACCCCCAGATACACCGAGTCATAATCAATCATCATTTTCTTCCATCCTGGAAATTACGATAAGGTTTGCGTTGAGGGAAGGAGGAGAAAAACGATCGATCGATCGACCCATGATAGAATTTCACTTTCCCCCATTACAGTGCAGTATATACATATTGTGTATATATATATATATATATATATACCGTGAGCCAAAAAAATAAAAATGATAATAATGATTGTCGCTCCAAGCTGGTATAAAAGACTGTGAGTTGCTCGTGTTGATCATCACAGATAGATCATGGCGATAGAGTTTCATCAATAGACTCGAAACTTTCCAGTTGGTTGGCGCATTGCCAAATATGTTTGCTGTTGGCAAAGATTATGTGGCAAAATATATATTATACTTTCCTATTATTACCATTATTCACATCTTTTTTTTATCCACGTTTTTTGTGATTTTGAGCGTGAAACAAAAAAAAGGATAACAAAATCGATATACTTGCAGCTTTTGTCACGATCAGCTCCATCCTTTCAGTATACTCATGAAGTTACTAATGCCAAAAATAATTGATCATTTACAATAAAAAGGGAATAATAGTTTATAATGCAGGGGTTTTTAGCGCATAAACCTGCTGGCAACGTGTGGCCCAAAAATAATTTTCAAATTTTTTTTGAACATAGAAAGACTGGAGACACCCTGCTGCACATCACGGATTGACGTCGAAGCGTTCCCGACGGATGGGTGCACCTGGAAATTTATTTAATAACAAAACGGAAGAAAAAGGCTAATAATATTTAAATACGATCAAATTAAAGTAATAATAATAATTTTTTATTGAGCCTGCTGACCACTAACCATTATTGTAAAAAATAATTGCAAGATTAATTGAAATGAAAAATTTCAAGACTGACAGAAATAATTCCAAGACAATTTCAAGAAATAAAAAAGAAAGACAGAATTTCAAGATTTTTTAAATCAAATAATGCCAAGATATATTGAGGAGATAATTTCAAAATACAGAGAAGGAATAATTTCAGAATTGCAGAAATAAATGAATGAATAAAATAAAATTATGCTGCTGACACAACTAAAGATTTAATAAAAAAATTTAGAAAATGACATTCACACCATAAATAAAAGAATTAAAAGTCTCCGACAACAGTTTAACGCAAGTAAAACCAAATGGATGCATTTTAATTTAATAAATCTAAATGCACAGACAACTGAAATTAAATTTCATGAATGTGGGGATTTTCATCCTGTTACTATTTGTAATTCGGCTTATAGACGTATAGAATTTTGCTTATAAACATAGAGACAATTATAAATTATGAATATCTTGGATTAGTTATCTCGTCGACTTGAAATGGAAAGATCACACTAACTTAATTATCAATAAACTAAGAAAAATTATGATGTCTAAATAATGAAATTTATTATTTTGCGCAACAGTTTGAAATAAGTGTCCCATGCATGGGTATTTTCTCGTATATTATATACCTCTACGTGTGTGTGTATGTGTGGTCTTTTTGTTTGTTGAAATACGGGGGAAGAAAGCCAACATTACAAGACTGATAAAAAATGTGTTTTTATGTTCTTCACATTTATTTCAACTTAATTTAATTTTTATTGCAAAATATGTGTAGTGCACGTATCATGTAATGCTAAAAATAATTAATGGGTTTAATGAGGAGGAGGTAGGTTAGAAATTTTTCCCGTATTTATCAGACTTTCCAAATTTATTTGGGAATTATGCATAATCGCCGCCAAAAGTGATAAATATAGTAAAGTTTAATCAAATGTTCTTCACACACATCGAGACGATTGATGATTTTACATAACCAACACAGTATATTTTTACAGTAACATTTTATACACTTTAACATTGAATGTATAGGTTTCAATTGAGACCGAAGCCAAACGTCGAATAAATGTAAAAGTCATATAAACGGGGTTACGCTGTATCTCTCCCTCCCTCCCCAGCAGACAAAATGTTTGGTCTCATGGGTGTCTGTTATCCAGGGGTTCTAGTGTATAGCAGAATATCCAATGGCTATAAGGGTATCCGGGTTCGAACCCCACAGTGGTGGTCGGCTGAAGTTGGTTTTCTGTGGTTCCCAACTTCAAGGCGCAAATGCGAGCCGATCTCCCCGTTAAAAAGTCTCGCCACAGAGAGCAACAGTCCTACAACGATAAATCATTCATTCATAACACTTCACTCATAGTTAGAAAAACTGGTGGCAGATAGCAGCACTACACATAACAAGCATTACCGAGAAACAAAAAACTTCACGTCAGGTTTCACTACACGTACACGCACATTCCTGCATGTACCGATTCGTTGGGGGTTCCGCGGGGGGGTTGGGGGTGTGGGCGGGGTGCAAGTGTGGTGTAGCAGTAGTAGGTAGGGCCTCCAAAAAATGGCTCGGGGATCCATGATGTTCTTAAGTCAGCCACCTCGTTGGGCAATTTGCCTGTTGTGGCGTTGTATTTGTATTTGTATTTCTGCTAAGTGAATGGTCCAAAATCGTTTTGGACTCGAAGACCCATTTTTTTTGCCATCTATGAAATATATATTCATCCTTAGTGCTAATATTTTGCAAATTCTTAAGCTACACGTTTAATTTTTGTACTACAAAGACACATGCATTATCTCAAAAGCATCCTCTAATGAATATTACAACTGTTTTTTTTTGTTTTTTTTGGTATGGAATTACAATAAGCACACATAGGAGTAAAGGCGCTCTCGCATACTCATTCGTGTGTTTCCATCACTATTTTACAGAGAATTACGAACACCAAAATACTGTGAATACATCCACCGGCAATTTGAATAAAAATCCAATGACGTGACGTTAATGTAAGTGACACGTGAGAGACAATAGAAGAGGGGGAAGAATGCACGGAATTTAAAAAGGTCCTTCTCATTCGTTTAGGTCCTTGTTTGCTTTGACGGTCCATTTTATTTTCTTCTTTTTTTTTCGGTTCGGTCCCCGAAGAGATTTCCGTCACGTTAATGAAAGGCTGCAAATTAAAGTTTAACAAATTCTGGAGACTCTTTTTTGTTTTCTTTTAATCTCTTTTAGTCTTTTTCTCTCACGTCATCGCCTAGATTTTTTTACTTACTTTTCTTGCATTTGCCGTCACAAATTCAAGCGTTTCAATTTTTTTTTTCCCCTCTGTCTTCAATTAACACATTTCAGGGTGTGTGTGTGTGTGTGCACGCTTTTGTTTGAACAGGTGCTACGTTTCTCGTGAAATCGTCTAGAAGTTTGTCACTGAACAAAAAAAAAAGTGATTAATTAATTTCTCTTTTAGCTTACACTTCCTTTTACCCTTTCGTATTGATTCTCCGCATCACCAATAAGTCAGACTCGAAGTAAACGGGTTTTGTTTCAGGGTCACGCTGAGCGTCCAGTGTGGAAAAAGAATCTCAAAAATGTTTTTTTTTTTTTTTTTCTATTTTCCACCGTTTCATGAAATGGATTTTTCCTGTAGCCATTTTAGCCGAGTGGATATCGGGCCGATAATGGTCTTGATACAGCAATTTTGTTGTATGGAACATGATCTAGATTCGGTGTTTCTTGGATGGTTCTGAAAGGATTAGCGTGTTTACTATAGTTCTTTCTGGCTTTGCATGCACAAATGTGGTGGTTGTTTTTTTTTCTCACTGCAGAACGTGTTTTTTTAAACCTCACCAGACTAGACCACAATCAAAGTTGGAGCCGATGACCAGCCCTCTGGTCCGACTGTCAGCATAAGAACTGTTCATGAAGGCCTGTGAAGGACTAAAAAAGAGACTGTATTAGTGTTGCTAAAGGGTTGTATGAGTTAGAAATATGGTGATTATGAACTTTAGCGATCTTTCACCAGAGGGGCAACGCTTGAAGTTGATTTTTCAGAGGGTTTTTAAGATGACTTTTGGGAGAATATGCCTCTCTGGGAAAAGTATGATTTATTACATGAGATTTAGTAATAAAATTCTGGGGAAAAGGTTGCATGTGAAGGATCAATATACCCTACATCATCTTGGTTGAAACATTTTGAACGAAGTGAATTATTTCTTTGCAAAAAAATTGTAAAAATTAAGATTTGATAACATTTATGTTTTAATGTATTTTTTGTGTCAAAAATGGAAAACATTTTGAAAATTCCAAAAAATGAATAAAGGGACAAGTCAGACCTGAAAAAAAAGTTTTATTTTAGGGCCAGGCTGTGTGGAGGCCCGTAGTAAGAAAAGAATGTCTAAAATGTATATATATATTTTCTATTGTAATGAAACACTGAAATGGATTTTTCTGCACCCGTTTTAGTCGAGTGTATGTGATGTGGATACTAGCCTTGATACAGAAATTTTGTTGTATGAAGCATGATCTAGATTCGGTCTCTTGGATATTTTAGAAAAGATTAGTCTGTTTACACTAAAGGGACTTTATCAACAGTGTGAATGAAGTGAAGATCTTTTTCTGAGAACTTACTACAAGAGTGCTAGATATAGCCAAAGAACACGGATGATTGTGGTCCACAATCGAAACTATGAATCACAGTTTGTGATTTGAAATTGTCAATTTAATAGCATAAATACAACTTTAAATGATAATTGAATGGTTTGCTGCAAAAATGGGATGTGCTTCATATTTTTAAGTTTTTAGAAAACCGTAAAAACGTTTTAAAATTCAAAATTCTATGTTGTGTGAACATATTCTTTTTGATAAATTTCCTTTGGTTTAAATATTAGGACAGTATTTCTCTCAAAAATGCATCTCCAGATGGCGTTTCTTACACATTTCCACTGTCCGACACAAAATAGCATGCACTGTCGACGTTATTCAAACTAGCGTCTATTTTCGTGCAAAATACCGACGTGTCTGAAAACACACAGTAGTCTTCAACATTATAAACGCATGCGTGTAAAAATTGCTTTCTTCTTGAGAAAAAGAAAATCATGTCTTTTTGATTTTTTTCCAATTTTAAATCATAACTAAAAGATATTTTTCTCCAGCATGCCCCAGCGGACTAAATACACAAATATCAACAACTAAAAAGAAAACCATTGCATTGTCTTTTTTCTAATTCTTATAATAATAGGTATTACAGTTAAACTATATGATAAGAGGTTTTCTGTATCAACTATGATGATAGAAATTTATTAGAAAGATATTTCAAATAGAAAAATTCAAAACAAAAACTGGGGCTCTTTCATATGAATTTAAGCAAAACTTCATCGAAAATAAGATGTTTTTTTTTAGGAATAAATACTCTCGATGAAGAAATAGCAGGAAAAGAGTTTATTTTATCTGTTTTTTTTTTCCTCGATGGCTTTTCAAAGGATAGGCACTTTTCTTTTGTATCCACGACATCCTTTTCCTTTTCCACTTGATGCATCAGAAGAATAGCGATGAACAAGGATTTTTGTTCGAACCATAACATTGTTCGGATGCCATTTTTTTTTCTTCCTCTCAACCGAAATTATTTAAAATCTTCAAGTAAATTCTCCCCTTGATTTTGAATGAGTTTCTTGTTTTTCGCATTTTTGTATGTTTTTGCGAATAAAAGAAGGCAAAAAAAAAAAAAGGGACGAATGATTGCTCAAGTATTGAAACGAAAAGATGATGCTTCAGTTAGAAAAGAAGCTCTTGTTTATCTTTCTTTCTGCAATTCTTGAATCGTTTGTTTCAAGAGAAGAGGAAAAATGAAAGTTTTCGTGTATTATTTTGAAAGCTTTTGAATTATATATTTTTTAGCTGTTAGTCTTCCGATTCCTCTTCTTCTCAACTGTCTCAGGAATTCAAAGCAAAAATACCGTATTTACTTGAATATAGGATGGTCTCGCCTATTGGACGAGGTATGATTTTAGAGAACAAAACAAGAAAAAATAGATTTTTTTTACTTCACTCCTTATTTGTTTATTCACAGATAATAGCATAAGATTTTCGAAGCGAGACGATAAATGTAGGGTGACGTAAGTTCGGGTATTATTCTATGGGGGATTTCTGAATAAATTCTGGGGCATTCAGAATGGTGTTACAAAATACTAGATACTTTGACACCCACTGCTTCCCACAGACCCCACTGTTGGGCAACTTATATCTGGTCCAGGCTCCCTGGATCAAACAGGGGGCCCCAAAAGTATTGGAAGCTTTCACAAATTCTGAAATTATCTGTTTGATAAATTTTCATTAATTCTGGAAGTATTTCTCGAATCATGAATTTCCGATTATTTTATTAATTGATTTTCAATTATATGACTCCCAGATTCTGACTTATCAGAACTTATGAAATCCCGAATTATCATTTTGTCATCGATCATATCATTGTCGGTCAGAACTATCATTAGTGTTCTGGAGGGATTTCTTAAGTTAATCCCAATATTTTTCGCTCATGCACATACACACACACACGCCCATTCACTTATTAATTTTTTTACCTTTTAGTGGCATTTTTTTTTTTTTTTTGTTAGAGCTTCGTTGTTAAGATAACTTTAGGTTTTTGAAACAATGAAAATTGAATAAAACCCCTTCCTGTACGCGAGTAAATACGGTAATAATTGTAGGGATGTCTTTAACAATCTCATGTAAAAAAACAAGTCTCACTCCAATGATTGTCACAATAGAAGGCATGATTGTCACAATATATATGCATAAGTTATTTCATAATAAAAATGATTGTATTCAAATTTTATATGAAGTTCACATTAGTGACCCTCACTATAGCCCATAATTGGACTAGCCCATAATTCATTTTTATTCATTCTTAATATTTTTCATGTTCATCTGAATATCATCTATTTTATTCATTTATTTTAATCATTTTTAATTTATTTTTCATATTCATCTGATATATTGCAACTTTTCTTGAAGATCATGTATTCATTTGATATACTTGCATTTTCTATCTTATATATTCGTTTATTTTATATTCATTTTTAATATTATCATATATTTATCTGAACTATTTTCTATCCCATTCATTTATATTTTCCCTTTACATTGTTTCACTTTGGATATTTTTATAATCATCTCACATGTTGATTTTTGTTGCTGAAAATCTTACGTTCATTTATACAGGATGTGCCAAAGTGTTTGCTCAGCGGATGTTTCTTCAACCCTTTTTATAGGGACTAACCCTCTCTACCATCGTTCCATCAGAAGGTCATTTGCTGAAGTTGAGAGTGGCTACTAATGCGTCTACTTCAGCACCTCACGCCCAGGGCCATAATGCTCCTACTTCAGCAGCTCAAGCCCATTGCCATATGACAAGGGCTGTCTCAGCCAAGGTGGCAAACTCATCACCAAATAGATGAAACAGCCCTTATTGTATAGCCCTTTTAACGCTATACTGCGTGAAATAAGAAAGGTAACGTCGTGTCTCCAGTGGCGTATATGGCCAATTCGTTAGAAGTTCCGCAGAAGAATATGGAAGAGGTGTATGTGTGATTTAGTTGTAGTAGTGGTGTATATAGTAGCATGATAGTCATAGTCCGGTTTGCAAGAGGATATGGATTCGATTCAAGAAGGAGACCAGATGACTTTTCTTTCAGAGTTCACACCGGCATAATACCCATTTTCTTGATGTATTGAGTTGAGGGGAAAAAAACCGTCCAAGTCCCTAAAACAACAAGTTCTAGGGTCTGTAGTTTCCTTATAAACTGGCGAAACATTTTTTTAAAGTTCTGCTGAGAAGAATGATGATAAGCAATCGTTCAAATACATTTAGTGTTTGGCATCCAACTTTTATATAAATGTATGAGGAACTTCAATTCTTAAGAACCTCATCAATTTCGTTTTCCCCATTGAAGAGAAAATTATTTGAAATTGAATTATATACGCGTATTTTAATCTCCTGTGAGACAACTGTTTATTCCGTTAAAGGTTTTATTTCCCTTTTTTTTTCTAATTGTTGTTTCCATCGCAGTAGAAGCATAAAAGAAGGGGAGGGTCCGAAAGAAAAAAATCCAAATGAATAAAATAAAATTGGTCTCATAGATCCTCACTTAATTGCCTGTTAAAGCTCCAACGTCATTTAACGGGTGTTTTATCGGAAGAAAATGGCGGATTAACATCTCTGTTAATCAACCGGGTTTACGTTCGTTCTTTTGGATTAAAAAGAGTCGTCTTTTCTTATATTCGTTATTCTACCTGTCTCTGGATTTATTTAGCTTTTGTAATTAAAGTTTTTTATTCTGCAGATGTGTTTACAACTGATAGTTTTCTTTTCTTTTGTTATTTTGCAGAATTTCGCATTTAACACATGCTCCAACTTTGACTTTCATTCGAAATACAGAGATTCATGCATGCGGATATATGTCCTCTCATATACAGGGTGATTCCATAGTTTCACCCTGCCGCATTTTACTTGCCAACCGTTGATCCTAGAGCAGTGGTTTCCAATCGGGGTTGCGGGAGACATTTTTGGCTGTGCGAGATGGGGGAAAAAATTACAACATGTTGAATAACCATTCACGGAAGTTAAAATGATGGTAAAAATTGAATTTTCTCATTCATAAAAAAATATGAATCATGCCAATATTCTGACTTCTGCTCGCATAAATGTGACGTACAAATTTTGCGTTGCGAAAGTTTCTTTTTCGATTGGCTATTGTACTTATTTTTCATTTCGGTTGAGAAAAAATACCATTATTTAGCCTACCTAAATTATTTCGTGGTTTGTTTACATTCGTACCTCGTGTTACCAGCACATACTGTGCTTAGATTTGGTACTGTAGTGTGCACGTGACTCATAAAAAACGTCAAAAAATTCAGTCAATTGTCGAAGAAACATTAATTTATAGTTGTTGCGGCTGGAATCAATAAGTGACGAACTAATAAATGAGAATCTTTTTTTTTTCCAAATCTCAAAAAAATTGTTAAAATATAGTGGATTTTTTTAGCTCCGTTTCTGAATTACTTTTCAAAAAAAAAAAATGAAGCCAAAATAAAATATTGGCCGTAGTTGAAAAGACATTAAACAATAAGTAAAATAATTCACATAAATTAATTATTGGATAATTAATGTAATCAATTGCAGAAAAAAAAACTAATTTTTCCAGCAAATAAAAAACTTATTATCAAACTGGGTGCAGAAAGGTAAATCGCATTGCTTTGGGGGTGCGGGAAGGAAATTAGGTTGGGTACCGCAGTCTTAGAGGAATACTTCCAATTAGAAAATGTGTCCAAATTTCGTGCAGAACGCGCGTACGTCTTTCATGTTGGAAGATAATTTGAACGGCTAATAAAATATTAAATTTAACTTTTTATACGGACACTCTGTCCTCAAAAACCGAATAAGAAAGTTGTTGTCCTGTCGAAAAAAAGTTACCTTACAAGTTCAATATTCGCTGAGATATTCGAATTAAAGTGACCTATAGATTCGTCGCGGTCTACCTATGTGATCAAGAAATGTGCCGCCAACCACTTAATTGAAGCGTGAGTGTACCGCGTGCCATTTAAGTGATGTGGAACATTGCTTATCCGATCTGTAAATGTGGCGTCGGTCACTACGTGATCTGTAAGTTCGTCGTAAGTTGCTCGAGTGATCTGGAATCGTTCTATTCTGCTGCGGGCCACTTAAGTGATCTGGTAATGAGTTCCTTTTTACATAATTAGGTTTGAGGTCATCGGTCACATCAAGTAATTCCGAGAACCTTATTTGGCCCACGGGTTATGGATTGATCATATATGGTCTAAGCCAAGGCTGCTCAACTTCGGTTGGATGGTCACTTCTTTGGTTGGAGACCTTGAGTGATCTGTAAAGGTTACGCTGGCTGGGAAGTTATCTGGGATCATACCACGGGCCACTCAAGTGATGATCTGGATATGTGCCGCAAGCCTATTAAGTGAGCTGCAAATGTGCCGCGGGTCACTTAAGTGAGTGTGATTATGAGCTGCGTAGTTCGTTTTCATAAAATTAAGTTTGAGGTCGCGGTCCACATCAGATTACTCCGAGGGCCACATTTGGCCCGCGGGCCATGGGTTGAGCATGAATGATCGAGGGTAATTATTTTCTTAAATTGTAGAAAATGTGAGAAGAAACGGAATATATACATAGTAGTGAAGTAATGCCATTCTACCATCAATACAATTTATATCTTCGAGAGTAAATGTTGAAATGAAGTAGCGCTTCAGCTGAAGTAAGTTCAATTTATATAAATTATATCATAACTTTTACCACGACTAAGTCCACCGAAACGACTTTTAACGACTTTCTGTCTCACTTCTCGGGAAAGAAAAGTTAAATCTCCAGTTAATTTTGATTTATTATTATTCCGCAATTTTCAGTAATTTCCGTAATATAGTAAATTTATGCACATGTTGAACTCTTCAAAGGATCAATATTTGAAGAATAATTTCCACGCTAGAAAAATAAGGAAAATATTTCTTCATGGGAAAACCTCGCGTCTCAAGGGTATTTATAATTAAGTTCTTGATCATCGAAGCCAACTTCAAGTCACTTATGGAAATCTCGAGTCATTAATTTGCTAATTACGATATAAATGACGAAATCAACCAAAAACATCTCGTTCGTTCGAGAACTTTTCCAGAAGCGGGATTCAAGCTCTTCTCTCTCTCTTCGTGATCTGGATAAACAATCCATCATCTAATGAGTTGTGCACTTTCAGACGAACCAACGGATCAATTTTTCCCATCGCGATTTCACTTTCCGGGGAAGAACTTCACTTTTCACGCTTATCTGCAGAGAATGTAATCCCCCCCCCCACCCTCGAATCTTGTAAATTCGTCAAAAATAGTCTTTTTTTTTCCTTATTTTATACGGAAATCGACTAAATAATTTGTTTACCTTGGTTCTAGATCGTTATTTCCGATAACTATATCGTATATTATTGAATACCGATAATTAATAATCAATACGAATTCTCGGTTTTATAGGCAGCTTATATGTGCATGATGGCGCAGATACTCCACTGTAACTCGCGTTTGATTAGAGATCAATTTATCTTATAGAAATATCTACACCGTCGAATCACATTGTCGAGACAGTTTCCTGTTTTTGACATGAACTGGATGCAACATTTGAAACAAGAACAAACACGAGAGCTGACTTGATGCACATATACAGATATAAATTCTGAGAATGTTCCAGCCCAGTCGTCCACTGGAAGCCAATTGAGACGATAAACATGTCACGCGCAGTTGTCTATTCCCAAGACTGATTCCATTGTATAGAAAAGAGAGGAGACTGTCGTGCACTAGAAACGGGGGGGGGTCCATGCCATCTCACATCTGTTATCTTACATTTGTCATATTATATACATAGCCCCATCCGTATCTTTGTTGTCGGAGTTATGCTTATTCCGTGTTATACTGGTGCTGCCAACTGGCTTCCACATTTTCAAGTAAAAATGATAAGTGCTTGAATTTTGTTATTACGTAAGTATCATGTTGGATGTCTGGCTGTTCTCTGCGGACGGACTTTTTCAAAATGAAGACCTTTCATTCACTCCTCGAAGTTGGATAACCATAGAAAACCAACTTCAGCTGACCACCACTGTGCCGCCAACGGTGTTCGAACTTGAATTCTCACTATGACCACGTGACCGCATAGCGGCTATTGAATGAGCTGAGGACTATGAGCCGAAAATTCAAGCATTTTCCATATTCATTGAATAATATAAATGGCAGATGGCAGCACGAGTAATAATACGAAATTTTCATACCTCTAATAACATTAATATACGTTGGGGGTCACATGCTTTACATACACGCAACACGTTCCTGCATGTAACCAACTCGTTAGAAATTCCCCACCAGTCGAATGTTCGCGAGTTGCATGTATAGGTACGTAGTAGTAAACAGTCTGTATAGTCTAGATCACTGATTCCCACGCTGGCGTTAACGCCTCCTTGGGGGCGATGGAAAGTTCCAGGGGGGCGGTAGAAGCTGCGGGTATAACATAGGATCCTATGAGTTAGATTACGGTGGGGGGCGATGGGAGAAAACAATTTCTGAAGAAGGGAGCGATGGGACAAAACAGGTTGGGAAACTACGGTCTAGATCAGTGGTTCTCAACCGGTACTCCGCGGAGCTCTTGGGGTTCCTTGTGCACTCTCCAGGGGCTCTGCGGCCGCTCGAGGGAAATTAAGAAAAACAGAAACATTTAAAAAAAAATAATTATAAATATTTTCAAACAGTAAAAATAAGTCAGTAACTTTGATGAATAATAAAAAATTGGCCTATGGGGCTCCGACATAGAATTTTTTTACTTAAAAGGGCTCTGCGAGTCAAAAAAGGTTGGGAAACTATGATCTAGATCAGTGTTTCCCAAAGTGGGCAATACCGCCTGCTGGTGGGCGATGGACTGGTACAAGGGGCGATAGAACCTACTTGGTAGGTTCCTACTTATAGGAAGGTGAACCTACTTATAGGATCCTATGGGTTTACTTGAGTTGGGGGGCGATGAGAGGAAAAAATTTCTGATGAAGGGGGCGATGGAGCAAAAAGTTTGGGAGACTATGATCTAGACTCTAGATCATAGTTTCCCAACCTTTTTTGTCCCATCGCCCCGTTCTTCAGAAATTTTTTCCTTCCATCACCCCCCCCCCCTCCCCCGAACGCAATCTAACCCATAGGATCCTATGTTGAACCTGTAGCTTCCACCGCCCTACCCCGGAACATTCCATCGTCCCCAAGGGGGCGTTAACGCCTACGTTGGGAATCACAGGTCTAGATGAATGTGATATACCTTCCAGCATTATACGGTGCCACTCCCAGACAATCTTATTTCCGCCAGGACTGCGCAAAACCCTTTTTCTACATATAAGCTGATGATTACATTAATGTGACTCGACTGCGTAGAAACAACTGAATGAGCTTTCGTTAGGATTTTATTTGAAATTCTATAAGATTCATACGAATGTTTTTTCCATCATGTTATAGAAAATAACTATAAACTTACACTGAAATCTTTGTTCGGTATAGGAACTGTTCTCTTTCCTTTTCTACGGGGGGATTCTCCAAGTTAACAGGAAAAATTCCAAATTTGCATTTAGATGCTCTTTCTGTGGAGATGCTCTCTCTGCTGTAATATAAGTATTAAAGACTTCCAACTATTTTTTTTTTTTTGTCTGTGCTCTTTATCCGAAAATCCAATTTCATTTCAAACATACGTTCGTATATAAATTTATAAATTTATCGCAGGACTCTGTGAATATCTCATGCATAACACACTATATTTAAATTTTATGTGGTGTAAGTAACGTATTAACGTTAGATTAATAAATTCACATCGAAATAATTGAATCTGCTTTAGGACTGCGACAGTCCCTGTCTTACGAAACTTGCCCTTTTTGTGGAAGGTGGATTATGGTCACAGAGCACGGTCCCTGACTGCTGCACTCTCGCGAGGGCAGGGGTATGTGACGTCAGTAACTCCTCTCAGTCTTGGCCGCAAGTCGTACTCCCTCACCTGACTCCTGAACTCCCTTGATGGCACATACGTCGGGTCGGTGCCACCTCTCGATTCGCGTGCCCCTCTGGTTTTGTCGTGCATTTGATGCAAGTTCTGCTCCAGAAACCTGACAAGAGCTATCAGGCGGCGGAAGTTCGTAGGACTACGAAGGGTCCTCATCTTCCAGGCTAAGGTATAAGAGTGTCATCTTACTAAAGTGGAACTGAGCCGCCTTTGGCACTATGCAACGCAGTGTCCAAAGGAAATGTTATCTGAAAAAAAAAAGACCCTAGTTACAGAGCCGTACGCAAGTAAGGACGCAGGTGGTTCATGCCCCCCCCCCCCCCCGTAAGACGGTCAAAAGCTGAAAATACGTTTAAATATATTTGTAAAATGATAAAAACATTCATAGAAAAATGCAATTATATGCAGAGAATTCTCTGGAAGAAATTCATCGTGCCCCTCCTAAAGGTCAATCCTACGTACGCCCCTGGGGTACCACCGAAATAGAAATTTTTATTCGGCTCGGAAGGCATTTCAAAGCTGGCTGATGTTTATTATTTTTGTATTTCAAATATTTTTTATATTTCAATATTTGCCAAAGTTCCAATGTGACGCACTCTTCATTTATTATTGACGTGCCAATATGCAGGAGAAAGCGTTAAAGTAGGGTTACTAGAGAAATTTTCGAACTTGGAGCATATTCTGTCGATTTTTAGGTCATAAAAATCCTACCCCCCTAGTTATAATGATTATGACGTCTATGTGAAAATTCTGCAAAATGATTGCAAATTGTTATTTGATGCACTCTACAGCTATTTACATAATAAAGGATGTAAAACAATAAAGAAGGTGAAACGGAACAGGAAAACGTAAATGTTCGTGTCTGTGAGTCTCTGCATCGGTTAGACAATTTTCTAAGGCTGGACAATTACGGTTTGAAACAAGGCAATTTTCTTCATGAGTCCAATTTCCCCCGAGGATTGCACCATATACAAGAGCCAACGACGAAACCTAATACCAGGGAAAAAGTTTCTCTCCGTCTGAAGAGAACAATTTGTTATATTACATTCAGGGCAATGCATTCGAGTGCAGCCTCAAATAATGTGAAAAACCCCGCGGAACACATAATACATATACGACGAATCTCATCTCTTATGTTCTTGCAAATCACGACGCTCGTTGGACAAGGGTGGAAACTTTCTTTTTTTTCATTCTGGAATCTGATCAGTTTGAATTCAGATGCAAAGATATGTGCGCATCTGGAAATGGCATGGCATTTGTTCCTGGAAATCTTCACTAGGAAAGGCATAACGTACCTCATAGGCATCTTCTGTCCTTCGGGAAATATGTTTCAAAGCATTTTTTTTCTTCTTCTACGTAAACGAGGTGTTTTTACGAAAAATAAGGAAATACAAAATATTCGCCTGCATTCAGAAATGCAGGGCAGGCTTTTAAGTCGAACAGAGGAGAAAAACGTATCTGATGTACATTTTTATGTTTGCATATGTTTGCGAAATGGGAAATATTCCTCTTTTTTTTTGTTTCATTTCTTATTCTAAATATTTAAGACATTCGAATACTTGAAGAACTGAAAATGTATGTTTGCCAGTTTTTTTTTCTTTTCCCAATTCCCCTTGAAAATAGTGCTGATTATATAACATACACTACCCACCAATACAGTCAAACTCGGTTATAACGGCCTCGGTTGTAACCAGAGCCTGTTCATGGTTTCTGGCCCTGGGAAAATATAAATTTTTGTTGCCCCTTATATACAGTGTTCTTCTAGGCAGAAGCATACGCAGGAGGATGGAGTCATGTGGGCTGTACCTGGAATTTGAAAGGTAGCCAATTTCGGGGACTTGGGAAGCGTACCTTCTTTACCCATGCGAGAAAATGGCCATGGTTGTAGATACCTGGGCTATAACATCAATAGTTGGTGGTTGGGATAAATTCCTATAGATAATATTATTAATGAACTTTGCATGTAACGTCGATGTAAACGCAGACAACCTCGGATGTAACACTTTTTCAACTATTCTGCGTCCGGTTTCATGATGTTTTCCCAAGAAATTTTTAGAATCAGAGCACCTTGAATTTAGAATCAGAGAATCATCAGATTGAGGCAATATTTGCCTGTTGTTCTGTTAATAACTAACTATAAAGAAAAGGACATCTTAGTACATGCTTGACAACTCCCAATTTTTTGTTGGGAGTGTTGTTCTTGCAAATACGGGACATTCCCGTATTTTTTCGTATATGCACGGTGGGGGGGGGGGTGCTAATGCGACCTTCATCTCATCAACCGTCATTAGTAGAAATATAGTGTTTCAATTCTCCAAATGCTGAAAGACGTACAAAAACTACCCTGTACCAGTTTTGAGAGTGAAAATACAGTGTGTAACAAAATAAAAACTCTGTATATTTATATGGTCCTCTTGTCTTCTAAATTCCAATTGAAAAGTTGTTGCCGTGTCTCCCCTATGGTCAACAAAAAAAGTTTAAATTTTCTAAATGCGATATTCGTCGAGATATTCGAATTCAAAAATCGGAGAAGAGTTGTTAAAGTGTTAAGGACGACATGTTTAGTGACGTTTCTGTCAACAAATGGTAACAGTTTTGTCGAGAACTGACAACATCCCAATTTATGATCCCAATCTTCAGTAATTTCTAAATAAAATACAGTCACCCTAACCATAGTGATATAATAACTCTTTGCCTAATATTTTACTGCATGTGATTATATTCTTCATACCTAAAAGGACATGTTAACCTCGATCGTAACGACGAAATTTCGTAGAATGTTCGATGGTATTATAACCGAAATTGACTGTGATTATTCCCAGAGCCACCCTTAGGTTGTCGTGGCAGTAACAGGCACCACACTAGCTTTAATAGAAGAGGCCAAAAAATGAATAATATTTTTCTTCTTTAGTTAGAACAAAACAAACTGCTCTTCAATTATGAAAACGTTTCTAAAAATCTAAATAATGTGAGAAATCAAACAAATGTATGACGAAGGGATCTCCCTCAATCGTTTTCATACGGGTCCCCACTTTTCATAAGAACAGCCCTGAATTGACCGGACTCGTGCTAAAGAAATAAACGAAGAAATTTTTTATATTTTACTGATAGTAAGGGACGGGTCATAGCAGTTAGATAAAAAAAAAACTCAAAGGGTTGACGACCACAACCAGACAAGGACATGATCCCCGCTCTGTCCTTAAGTGGACTTAAGAGGCCGTTCAAGTATTACGTAAGCAAAGTTTTAGCCATTTTTGACCCCCTCCCTCCCCTTGTCAGCAAAAGTCAGCAAAACGCTGACACTCCCCCCCCCCTTGTCAGTAAAATTTCGTCATCAGCTCTGCCCCTCTGATTCCTAACTCATATTTTCATAAAGGGTTGTTGATGACGGAAGCATTATCCAAACCCCCCCCCCTCCCCTCTTGTCATCAAAAGTCAGCAAATCGGAAACCCCCTCCCCCCCCCAATCGATGATGACGTAATACTTGAACGCCCCCTAAGCAGATTGATACACCATGGTGCAAGAACAATTCATGCCCCCCTCCACCACCCGGTTGACCGGACGTAGGTCTCCTGACAGCTGTTTGACTTGTTTGGAATTGTTTCCATAATCGGTACATTCCCGTAGTAGCCAAACGGAATCGACGAGCAACCTCCACAACTGTTGCATTCATGGTTGCAGCGTCACAATATCTGCCAGTACTGTGCGCCGGAAGCTCTACCTGAAGTGACTGAACGCCCGGGTAACACGTGTAATTGTTCCACTAACCGTCCAATCCAGAGTGACACGTTTAAAATGCTGTCGTTATGTTATATAAGCCGTCGGGGCCGTAACTTTCGGAAGCCCGTGTATCTTTCAACCGTACAACGGAACGTCTTGCGTTAACGCCAAATAATTCAGAAGTGTCACCAACAACTCGAATTCTATTTGCTGTACTCGTGCAAGTAAGTGTCTCTATACTTTGCGACACGATTCACTCGCAATTCATCGTCGTCCATTTAAATGGACGTCTCATGAATCATTTTCAGCTGAGCTTATAATTCATTTATTTGGATGTTTTGAAAACGTGTCGCTCCTGCTCCTCATAAAGAGACGTATGTATCTCAGTTATTGAAATCGTTGAGGGTGGAGTTTGAGGAATTCATGCTCCCGCGAATTCCTTCAAGAGAACCGTGATCAACATGTCACAAAATTAACGAAGATGTCGAAAAATATTCAAAAGTTTTAGTTTGCTGTCGGGTAAATGTTGCTTCTCTCTCTCGCACACAAAATGAAGTCTGTTTGTGCACGGATGCATGATGGTAGTGGTAGTAGTAGTTTCAGAAGCGGCCATTGAACAACTGCTTGAAGACTAATTCATTATTTCACGCATAGTTGACAGAATGACAAGATGTGGCGGAAGCGACGTCCGAGAGAGAGAGAGCTCAGCTTCAATTGCAAATGCGCGTTTAATTACCAGTCGCAACAAATACTTGCCATTCTACGTAAGCTGAACAGAAAGGGTTGTACGTGTGGCAACTTCTCCACTAGAAGTTATTATTAAGTGATGTGCCGAAAACGTCTCTCTTACTTCTGAAACAGACTACAGTCCCAAACAACTGTCGAATTTCCAGTGCGTGCGTACTTCTATTTGTCTGGAAATTTTATATATACCACTCGTATCTTTTTGTTAGAGATAAATAGTTTCATCCAATTTTCCGATTTCTTCTGTATTATGAACAACTATTTAAATTCATGTCCACTTCCTTAGCATTTTCAATTTTCTGAAATACACGCTTTCGCACCAATCAACATCAGAATTATTGTCATTCAAGCCCGATTAACTCATGCTCACTTCGGAATCTTTTCTTAGATGTACCTCCACTTCTCTTTGAACATCACTGAATCGTTTCATGCAAAATGAAAGATTCAACCATTACAATAATACAATATTACAATAGCGTTTCATGTAAAATGAAAAATTCAATCAATTGTACATTCATTGGGAGGGGAAAAAAGAAATCTACGTTTACGGATCATGCGTTTTTCAGTGAAAGATTCCAAGTATCAAACTGAAGAGCTTGACATTCTAGGAAATTATATTTTCCACCTGCATAAATATATAAATATGAGGCACAGAAATGAGCTGCCCGAATCACAAGCGGGTGGTTACACCTATGAGAACTCGACTGAGTTATGTCATTGCGAGTAGATTACCGCATATGTTGGTTATGCACATTGCGTGAAATAAAAAGATCTTCAGTATCTCATCTTAATGTATATTTTTATTTGTAACATTATTATTATAGGTACATTTTTTATTACATTAAATCCAATTTAGAAGCTGTTCATTTTAGCCTTTCGTCTGTTTTTGTCAGAATTTTTTTTTCTTTTTCATGGTGTTCCTTGGTGTTTTAAAAAACTTATTTTTAAATTTTGGGCAATTTCTGTGGAACGAATTAAATTATTTCCTATAGAAACCTCCGGGAAATCGCATTTCGGCTAACGAACGTGATTCCGGAACGAATAATCTTCGTTAGCCGGGGTATCACTTTACTGCATATGTAAATGCACCAGAATCGAAAAGCTTTCCTACAAAAGGAAGGATTGCAAATGATCCCTAGAATGATTTCAAATGAGCAGGCAGATAAATACTACACACATTTAAATCGTCAACATGTTGAAGCTCAACTCAGCCATGAAAAATACCCCGCTAGTATATTTTAATGATAAAGTGAGCGAATCTTAAACGAAATGTTGCGCACATAATTTTGATAGCTCCAAGCGGCTGAAATGAACTAACTCGATGAAAGTTTAGTCTCGTATACGTAGTTTCGGACGAGAATCTCTAGATTTTCCCCCTAAAGTATAGATAAAAGTAAATCCGGTACATTAAGCTCTTGCAGTTCTAGACATAAAAATTAGGCACAGACTTTTGTGGAGAAGACCTCCCACAGAGAGAAAGGCAAACAAATCGTATGTCATCTCGCATAATTAAAGCTGCACTTGTCCAGATGGAATTAAACGCGACCGAAGATTAAGTGCAGACTCTTTGCACAAAGAAGCCTTTGGGGAAACATGGTTAAAAAAAAAGGGTTATTCATTTCATGGATTCACCACTGGTCTCGTCGAGATAATACTCTGACTGTTACACGCTTCTGGGAAAGTGTAGCGTCTACTTCAGCATGCTACCAAACATGAAATTGCATATGTTATTCCTGGGCAGAAGAAAGAAAAAGTGAATGCTATTAGTCTCTTTCCGTTAAAAGATTCTTGAAGATCATGGGTATCTTGATCAGTTTTCTATGACTTACGTGATGAATTAATTAGGGCAGCTTTCAATTTCGTCCATGCAATTACGTTGGTGGAATCACCTTCGAGTAGTTATATGTTGTTGTTGTTTTTCGAATTAGAGAGAGAGAGAGACTTCTTGATGCAAAAGAAAATGAAATTCGGGCCGTTTAAAGGCAGGAATTCATAGTAAAGAATATTTGTGATACGTAAAGTATCGAAGACATGGGATTAAAGTATCATATCTTCCCCACACTAATACACGAATAGCATGTAATTGCATTTGTATATTGTTCGTTCGAATTTAATTTCCCTAGTTGCAAATATTTACCCTAACCAGAGGAAGAGAAAACATGATTACATGCCTGCATACGTAAACCTTGTAACAACTTTCTACTTAACCCTTAATGTTCCTGTACATATTTTAATACACAGCTTCCCCATACATTTTTAAATAGTTTAAAATTTTATAAAAATTGAAGTAATTGACATATTTGAATACATTTTCAAAAAAATATATTCTTTTTAATGATTAATTTCCCCCCCCCTCCATACATTAAAATAGTTCAAATGTTTGTCAGTAGATGGCGCTGCACAAAAAAATCACTAGATATTTGTAAATCAGAGTCCTATAACATGTAGGGTGTACAATTAACAGCTCATTACTAAATTTTTCTGTTACTGCCACTTACATAAGGTTTTCATTGTGATGGTAACATTGGTGGATAAAGCTCTATTGATAAGTTGTTTTACTTCAGCCACGAACTGCCGGCTGAAGCTTTACGAAAGTTTCGGACACAGAAGAGATTGAAAAAAGCTTAAAAAGCATCACTCCTGCCAGACTATCGTGCAGCACACTCAATAGACAAACATTTGAACTAAATAATTTTCTGTTCCGAAACATTTCCCTTCGTAAGAATAACGAATCCTCCAATTTTTAAATGAATTCTTAAATTATTTACGAATTAATGGGACACCCTGTTTCAGTATATACTTGTAAAAAACATAAAATACATATCCCCCTAATTCAATGCGTGTAAATACGCTGCCACATGTAATCTGCGTATTCAAGTTTCCATCGCCAACAATGAAATCTTGAAAATATCGGTGATATTATTGTTGAAAAAAATTTCTATTTTTTCCTATTCGCATCCATACATCATCTATATTTTATAAATCATTTTCTTTTACATATCAATTTTTAAAAACATTGATATAAAACTCCTAAGAGGGGAAAAAAGTTTCAGATAACAAGAAGCGAGATATACAGTATCATCCACATCAAGAAATGTTTTTTTGTTTTATTTACATTATAAACTGTAGATAACACATTTAAAAAAAAAACTGGAGAATGTAGTTATCAAACGTGTGATATACAGCGCAAATAAACAAGAAATAGAAATACTTTGAACATCAAAGAAAACGTAGAAATTATAGAATTTCTTCCTAATAAGCTAAGAACTTTTAAAATCTCGATACTTTCTTGGAACTTATTTACGAGTCTGGCAAACAATCTCTGAAATAAATTTTTAGGAGAACTCGTATAGGAAGCGAACAAAAGCGAAAACTCGCATCGAAAGTGATTCTTCTCTTTCTTTTTTTTAATGTATATATATTTTAAGTTTACATTTCAAGCTTTTCCTCTCATCACCTTATTTCCGATTCCCATTTCTATGGAATTAGATTACGAAAGAGATTCTCCAGTGAAATCTGAAGAAGTTCCTAATTTTTCCGAGAGATTTTAGCGAGTGCCGTTGCTATTAGGGCTCGAGTTCTACACGCGTGTGTAGCTGCATGTTACAATTCTAAAAATTAAGGAACTGAAAGAAGTCAAATGTTAAGATTTGTTTAATTCCATCAAAAATGCTGAAATATTATTTATAAGGAAAAAAAATATTTAATTTAAGTTAAGGAAATACTTGGACATGAAACGTATCTTTAAAAATATATGTTTCCGTTTTTCTTAATATGTAATACTTTATTTTTTCCTCCTGCAGAGAATCTTGAATTTTCGTTAATGAAAACTTTACGAGAGCTAAAGTAATTAGTTTAAATATAATTTTAATTAGATTTCAAAATTTATTTTAAACCTGGAGGGATTATTCAAGTATATATATATACAAGTTGTATGTACGTGTATATATAAACGAATTTTTTTTAATCATATTTTTATGTAAGCACGGTTCTTTTCTTGTCTCGATAGTGTAGCAAAAAATGACGTGAACGTTCAAATAATTATTACAAACAAACATGAAATTTAATTAAGAAAACTGGGTGAATATAGTAGATATTGAATGTAAACAATAACGATAAAATATATAATTTAATAATAAATATTACTGATTGTCATACTATAAACATGCGAATGATCATATTATTTATTCAAGCAAACACACGTGTTTCTAATACTTGCAGTAGTCTTCTATTTACCGCGATTGGGAATTTTACAGTAATTCTAGGTATATAGACGGCAACTTGCATTTGACAATTTTTTTTTTCCTGTAATTGGCGACATTACTTGATTTTGACAATTCTTTTGGCTGTAATGGCAACTTTACTTGGCTTTGACAATTCTTTTGGCTGTAATGGCAGCTTTGCTTGGCTTTGATGACTTGCAAACGGTTTCCGGGTTATTAGGCCATGGTCTAGGCCATGGCCTAATAACCCGGAAACCGTTCGCAAGTCATTTAACGCCGGCCATGAAAGCCTCAGACAATATTTGCTTGGCTTTGACAATTTTTTAGCGATAACTAGTGATATCCCATTGGAACCCGATTTCCCCTTTTTTATGAAGGGAATATGGTATAAAACGTATTGATACGTTTCTATCAGAACATCTTTCGCTGACCGGATGGAACCCCTTATCAGGCCGCATTTGGCCCTCGGGGCGGTGTTTGTACAGACCTTCTGTAATACTATTTCGAAAAAAATTGTGATTCTCTGATGTACGAAATAGTGAAATTCTGTGACCACATATGGTAAATAATATGCCTACAATAAAATTTTAAAACCACTCCTAATCATCTGAGACACCATGTACATATTTCAATTAAAAATTCTAATCAAAATTAATAATTTACAGCGCATGAAATTCGCGGGATCAATGTAAACAATTGTTCAAAATATTAACAGTATTTAGGGGTTTTTGATCAACCAAACTCTCTCTCTCTCTTTTCCCCGATTTTTTTTTTCTTATTTTCAACGAGACTTACTCAATTTCTTTTAAATCAAGAATTAAGTTTATTTCTTTGGGCTATAAATTATATTATGATGATTATGTTCCATCATAATAGTCATATGAGGGGTACGTAGCAAATAGTAGGTAAGGCATTTTACTTCTGAACAGATGATGCTGGAGGTATACTTCCAGTTGGAAAATGTTTTCAAATTACCACAGATATATTATTCATGTTTCAAGGAGTTGTATGATTATCGAAATAAAAATATAACTTTTATACAGTCTCGTCTGCCTCAAAACCCGATTAGAAAGTTGTTGTCCTGATTCCAACAAAAAAGATTCTACGGTTCCAAGTACAATATTCACTGAGATATTCGAGTTCGAAGAACGGGGCAAATTTTGGAAAAAACAGCGTTAAATGCGGATAAAACGGTTTTCCTGTATTTTTAACGCTGTTTTTTCCCCAATTTTCTTCCGTTTTCGAATTCAAATATCTCAGTAAATATTGCAATTAGAACTATGGAATTTTTTGTTGGCATCAGAAGACACAAGCAACAACTTCCTAATTGGGTTTTGGGGCAGACGGGGGCTGTATAATTTTTTTTTTTTTCAATAACTATACACCTCCTTGAAACATGAATGACATATCCGAGTACTGAACGTTATTGGAAACTTTTTCTAATTGAAATATACTTAAAGGATCAACGGTTCGTGAGTAAAATGTCATGCCCTCTGTTTGCTATGCACTCTGCATATTTGTTCATCAAACATATACTTTTTGTTGAATTACATTTTTATCCATTACGACTTGAGGTAGCCTTCTATTTCCCGCTGTTGGCGATTTTTTTAGTACTTTTAGCGATTATTTGAAATTTTACTTACCTTTGACACATTTTTAGCTTTAATTGGCAACTTTTCTTGCATTCGCAACAACTTTTTTTGGCGCTAATTGCTGATGTCGTGTATGTGTGTGTGGATCCCGATTTACCATATTTTTATGAATGAAATATGATCAACCTTGGTATTTATGGTGTTGTGAGTATATTGATACTTTGCTACCGGAACACCTTTGACGAGACCGGATGGAGCCAGCACCTCCTAGAGATAGAAGGCCTCTGCACTGTTTGCCATAAACGTCATTCAGATTACCTAGCAAGTTTGCCACATTTTGAAACACAGCATACTATTTCGTTTCTTCTTATTTTGGCGTAGAATCTTCCTGATTGGCTCACAAAAGCCGCATAGCGATTGGATGTAGGGCATAGCAATCGCGAATTCTGAGCCCGATCAGTTCTTTACCACACAATAATGATACTGGCACGAGCAGGGAATTTTTTCTCCCTGAATATTCTGAGGGAAAATGGACTACTTACTGACGTCACAAGCAGAGTGCGAAGGCCTTCTATCTCTAGGAGGTGCTGATGGAGCCCATATCGGGGCAGCATTCGGCCCGTAGGTGAGGCCATATAAAAAGTTAGTTTTTTTTTATTTTAATAACTACAAAACTACTTGCAACATGAATGAAGCATCTGAATTCTACACACTATTTAGATACTTTTTTTTAATTGGAAGTATGCACTACGCACCTAGGAGCAACTGTCCTCCAGTAAAATACGGTGCTTGCAGGTGGCTACGCACCCGGTACATATAAGAAACATCATTTAAACTAAAACCTCTGCTGCCACCTATCAAATAAAAACACAACTGTTATAATTGTTGGATTGAAATCGGTCATCGGTTCTTGAATATTGTGTCACATTAAAAAAAGAGCAATATAATATGATATTACTGAATAATTTCTAAATAATAACAATAATTGAGCCATCAAGTATTTCTTGAAATTTTAACATCTGTTGTTTGGATGGCGTAAAATAATTAGTTGGCGCTAAAACAATCATTTGGCCCGAGAACCGGAGTTTGTGCACCTTTTTATTAGAATCCAAATTTAAAAAAATTTCATAAATTTTTTTTGTTTTTATTCCACCTTCTGAACTGTTTTATTTTAGAGATATCCGCTGAGTCATTTACAAGAAAAATTCCCTCTTTCATTTCATATAATCATCTGTATTAAAAGAACTATACTAAAAATGAAAAAAAAAATCATATTTTCTGCCTCGAAAATGGGTGATTTTGGAAAAATATGTTTATGGCGGCATAACAGCTGATTTATGTAAATGAAATTATTATTATTTTTTATTTACTTCATAAATACAAACATGCAATACACAAATCTAGACATGTGTTACACAAATAAAAATATAATACACAAAAAATAGATGCATACAAATTACAAACAAACATTTTGTAAAGTCCTTCCAGCAGGCCTAAAGGAATAAGCTAGCGAATATTTTTTTTTATCTTGCAACATCATTATTATATTTATTAAATATGTGTTCAAATGTATTTTCGCTTATGTACTGTATATATCTGAATAATGTTCACAATTAAGTTGCAAATTAATATTTTCTTTTTCAAATAAAATTCAAAATCTCGCACTTTCACAGAAAAAAAATAAGTACATACTTCCATAGAAGAGAAAGATTTTTTTTGAAAACTAATAAGATGTTCGTAATTTGGAACATACGCCGTTAGAAGGGCAATGGCAACTGAACGTGGGTGAGTTTGGTCAAATCGCCTGTGGTGACATTATAACGAGGTTGTAATGTGGGTTTTCAATTCATGAAAAAAATTCTGAATCATTGTTTGAAAATTAAATAGGCGCAAGAATTCGCGTTCCAGAATTTCTTAACACTCTTAGCACATTTATTTTCAAATATTTGAATAATTAACACGTTTTTTAATTAAAACATTCTTTCGTGAGCGAGTTTTACGTCAAATTAAACAATTTATATTTCTGTTTGAAATTCTTTGAGAGAATTTAATTCCGTTACTATTCACTTTCAAACATGTTGAAAATTCTTAGTTTATACGATAGAACTTTAATTGATATTTCTCTTCTCGGCAACTACCTAAGTAATGGTAAAATTCTAAATCTTTAGCATTATTATTATTACATTAATCGAGTATATTGTTCTCACTAATTAGAAATCAACGAAATTTCCTAATATCAAAACTTATACGAGAAATAATCTTTTATTTTTGCGAAATCAAGTACAACATTTGCGATTCAAATTAGATTTTAATCTGTTCCAAACGATTTTTCGTCTATATTGATTATAATCAATCTATATAATTATATGAAATTTCATTCAAAATTTTATTCAAGTTTTTCAATGATAAAATATTTTTGTAACATCGATATATTAAGAGGGCGCTTGATTTTGGCTTCCCATGCTTTTCTATGAGAAAAATCTCCTTCTTCTAAACACTTTATTTTTTTTCCAAACCTTATGGGCATTTTTATACAACTAAACACCAGCATTTAGGATTTTAATTATTGATTATTTTTTTCTTGAATTTTAACTTCAACAGCATGCAACTTTCTCAAAACCTCCAAAATTAACCCATTTTTATGCTATAATTTTTTGTTAAAATGATTATAATAAAAAATCGTCTTGTTAAAGTATGTAACACCATAATGTTGAAAGGTACACAAAGTTTCAAGACATTTGAAAGAATGGTGAAAAAACATTCCTTATCTAACAAAAAAATCTAGTTTTGGGAAAAGAGCATTTTTTAGTGGAAACATTAAACTCATATATAATGTCTGCCAGCACAGTTTATATTAAAATATTTTAAAAAATATTTTTAGTACAATTGACCAAAAACTTCAACACAGAGAAGCAGAAAATTTCATATTATTTGAATATTGAAAAATTCAAAAATGAGTTTTTGGAAACTTTTGTTGCACCAACCCCTTCATTTATATCACTGTATACCTACATTATAAAAACGAAATTTTGTTTAATTTTGACATTACTTTCTTGAAAATGAACTGTTTTCTCTAACTGATCATTATAAGTTAACTGGTTATATTTAAATGGTTAAATATAGCCATGTATTCAGAAATGTTGCTCTCAAAAGCAGTATGAGATTCTTATATTTTCCAAGTAAAACCATTGTATATTTCGAGCTCGTTTCTCGGCATTGACGCTTCTAAAAAACTCCTAAACATTTGATTTTTATTTTCGAGATATTCATGGGGTTTTTATAATTACCAGCAGAAGGATCAAGGATACGCACGTCTCCTATTTCTTGACAAGCCACGCAAGTACAATCTTTAACTCTTGCATTTTGGCGACAAATACTATGTGTGGTGGAGGCATATTTCTGTGCATTCTTCAATTCAACAATGATAAAAAAGTAAGGTGGAATGCAATAAATGAGACAAAATTTTTATTATTCTAATTTATGGGAATCATATAAATACAACACTGATATTTTTAAAACAAAAATAACTTAGGGTGTGTTGTGTGATTTACCTGCGAAATTTTTTGAAGCTTGGACATTGGAAAATTGAATATGAAACACGTGCATGAGTTCACTAAGCACGGTCTGCTCCCCCCCCCCCTCCCCATAAGCTGTCTTAGTGAGTTTTCAAGCCGATTTTCTGCCTTAAAAAGCTGGGCCTCGACTATAAAATTTTAACTCAGTTGAGAGGTGAGTCACGAGAAGTCAACAATTAACTCTTTATATTGCTTTGTGAACAGTCATTGATTCCTTCCAAAACAATATAGAGCACCATAAAATTCAATTTTCATCGTAAAACTAAAATTTAGTGCCATTAAAGCGCAAAACTTCCACTACTCACTCGAACCCGCATTAAAGATGGGAAATTACATTTCCATACATTATCGCGTATATCATCATTGGTGTTTCAGTTGAAAATGTTTTGATAGTATTTACAAATTTATATCAATGAATAATACATAATGAAAAAATACGAATTGCTTAATTTAATTTTGGAGAAAAAAAGGCAAAACACGCTACTGAAATATTAATTTCCTTTTTAATTTTCTAAATCTCAATAATTGATAAAATAGTAAACAAATGAAACATCCAAAAACTAACTAGAAAATTCTGTTTTTTTTTATATATTGCTTGAAATTGTCGAACTTTTCCGAGCAAATAATGAAGTGCATTAAAAAAATTAATGGATTTAATTTTTTTTTATGTTTTCCGTCGCAAGTTATTACTAAATATACATTGAATAATTTAATTTTCCCAAACAAAAATAGAAAACAAGCACTTTTCAAAATTTAGAAGAAAAGAAAACATCAGTAAATAAATTTATTTATTTTCTAAAAAATTGAAACGCAAAACCTTAACGTCATAATTCCTGAAAAATTTTTTTAAAAATTTCATGGAAACTTGGAAAAACATTTTTCTTTTCTTTTCGATTCTGCAATTTTTCTTTCATTTGTAAACAAACAACTTTTTGAGATCGTCCAATGAAAAAAATAAAAGATTAAAACGACGTCGCGTCACTACGAAATAAAAACTGATTATAATTAATCCTCTTTTTTATTTCCTTTTTTTTTCCAGGGTACTTAATACATAAGAATTAATTGGGGTTGTTAATTGCATGGACGTCATTACGTGATAATTAAAGCTTTTATGAAATTCGCCGCGAATAGGAAGAAAATGATGATAATTATGATAGTTGATGTCTTCACTCTCTCACCTCAAGTTACTGAATTTATTTTTTAGCATCTATAACTCTCTGTATGCAGTAAAACTTCAATACGTCGTCACTCCGGTTTGGACGTTATTTTCCTTCGGTCCCGTATAGCTTTCAAAGACGACAATGTTATTGAACTCTCGTTTACACGTCGCTAATTTCGGTTAATTCGTCACTGTAGAAAAATTTGAGTGGAAAAAAGATGAAATTTATATCGCTGCTTTTAAAGAAAGAGCTTGAAAACAGTATTGCCACATATATCAAGGAAACATATTTTCCGGATTTTATGCTGAGGTGAACTCGGAAAGAAAAGTCGCGACACGACGCACTGTGGTGCACTGAGACAGACTCACATACGCACTGTAGCGTGAGATGCTGAAGTATAGGCATTACCTTGTAAGGCAGCCTCTTTTAACTTCATCATTGTCGTTTGTTCAAAAGTGATAATAAAAGCTTTATGTACCAAAACGGAACGGCTCAAGTGACGAATGTTACACTGAGGAAGTCCATTTGCCAACTAAAAAAAATATTCTAAAAGCTTTGGGAGACGGTTCAAGTTAGACGTAATTTCTTCATGGGATCTCACTGATTTAGGGCTTCAAATTTTCAAAAAATATATCTTTGTTGAAAAACTAGGCACATTTTTTCCCAAGTTGAAGGCTTATAGTGTCTGCTTTGCACTGCCCAGGACACAGTCCCCACTCAAGTGAAAATTGGCCCCATTGTTCGAGTTTACCTTTCATGTTTATCATGAATAAGTGTAACAGTGTATTTTACCATAATACGTAAAATAATAATAGCTAAGAAAAGGCAAACATTTCGTAATCTATAAATTTTGTTAATATTATAATTTTAATTCATATTTTAATGAACATGCAGTTATGAACGTTATAACCGAATTTGACACTATTATGGGTTCATCACACATAGCAAGGGGAAAATAAGTTCGACGTTCCCCTTTCGATAAAAACATTGCGTATGTAGGTAGATTGGTAGCAAAAATTGCATGATATGCATAACCAATTTTGATGGGTGGCACCTTCAAGCATGATGCAGCATTCTTCATCAAAGGGTTCTTCCTACAGCCTCAAACAGAAGGAAATAAGAAGCAGTTCTTGCCTTTCCTATTCTTATATTCTCAAAGAAAGACGATCACCTATCACAGAACGAAAATTGCTGGAAGAAACCCCGCGGATACTCTTCAATTTATCACCCAAGCAACACAAACTACATCTTACCCCCACTCTCATCACAAAGGGAAGCCTTTGAACGACCTCTCGTATTGTATACTGTATATGTGATAGATTGAACGGAACGGCAATATCAAAAACCTTGCCCAAAGGAAAGGGAGAAAAAAGAAAAGAGGCCATATTTACTGAGTGTGTAAATAAATTTATACATGCATAGTGGAGTCAACATATACGTTTCAATTTACGGCCTAATTTATGGCCTATTATAATGCTGCGATGCATCACGAACTGCATGAGTTTATTCTATAGGAAAAGATGAAACACGCGAAGTGCCACTTTAGGGCTTGGTTGGGAAAAAAAGTGAAATGTGTGCCTTCATAAATTCCAAGCGCTGTGCCTGTATTTGAATAACTTAAGCGCAGATTATTATAGTTAGAAAAGAAATAATGGTGTGTTTGATGGATTCTGAGCACCGTTCCCTGTAATTGTTTAAAATTTTAGTAAAAATGTTCAAAGAGGTTGGTTTCTTCAAGTGAAAATCACAGCAAATATTATTGGGTGTGTGTGGGGTCAAGTAAAAACGTGATGAAGGCTGCGAAAGGAATACAGCGTGCGTTTTAAAAAGAAAGCTAAATAGGGTGTTTTTTTTTGTATTTTATTACATGCGTGTTAAGCGGGTTCAGAGAGAGAGAGAAAGAGAGAGGGAGGACTTCGATCGAAAGTGAAACGAGTAACCTGGCCATCCAGTTCACTCTCACACCTTTAGCTCGGTCATCAAATGATCAATGACTACTGTTTATCATGTTCCTTGACACTGAGATCTGTCAGCCAACAAATGTGTAGCCCCAGTTGGGCTAACTTTGTATTATTTTCTTCCTTTTCCCTGTTTCCTCCCGGCTGGAATTTTTCCTGTTACGAAGGCGACCTACCGGGGCACGGTGCTCATATCGCTGGTGAGGCATAGCCTGGTAGTCCTCGGTTCATTCAGTTCAGTTCAGCCATCAAATGTACTTGAAGGCATTACAACGTGCCATAAAGAACGTTCCCAGCACTGGTGCATTTTGCACGATAATGCCTTCCTACATGCATCCCATCAAACTTCCAATCTTCATGCCAAATTTGTGTTGGAAAAACTGGAACATCCGCATCCTACAATTCGCCAGTCTCCAAGTTTAACTTGCCCTTCTACCAATAAAGCATCTATGCTATCACTAAACCGCCATCTCATCTCGTTGTTGGATGTATTATGCATGAATTTTAAATGTTGTTGGGGGGCCCTCTCTGCCCTCTGTGGATAGAAATTTTTTGAATGGGAAATCGGCTCTCATTCGGTTTTCGAAGTTGGAAAGTTGCATTTATTGTTCAAGGTTTTCTTTGAAACAGACGTACATAAGCTTCCAAAGAAATAGGATCTGTGTTTTTAGAACACACGCATTTATTTTTAACTGGTGTATTCATTTTATCATCAAGGACTGCCGTCACTCTTCCCACTGTCTTTTTTTGCTAAAATTAAATGTGAAAATACGAAAAAAAATAATTTAATTTTAAATCACTTTGAGGGGTGTCACGAACCCCGAAGTATTTTTTCTAAAACTGACTTTAAAATTTTTCATTAAATTGCAAATCAAATGCAAGAAATTTCGTGTCAATCGGTTAATTGGTTCTTTCAAAATAAAAGAAGGAAATATAATGAATGACAGTGTAGAAAGTATTCAAGAAACGAACTTCGAACGTATTTTTCTCAAATCAAATTCCTGCGGTTTTTTCAATTCATATGTAAGATTGGGGAAAAAAAACACGCAGCACACACCAAAAATTTTGAAATTTTGCATAATTTTTTATTCGACAGCTGTTGGTAAAATAAACTTTAAACCAATTTAGCAACTGACCAATGGAAAGTATTTTTTTTTAATGTTTAATTTTCAGATATTTAAAATTTATATTTTATTTCAATTTTTTTTAAACATTCATGAAACTCTAACGCATAATCAGATGTCCAAGTTTTTGAGGTTCATTTTACCAACACATGTCGAATAAATATTTCTGAAAAATTTTCAGAAGTTTTGGTGTGTGTGCTGTGTTTTTTTTTTCAATCTGACGGATGAAATCAAAAACTGCAATCTGCGGAAATGCGTTCAAAGTGGTTATTTTTCTTGTTACACTTACACCAGCGTTTCTCAACCCTTTTCTGCTCCTGACCCCCTTCGAACCAATTTTTCTCCTCGTGCCCCCCCCCCCCCCATCTTATTCAGGGTCCTTCACACTCATCTAGAAGTGAGATCATTTCTAGTTACTGAATTTAGTCCATTTGTTGTAAACAAAAGTTTTATAAATAAGGTCAGTCTCTGGACCCCTAAGCTGGAATTCAGCGAGGGTTCTGTTATGGGTGTTCTATACCACGCAGTCCAATATCATGGGTATCAGGCAAAGTGATGTGTTCCGGGACTGTGGATTTTTTTCAAAGCCCATTACCTGTTAGTCACTGCTAATGAGTTGCATTTACATACTTAAACTCAAAAATCATAGCTCTAGATGTCATCACGTAAATCCACTATGGTCACGATTTTCCCCCACCGGAGAGATAAGGAGGGTGTCCCAACAGCAACATGGGCCCTTATGCAAAATGATAGTCTGGAGCTTCCCCCCCCCCCTTTTCCGGGCTGGAAATACCAGCCCATCAATTTAAAATTCTTCAAAAAAAATCATTACCACATCTCATTAGCATGGAGGCCCATGTGTATCCGAGCCTGCCATGCTTTAAGACGGCCATGATTCCATGAGCATTTCTACTAAATTCCAAAAGTAGCCAGACTTTTTCTCACTATATTTCACTTAGAAAATTATTTTCTTAACATCTGAAAAATATTTCACAGCTGTCAGTGGTTCCCTTCGCCATGCATCATGGCCCCATTTTGATTCAATTTTAGCCTTAAAAAATCCCAGTACCACAAAGGGGGGGGGGGCCATATGGCACCAGGTTGAAAAACAGCGCCCGAGTGGCACAGTGGTAAGGTGCTCGGTTCCCGTATTTTTTTTTTCAAGTGATTTTTCAGGGGTCGTGACACCCTTTAATAATGAATATAAAATTAAAATATCTATCCAAGTGTGCATCCGATTGAATACGTAGTTTATTGCCATTGAGGATTTCTCTCGATTATTCCCACTGTAAAATAACTGTCGTAGTTAATTAACCTGAGATTTATCCTCCTCAAACGATTTTTATCAACTTTTGTTTATAGCGAAACGGAAGGTTGAACTGTTTCGTTTTGACCAAGAATTTTTTTATTAATATGTTTCCAATCAATAGCCTCCACTGTAAAGATTTGAGTGTTGCGTCAAGAATATCTGTACCCATTCAGCGTCTTTAATAAGCACTTCGGGTCAGCAAGGAGTCCTTGATGTTTCCAAGCGTGGAATATCCGATTGTTCCGCGAAAGATTCCCCTATATTTGTAGATGGCATCTGCTCTAAGATGCTTATTTGGAGCACTATCAAGACTCTCTTTTACATCTTCCTCCTTAAGATACGCATTCCGCCCGACGAATGACTAGACTCCAGGGATAAATATGAATAGTCACCATTCTTATACGCCCCTCAAAACAAGACTCCGAATTTTTTTTTTTTTTTTTTTTTTTTTTTTGTGTTTCTCTTACTTCCATACAAATATCAATCAAAAATCACGGCATTATACTAATTAAAAATTATATTCTAAAAGCAGTCCAGTATTTAGTCTTTATGCTCTATGAAAGTGGTTCTTAATCTTTTTTACCCCGCCCCTGATAATGTGTTTTTTGTTAGAAAACTCCGTTTTTTCTTTAATTAATTGCATTAATTTATTAATTTAATGTATTTTATTTATTAATTTAATGTATTTTATTTATTAATTTAATGTATTTTATTTATTAATTTAATGTATTTTATTTATTAATTTAATGTATTTTATTTATTAATTTAATGTATTTTATTTATTAATTTAATGTATTTTATTTATTAATTTAATGAATCTCATTGATTTAAATTCTATGAATTGATTTACTTATTATTCAATGTCCTTTTCGGCTGTAGCTAACATTTTTAATTTTAACTTAGCTTTTTTGAAAATTAATTGAAAAATGAAACTAAAAAAATGATTTTTTTTAACACTTGAAATTTGGAACAAAATGTTCATTGAATAGTTCTTCTCTTATTGATTCTAGTCACAACAACTATAAATTAATGTTTCTTCGAGAGTTGACTAATTTTTTGACGGTTTTCCCTGATGCTTCATTCAACAGTAATAATATGATATCCACAGATATACATCATCTAGTTTAGTTACTTATTCTATATGAAAACTAGATTATTTATATTCCGTGCTAAAAAAAATTCAAATAAGAGCTTTTGAAAAAAATAATGATTTCATCAAAAAGGTAATAAGTGAATCAGAATCTTAAGATTTTTAAATTACAAAAAGTGAGTATGATTTTCTGTAATTGCCAGTTATTCCTTGCCGTATTTTACCGGCGAACAGTTGATCCTAGAGACATGCTTCCCATTAGTATGCAAATAACATGTCGAACTCAGATATAAGGGGCTCACAACCATAGTAGGCCAAGTCCATTTATCTTTGTAATGGATAATAACACCTTAAAGTTTTTGTAAGAGCCCAGCTTTTACAAATTTTGTAAAATCAGGGCACTAGAAAATGGTAGTTTTAACTGAACTTTGACATATTTAATTCCTTTACTTCACTTCAACTAAATTAATTATCTATCAAAGACTTTAAGGTGTTATTATCCATAATAAAGATAAATGGACTTGGTCTGCTATGGTTGTGAACCCCTCATATATACGTAATTCATATTGCAAGGGGGTGTATAGTTGTCAAAATTAAAAAAAAATTGCATTTTTATACAGATACCCCTATCCAAAAAACACCCAATTAGAAAGTTGTTGCCCTGTGTCTCCTGAGGCTAACGAAAAAAAAAAATACCCGTTTCTAAGTGTAGTATTCACTGAGATATATTTCAATGCGAAAATCGGGAAAACGTTGGAGGAGGAAAACAACCCTAAACTAACGGGCAATACTTTTTCCCCGCACTTTTTCGTCTGCGATTTTTGAATTCAAAAATCTCAGTGAATATTGCACATAAAAACGTGAATTTTTTCATTCTCGGCTGGCTTCAGGAAAGTCAAGACAACAACTTTCTAATTGAGGTTGTGAGCACAGGGTGTCAGAAAAAATGTTGTTTTTTCATTTGAATACCTATACATCCCCTCCCCAGCAATATAAATGACTTATCTGAGGTCCATACGTTATTAGAATAACTTTTCTAATTGAAAGTACGCCACTACGATCAACGATAAGCATGTTGGGTAAATCAAGAAGCTATCCATACAAATACAACGCCACAACAGGCAAATTGCCCAACGAGGTGGCTGACTTAAGAACATCATGGATCCCCGAGCAATTTTTTGGAGGCCCTACCTACTACTGCTACACCACACATGCACCCCGCCTTAGTGAGATGGGTTGGAAGTGAAGGCGCTGTCTATCGGTGGTCGCCTCGAGTTCGTTAGGGAAAATATCTTATCGATATCCTCCCTTGGGTTCGAACCCGGGACCCTGACAACAACCTTCACGATGGTAGACGAGCATCTTTACCACCATGCCACTCGGGCGAACCAAAATCATTCATACTTAGAATAACACAACCATAAATATCTTTTATGGGCATTGTATATTATTTTATCATGTATTTATAGTTTTTATAATTGCATTTTTAATTCGGGGTTGCTGTATTTCAAAAATATATGACATCCATATTTGTTATGGGCATCTTTTTCCTCAATCACCTCGTTAGGCATTCTGCATGTTGTGGCCTTGTATTTGTATAACGATTTTGCCAGTAATTTGCAGTTCGTGCTGTCAGCTATGCACCCTGTATATTTGCCCACATTTATTCCGACAAATTTAAATGTTTGTATTAATTATGACTTCAAGACGATAACGCTAATTTTCGTCTTTTTTTTACACATGGCAAAAGATGGAGTGGAAGGGGGTTCGAATGATGCACATATTTGCATTTACTTCAAAGAAATAAAATATAAGAAATAATTTCAAGCACCTGTTAAGCTCAAGCTCAGAGAACAAAAAAAAAGTACCAAAGGAATACTTTGACGGAAAGTAAACACGAGCTTCTCTCCCAAGTGAACAGCAAAACATAATTTTCCGAAAAATTTTGACTTTTTTTTTCCTGAGTGAGCAACGAAAAGTTTTTTTTCTTTTCTCCTTGCATTCAGTAAATGAAGCTCCCGCAGAATAAAGAAACTATGTTTAGAGAGCGCATCAAAAGAAATTACTTGTAGATTATAATATACTATCTTGTTGGCAACATAATTTTCTGTTTCTTTTTCCGGACACTGAGACATTCAAATATGTCTCCATTTCGTTGATTAGAGAAATTTTCTTTCCGTCGGAAATGTGTCTTTTTTTTTCTTCTTTTTTTGCAGAAATGATATTTTTATATGAAATATATGCGTATCAGATGCTCAGACTGTGGCACCACCATTGAGCATCGATTCGAGTAACAGCGTTGCCTACATTTCTGGAAGATTTATGACTTCTTAATAAATGGTCTATAACAATGTTTCAAAAAGTGGGCAATATCGCCCCCTGCTGGGCGATGGAATGATCTGGGAGGGGGCGATGGAAGCTACGGACTTAATATAGAATCCTATGGGTTCACTTGAATTGAGGGCGATGGAATTATTATTGGCTCTGAAGATTTCTGTATTGATATATAGATATATGCCATTCGATTCGTTTAACAAATTTTAATGGCATACAATCGAGTACATTTTTAAAATACTTCAGATATAACTTTTTCACTGAAACCTGATATTGCTAAAATATTTGTATAACTTTACTGTCACTTGTTGTCAATAATATTAATTATTCTGATAATGAATTATTTTACCATTAAATTAAATTATGTTTTTCTGTGCAAACTTCGTCTATGCTTTTTTGAATCATTGAATTTTTACTTTTTGTTACTTTTTAATCACTCACTAGATGGCAGTAATAAAGAAACACCTGCTGTAAATCATCAAACCACTTCTTGAAAAGCAATGCCAATTCAAAAGTATAGATTGGTGACGTGTACAATTTTGCCATGTTTTCCATCTGAAGTTTTCAGAATTTTTTACATAATACCATATACTTCCTTCATAAATACACGAGAAATCAGTATCCACACGGGATAACGCCAGTCACTACAAAAAAATAGCCAAAGGAAAATAAAGTTGCCAATTATAGCCGAAAAAAATTTCGAACGCATTAAGTCATGTCATAATGTAATCCTCAAGTGATCCTCGTTGACAACAAGCAAAAATGGGACATTTTATGAAAAAGTTTCGATGACCAAAGTTACTGGAATGTCCAGTAAAATATTGATCTTACTCTATATACGGGGTGCTTATAAAAAAACTATCTCGGCATATGGGCCCCTAACTATCATACCATTCACAGAAACTGAATGAAATTTTGGCATAAGGCATTTTGAGGTATGCGCTCAAGAATGATATGGAAAACAACAGTGTCACTCTAACAGTTACGGTTACAGTGAGAAAATTTCGAATATATCAAATGGCAACACCAAGTTTTTTGTATTGGAATGCGATCTCCATACTGAAAAACACTAAATAGCGTTGGAATGGCACCTGTAGCACGAAAATCCCTGGAGCTAGGCAAGGAAAAAGTAAAAAGGACTTTGCCGTGCACCAGAGCATTAGAGGCCTTTCACACGGAGCGGATGCGGACGCGGGTCCGGAAGAAGTTTTAACAATTGGAATATACTGCGCCTTTCAGACGAGCCGAAAAATCTCCGCACCTAGGAAATGTTCATGTGGGTCCGGACGTCGTCCGCATGTGTCAAAACCTAAGTGCGGGCTCCGCATCCGCACATAGAAGTTTTGACAATAGGTTTATTCGGAGCTATTCAGACGATGCGGATGCGGAGCGAATTCGTCCGCATGTTTGGCTACTTTTTGAAGGTGATTTTTCACGGAATTTTTTTTATTTTTTGCCATAAATACCCTTAAAAACACCATATGATGGTTCCTGCTCATTAATATAATGTACCTACATACGTCTATCCCTCCGTTTCCTTCTGAGATGGAGATATAGCAACTTTAACTGCCTTTTCTCCATATTTCACAATTTTATACAATAAAACCTGCCAACAACGGCCACTGACGGGACCAAAATTATAAGCCGTTCTGTTAATTACGAATATTTAATTGACTACATACTTTAATAAATTTTAAATTTAATTTAAAAATTTTAATTTTTTTCTTTTTAAATTTTTAAAATTATTTAAAAATATAAATATCTGAAATATTATTTTAAATATTTGTTATTTTTTTAAATTTTTAATCTGTTAATTTTTTTAAACTTTAAAAAAAATACTTTTATTAAACAACATTATCCACTCAACATTATCCATATTTTGTTCACTCAGGGCCGGATTAAGACGTTTGAAGACCCTTGCACTTGAATATTTTTGGTGGTTCCCCCGATACCTACAAGTTTATTTTACTCGATATTCGGTCTAGAAACTTGAAAAAATGAAATTTTATATTTCAGAAGTGAGACTAATCTAAGGATGGGATTTCACTCTAAAAGGTTTATGAAAGTTATTTTATAAAACTTGAAAAATGTAACCAATAAACACATCTGTTAAATTCGAGAGAACTTAACTGATCCGCCTATTGGTTGCATTTTTCAAGTTTTATAAACGAACTTTTATAGTGTAAACCCGGCATAAGACAGAATTGTGATGTGAATATTTCTAAGCACAGGCATTTTGAAAGTCTCTACCCCTCCCCTTTTTTACTACTTGCAAATTCTTTGATATCTCCTGAATTTCTTTTTCTTTTTTTTGGAACATCGAATGTTTTGGATGTTTTTGGAATTTTTTTTCCATATTTTTTCCGAAAACACGGATTTTTTTTTTTCAAAATATTTTGAAAATATTTGAAGACATTTTCTCCCATCGACTACTTGTGAGGATCGGAATGAAGACATCTTTATTCCCATATTCTATGCGGCTCTAGATTAAACCACCAAAGAATGCCTCTAGGCTGCCTATGGGCACTGAATCAGGGGTGAGGGAAAAAAATAATTACAAAAATTGCGAAAAAACAGTTTTTATGCACGAATTTCGAACTAAAGATGCGGGCGATTCGTCCGCATCTTCAGTGCTCGTTTGAAAGGGTATGCGGACCCGCGTCCGCATCCGTCCCGTGTGAAAGAGGCCTTAATGTTCGTTTCATTTGTCACACCGTTTCTTCGGCTGAGGTCCCAGCCTGATTAGTCCTCCACAAGGTCATGTGGAAAATTTGTGAAACATAATAAAATGCTTTATTTTATGCTGCTTCTCTGTCCTTATTGGTTGTCCTCACTTTTAGCCTATCTACCGCCGGTGATTTTCATGCTACAGTTGCCGTTCGAACGCTATTTAGGGTTTTTCACAATGGAGATCACATTGCAATACAAAAAACTTGGTGTTGCCATTTGATATTTTCGAAATTATCTCACTGTAACCGTAACTTCATTCAGTTTCTGTGAATGGTATGATAGTTAGGGGCCCATATGTCGGGATAGTTTTTTTATAATCACCCTGTATATATATATATAGTCACCCTATATATATGTTACTGCCAAAGCTCGAAATTGGCCTGTTCGCGAATTGGCCAATTTCATTGCAAATTGATCCGATCAATGTCGGAATTTTGAGCGTTAGTCAGCGTATCTGGCCCCCCGAGCGGCAGAATTCCCTCATATCTTGCCCGCGAACTGAAAAGGTTGTGCACCCCCTGTCGTAGATACTGTGATATTTACCTATTTTGCATACTGGAAATGATATAAATGTCCCTAATGTTGTTCCAGTGTTTGTGATTCCTTTTGGAAAAGATAGATGACGTTCATAATGATAAAGAAATATCTGACGCTTTTACTTACCGACAAACCAGTTTTATCTAATCCAAGCTAGGGATTATTGTTATTAGATTGCGCAACTCGGAAATGATGACGCATGCGCGCGCACCTTCGACGGCATGACCTAAAATGCCTACAACGGAGGACCCCACTATACCTACAAATAACAACAATCGACATGACCTAAAAATGCCTACAACGGATGACCCCACTATACCTACAAATAGCAACACAGAATCGTTTTCCGAAAAAACAGAACTTCTATCAAAATATATATTTGTTTTGGGGATGTTTGCGGACGGTGTCTGTTATGATTCAGGTGTAAGTGGTGTTTCACACACACCCATTCTGTCTATTCCTGCATGGAACAAAAAACCCTCCGAACCGTCTTCATGGATTGCCCCGCACAAGTTCTGCTCATGGACCTCGGTGCATACAATCAATCCATGGTAATGAGATTTTATGCTGTGATTTTTAAAGGTATGTAAATTAGTTGGTTGGCATTTTTCAGCCAGGTGAAGGGGGATCCAGAATATGGATGTAATAATAATAACGCGGAATATAATGTAGAATCTAACGTAGAACGCGGTACCGTGGCTAGAATAACATCCGCGTCCGGTTTAAATAACTATCCACTATTACTACTACTTAACTACTTACGCTCGTGAACCCCGTACACTTTACTCTGCGGAATTTATAACGTATCGGTACATACCGGAATGTGTGTTCTGAGTTCATGTGTTGCCCCCCGACGTATTTATATTGTGCTGGTGCAGCCTTCTTTCTTCTATATTTTGAAGGGAAGATGGTCGATGCTTCAATTTTCATTTTATGTAAGTACGATGCTGTAGTTCTACGTGCTCTCTACGCAGAGACTGTTTTTCAAATGTGAGACCGGCTCTCATTCGCGCTTTGGATCTAAAACCATTATAAATATGTTTTTATTAACATCTCTTACTCCTTTTTCATAAGCAGGCCCGTCATTTGGGGGGTCGGGGGGGGGGCGTTGCCCCCTGGTTTTTGAAAATACACTAAAAATTATGTATATACATATACATATCTACATTGAGTACATGTCTTTGCCCCCACCCCCTGGAAAAAGTTGAAATTATGGCCCTGTTCATAAGGGTGGTATAACTCTGAACAATATGTAGCCAATGTGGCACACCACCTCGAGTCATACATCAAAAATTGATATCATAATACCGTTTTAACGTTGTCAGAGATTCAAATATACAGGGTTATAATTAATTAAAGTTCCCGTACTCTGCTAAGTTTTTTGCTCAAAACAGCTCATACAGCCCATTTTTTAGAATACCTTAATGAGATCATAAAGGGAGAGAGATTTATGAAATAAAGACAAGTTTAATTTTCTACCACCTGGTGAAAATGTAGTGTTTTTTCATTGCATTTTACATTTTCCCCCATAGTCCGTATAGCGTATATACAAATTTTCAATGGAATACGTCTACCAGAATGGGAGCTACATAGGCTAAGTAGTTTCAGTATACTGACACTACACCGACCTATGTAGCGCAAGCTATGGAGAACATATTCTATTAAAACTTAGTATATACGCTGTATGATCCATGGGATACAAAAAGAAAGAGAAATGAGAATCTTATTGTGAAATAAAATATATATATATATCCATCGGAGCGAGTCATCTCGCTTAACACCTTATTGGTGAGCAAATGGGTTTGATAACTTGCGACTAGAAGCCAGCATCAGTTTTATTGGGTTGAGTTCACTGGCTCCGGTGGATTTAATGAAAATATACAAAATAGAAATATTGGGGGGGGGGGGGGATATATACAATTAGGGAGCACCCGTGGCATCTCGCTTAGCACCTTATTCGGTGAGCAACATGAATCCGACAATATGAGTACGCACGTGTGTTGTGGACATGAAATGCATGGACAACTTGAATGGAGGAAAGAGAAATACACACATTTATATACATATATATATAACTGCCAGGTCGAGTAGCCGCGTCCTAAACCTATTTTGTGAGCAATGTGGGCTTGATTTAAATGGGGGATTGTCTGGAGAGAGCCTTAGCTAAGGATCAGCTTCGGTCTTGGTGTTTTGGTTGACTCGATCTGGATGGTTATATTTATATTAAAACAAAGAAAAGAATATATATATATAATATAAACTACATGTGTAATGGTTATTATGAAACCATTCGTGTCGTCCCGCCTAGCACCCTAGCTAGAATAACGGCATGAAGGACACTTGTGGTTATCACATTTACATCATTGTAACGGGAATGTCATAAAAATTCTTGTTCGGGTCCCGTTAGTACATGCTATATCATGTATTAGTAGTGGCAGTCATGTGGATATGATTTTTGTTGTTTTTATCCATTTTTGTTTTTTCTCCCACTTATTTTTGTAATATTTAAAACATTATTTTATAAATCTGGTGGACAGATTTCTTGTTTTTCGTTGGCGTGTATATATCTGACAAGGCTTGTAATCCTTGCTGCTGTGTTTTTGTTTTTGATTATTTGAGTGAACCATTGTTTTCTATTGTTTTCGGAATATTTGTACATGTGTAGATGTTTTGTAAATTTGCACTCTGTTGCATTGTGAACAGGAGTACCCACCATACCACAGGCACATTACTTGGTGGTCTACATTTACCTGGTGGTCGAAAATTGAACTTTTTTTTTATTATTTCAGAAATATCTCTTCTCACACATGGTAGCAATAAGATATCCTAAAAATTTGGTTGTAAGTAAAACAAGTTTTTGAGAAAACCTACTCAGAGTACGGGAAATTTTATTCCCAGATATTTAAACGCTTCCCCCAAACCTAAACTACAGACTGGGACGTCACCAATTTTTTCATCCAATTCAACATTCTTCAACTTCAGCTAATCACCACTGTGCCGCCAACGGGTTTCGAATCTGAATCCTCATGATGAGAGGTCATCGTCTCACGACTGCGAGCAGAAAAACCCATAACACGAAAGCACATTAATTAAATATTTTGATTTATCGATTTCTCCTTTCCAAAATAAAAGTTAGATGGCGTGTCATCCCCTAAACACATAACACGCATACCATTAGACATAAATTTTTAGGCATTTTAATTCAATGCGAAATGTGGAAAAGAGCCCCGAGGGTGCACCCTATTAAAATGAATCAACCACAGCATTGCAACTACCATAAAGGATAATGACTGGAATTTCAACAGTTCGCATTTACGGTGACAAATATTTAAAAGAGATAAACGATCCGCTCTTCTCATTTAATCCTGATGCAATTCCCAGGTATAATATATTTTATTTCTATTTTTCTTTCCTTTGAATTAACGTAAAATTTTTATCATGGGAGGAACCACGACGTTACGTCATTCTCCTTTCAAATGAGTAATTTGCGTGGAAAAATAAAAATAAAAAACATTTCTTCCGAATGTGCAATAAAAATCGTACGTGTTCAGATTTCCATGGTAAACTATCAAAAAAAATAAAATAAAATAAGGATAAAAGCGGATTCGGAACAGAATAACGACCATAAAATAAACGTAGACAACAAACAACAAATGAGAATCACTCGCCGTCACTAATTATTCGTGAGAGAAATCCTGTGTATCAAATACGGAATGTGTTCAAAGGATTTATAAAAATAATTAAATAAATAAATTCCATATAAATCACTTATTCCATCCACAAAGAACGAAGGAGGAAAAAATATATTAAAGACACAAAAGTGTTTTTCGTTTTCATTGTGCCAGTTCTTGGTGGAAACCGAAACTATTGTGAGTTGGAATCTATTTCCCAACGGGAGATTTTGAATGCGACAGCAAAAAAAATAAGAAATAAAAACCACATTTGCATATATTTACTTGTATTTAGCTCTCGGCATTAGATAGGAATTTACGAATTTTCCACACAAAAAAATTAATTGAGAGAAAAAAAAAACGTAACGAGGATTTGGTTGTGTTTAACTTCATTTCTTTTTTTCCTAGAATGTGCCAGTTTTTGAGCAAATACAATTAATTTACGTTCTTTTTTCTTTTACCTTCGAAAAACAGAGAATCTTGACGGGAAATTACAAACAATGGCTTAATTAGAAGTTAAATAGTTTTCCGAGTTTATTCTAAATCATTTTAAAAAAGGAGTTTATTTCTGTTTTTTGAATGTTCTGTCGAGTTGAATTGCGTGTCGGATGATGTTAATGGACGGGAACGATTTCATGACAGTGGAATATTTTCTTGGATTTAATGGAGACATTCAACAGATAAAATACGCGTTTGAATCTAATGTTGACACTTTAAACGCTCCATTTCTTTATTCTTTTACGCGGTTGAATTTATACAGGGTGCGGGAATTCAGGATTTGTGAAAAAAAAGTGATTTCTCAGAAGTAAACAATATTTATAATTGTTTTAAAAAATTGCAATAAATAAAACTCTTTAGTTATTTTTTACCGGTTTAATTCGGGTTCTCGTTGGTCATCTATTATAGTGCATAGGTAATAGGACGCATGGCATTTTATTAGCAAACTGTTGAATCTAGAGGCATACACTTCGAATTAAGAAAAGTATCCAAGTAACGTTTAGCACTCAGATATGTCATTCATATTGCAAGGGCTGTACAGTTATTTTAAAAAAAAAATTTAACTTTTCATACTGACTCCCTGTGTTCAAAAATCCAACTAGAAAGTTGTTGTCTTGTGATCCCTCTCCTAATGTCAATAAAAAAAATCATGTTTCTAAGAGCAATATTCACTGCTCTTAGGAAGAATAAGAATTCGAAAAACGGATCAAAATTGGAAAAAAAAACAGTGTCAAATACGGATAAACCACTTTATTCGCATTAAATGCAGTTTTTTTTCAATTTTCCTGTGATTTTGAATTCGAATATCTTAGTGAAACCATGGAATTTTTCTAGTTGGCATCCGGAGAGACAGGGCAAAAATTCTCTAACTTGGTTCTTGAGTGTACGGGAACGGTATAAAACATTATTTTTTAATTTTAATAACCATACAATCCCTTGCAATATGAATAACATATCGGTAACACGTCATTTGGAAACTGTTTCTAATCGGAAGTATGTACCTAGGATGAACGGTTCGCCAGTAAAGTGTCATCCCCCCCCCCCCGTTTGCTATGCACCCTGTATATTTGAGCTTCATCCAAACAAAATGCCGTCGAAAATTTGGAAGAAAAATTAAAAATGGATGAGGGAGTGTGGGCGGTTTTTTTTCTTAATTTTATTGCTTGAGCACGTGTTGTTTATGCTAAAACTCATCGGAGCAAATCTATCACTATTGGTTTTTTCAAATTTAGGAAATTTCATGTTTTTATAAAATAATTTTTTTTATTAGCCTGAATTCATCTTTTTTTTTTTAGTCTTCTTTAATCAGATGTTCTCCAAATTTTTAATTTTGTTTTAAGGGTTTTAGTTTTTTTTCAATTTCAAGTTTTTTGTCTCAGTTGTCTATTTAACTAAATTTTTCCTTCCATTTTAACTTCCATTTCTCTATCAATTTTTAATTTTTAATCAATTTTCAAGTCATATATTTATTGTTTGAAATCTGGTATTTTAATCACATTTTTTCAATTGAAGTTTATTTTATTTTCTTAAATTAGCTGTTTATTATAGTTCAACATTTTTTATAAATTTTAAATTTTTCCTCTTTTTTTACTCAATTTTCAATTTTTCTTGTTTTTCCTAATTTCGAATTTTTCCTTTTCATTCTTTCAAATTCCATTTTTTCCTTTTTTATTCTCTCAATTTTGAGTTTTTCCTTTCATTCTATTAATATTTTTTTTATTCTCTCAATTCTGACTTTTTTCTCGCAATTTTGAATTTTTTTCTCTAGATTTCGATTTTTTTTTTGTCTGAATTTCGAACTTCCTTTTTTCTTTCAATTTCATTTCTGAATTTTTTCTTCTATTTTAAATGTTTTTGTTTTCCCCCCATTTATTTATTTTTTAATTTTTTTTTATTTCTTTTTTTATATAGTTCTATATATTTTATATTTTCAATTTTTTTTCTAATTTTTAATTCCTTTACCATTTGAAATTTATAACTTTTATTATTTTTAACTCAAAATTTTATTTACTGTCATCCATTTTCACTTTTCCTTGTTGTTTTCAATTTTTCCGCTGAAATTTGAAAAAAGAAACAAAAAAACATCATCATGAATTCCACTCTCGCAAGAACTACCCGAAGAAATCAGAGAAAATTATTTCGTGGAAAGAATGTAATGTTTAAGGGGGAAAGTAAAAGCACTTGATGAATGACCAGCCGGTCCCTTGTGTGTTACGTATTCAAAACAAAAATAAAATTATTCGACAAAACAAACATTTTTCTCATTTTTTTTACAGCTGACGAAAAACACGCATGTACATAGTATCATGTATATGTATCTTCTAGCATCAAGTTTAACGATTCATCCTGAACAGGACTGGAGTTTTCTGGAACATTTTCCCTGTTTGTTTCCGTGATGGATGAGTTCCAAACTTCTGGGAGACACTTGATTGTTGGACGGGTGATTTTGTTTTTTCCCCTCCCCGTGAAAAATACTCACAAGCATTCATTTATTTTATTTGTTATGCGTAAGACAAATAGTTCACTACTGAAATATCTGTACGAACTTTACACCATCGAATATGATCGTAAGGTGAATGACGTTAAGGATGGTTTACGTCAATATTCTTCAAAATTGTTATTGCTGAGAACAGGAGAAAGCAAATGAATAGTTTTGCGTACCAGTGGAAATAGGAGAAAGAAATGAGGATCGACAAAAAATTAATAAGTATGGGAAATAATTTGTGGACCAGCAAAAAGTAAATGAATGGGAGAAAAAAATTCGTGGAAAGACAAAAAATAATAATAGAGGAGAAAATTTTGGGCACTGGCAAAAAATAAATAAACAGATGAGATAATTTGCGGACAGGCAAAAAAATAAAGAAAAAAATTTAAGGATTTTCAAAAAACAAGTAAATCAGAGAAATAATTTGTAGACCAGCAAAAACATAAATAAATAAGAGAAATAACGAATAAATAGCAGTAATAACGAATAAATAGCAGTAATAACGAATAAATAGCAGTAATAACGAATAAATAGCAGTAATAATGAATATATAAGGGAAATAATGAATGAATAGGAAAAATAATGGATGAAAAAAATCGGATAAAGTAATTTACGGATCGTCAAAAATAATCAATCAGGAGAAATAATTTGAAGACCCACAAAAACTAAATAAATGGGAGAAAAAATTCGGGAAAAAGCAAAAAAAAATAAAAATAAATAATTTAAGGACTTGACAAAAAATAAATAAATACGGGAAATAATTCGCGGACCGGCGAAAATAAATACTTAGGAGTATATAAGTAGCGGTTATTGTGTAGGAGGATATAAAGAAGCGGTTGGTTGTAAAACCAGATAAGTAAATTAATTAATTTCAAAAGCAGATGGAGAGCAAGATTCGCGTAGGTATAGAGAGATCCCACTACTTGATTGCAAAACCAGATAGTTCCGAAAGAAAAATTTCTTTTCTCTCGAAGCAATGTTTCGTACATAGCTAAAATTTAGTTAAGACCTGTGTGTCTGTTAATACCAATTTTAAAAAAATTAAACCCTTTCATAAATGATGCAGTTAATTTGTGTTTTGTTTCCCCTGAAAATATGACAAATGTGATCTATCTGGTTTTGAAACTAGCTCAGTTGAAGAGACAAGCAAATACTTCTACTTTTGTAGTTCGGTACACAATCTCATAGTCCAGTAAAAACTAATCAACATAAATCACAACACAATGGCTCCACAGGTTGCTCAAAAATGTTAACCACGCAAATCGGGACTTGCTGCTGAGCCACCGGAGAGTGGCTAACTGAACTCCATCCAACAGCGCTGTGTCCACGGAAGATATCGCTACTAGAAGACAAGCAAATACTTCCATTTTTACAATAACTTGATTTCGGTTGACCAATTGATATGGTCTAGAAAACACGAATCAACGGGGGTCACATCACAGTAGCCGCTAAACTGAACAACCACGTCCAAACCAGATCTAACGCCATAAATTTTTTTCAGAATTCTACTTGAAATTTGCCGGTCTAAGAGGAACGATTCATTGGACACTTTTTTTTTTGTTACACACATAACTTTTTTGGGCACAACATAATACGCATTCCAGTCAAAGATTTATGCTCTGTACAGTTTACGGGGCCTTTACGAGACACTCTGTATTTCCAATACAGATTATATAACCTTAATGCATGAATCTTTTCCAAATACGAAACTTTTGCTCTACTGATTCCGTGGAATATACTATCCAATACATATATGTATAAGAAAGAATGTCAGGTTTGCTGCTGTAAGAGATAGAGAGGAGAGAGAATATCCCATTTTTTTTATATAATGCTTTCAGATTTAATCCCGGTTCTTTTCACGGGATCCTTGAACATAATTCCGGATTTTCTTCGTCTTTCTCAACGTTTCTTTTACCCAAAAATAAAAAAATAGTAAAAAAAAACTCAAAGTATTTTCTTCTCTTTCTTAGAAATCCATCAAAAAGTGTCTTTATAGAGAAAATAACGATTCCGTAAAGGCGATGAGATTATATATTGGATCATGTTTGTGTGTGTGTAAAATATATATGATATATTCAGTTCTTAGAAGAGATTGAAAAACGTATTTTTCTCAGACATTTCATACTTCGGTATATATTCGAGCCAATTCTTCCTGAAATAAACCTCGGAAATGTAGGATAATCTTTCCGAGTTGCACAGCATGAAAGTATAATAAGCGGCGAAAATTTCGGTCATAGACTCGAATAACCGAGCCCTTTAATGAATTCATATAAACAGCCTTAGGAGAGAAGAAGGTCAGCAACTTATTCTCTCAACAGAATCGATGTGAGGGGAGAGATACTGCTTCATACTCGTGTATGCACTGGATTGTAGACACGATGTTTGCTGAATACGTAGCCGTCGGGGAGAAGAATGGCGGTTTGAATACCCAGTTTCATGAATAAACTTCCATGTAACACATACTAACTATATATATATGTACTCCACTTCTTCAAAGTTTTCAGTTGCTCAGAACTAAAATGGATGAGAAGAATGGAGAAACGTATGATACGCGTCTGAAAGGATTATCCGTGGAAGCGGAATAATTTGAAAAAGTCTTCAGCGGTTGGCGAAGAAGATGTAATCACAAAACATTTATTTATATTATATTATCAATAGTGATAGCTTCTACGTAACTGTTCGTTCCCTTGTTCATAAAATATTTTGAAATTAACACAAGTGTGTCTAATCAATAAAAGAGTCGATCAAACAAAGCCTGTTCCAATGAAATTTTGAAAGTGGACGAAAAGGTATATTTACCGTAATTTTAAGCGGATAATACGCTGAAAATAACACTGGAAATTGTGTGTGGCGCTGCGTCTTATTTAAGGTTCTTTTTTTCTGAGAGGTTCGAATAGATTGAATATTTAAAAAGTAATTTTTTTTTGCAGATTATTATAGATAGCGTACAGATGTGAGTAGAAATTATTTTTTTTTAACGTGACAAACAGCCTATTCTATTCTTTGAAATTTCGTAATTGATGAATGAAATTTTCACACGTGGATTATATGTTACAATACACTGAACAACAATGAAATTGTCTCCGACATGAAGGTTCTAATGGGTTTTTTTTAACCTGTTGAACATGGATATCGTATCGTCATGAAAATGTTATGCTGGCACTTGTTTTGAGATATTACCCTGTTTACAGTTAACAAGTGCTTTACGACCGTTAATGTATGGTGAAAAAGTGGGTAAAGACCATAGGTTACCAGGGAAAATGGCCAAATTAGATGCTGGCTGACTACTGTTGGACAATGGTGAGAGATGCTCCTTTCATCCAGTATAAGCGCAGTGCAAACCGAAATACATGTCAGACGCTGAAGAATGAATTATTGTGCTACAATACATTTCCATTCCTATGCATTTTTGTTGTGATTCTGTATATTTTTGTATTGTGTCTTTACGTATATTAATGTTGTGCATCTACACATTGGTGAAGTTTCTATATATATATATTTGTGTTTTTTTTGTATATTTATTTTGTTTTTCATATACTTATGTCGTGTTTCAATGTTCAGTCGGATCCACTTAATCAGATAACGGATAAAACCGTCCGGCACCAAGCTTTCTCCCATACAGACAATATTAAGGTTACCCGTTTATATGATAATTTCAATGATTTTTCCCCACTTAATCGAATATTACGCTTCACACGTCAACTGTAAATACACACTATACACATGTTTTTACTGAATGAAACATTTGAGTATTTTAGGTATTTTGAACATTGTATTCATTTGGTTTTTTGTCTGATTTATTCGAGAAGCTTCATTAAAATCGAGCCTTCGTCAGTTTTCAATATACGAACTATACTAACGTTGTAAAATGGCAATTGAATTGTTCCTGGATATTGTGTGCTGGAATCGGTGATATTAAATTAAGCGGGGCCCGACTATATTGTATTGTGTTATCATGTGTGTATTATATAGACGTGTGATTTCAGAGAAAACCGTAGCTCAATCACAATTTTTATGGTTAAATTCCTGTGTGGGGTTTTTTTTTTTCAGTGTTAGTGAAAAAAATTATTACGTTTTTGAGAAAAAAAGAAAAGTCTATAAGTATTTTTCTAGATTATCCAGTGGGAAAGAATAGAAATCATTTTTCTGTGTAGAGCTTTCATTTTTTTCCAGACATATGGTAAATAAGTTACATTAACTAGAAAAGAAATTTCATATGGAAACAAAATAGCTTTATTTACCGATACCGATCGATGGGTAAAAAACTTATCTTGAATCTCTTCTCTCCCGGTTCTTTCTTTATCTGCAGTATCTATAACTTGTTAGGATTTCAGTAGAGAAAAATTTTGTATACGTATGCAATCGATCACCCATTTATTGACTGTCACTCAATCACATGCTTGAACGTAGCTCAGTTTTTTGGCCGATCGTTTAAACCCAGGAGATCTAAACCTATGAGTCGCACCTCAAACTTGGATAGCAAGGATGGATAGTACAAATCCATTTACAATCTGGTCATATATCCATTTGTTGCATCGCTGGTTTCAGGGGCTTCTTAACGATTTTTGGCGGCAGTAGCTGGGACCAGAAATTTTTAGGTCCCCCTTGGTTTATATAGTATTCTTTGAATGAGGTTGGCATCCAAATGGCATGATATTATTACATAATGCACAGTAATGCTGAAAATTATGTAAGTCTGCATAAAAATGTGAACCCATAAATATAACTGAACACTAGTGAAAATTCAGACATGACTTAGAATTTGAAATTAATTTAACAACATAATTCCAGGATTGATGAAAAATAATTCCAGAACTAATTTTAAAAAAATTTAAATTAATGAAAAATAATATTGAAAACTAATGAAAGAAATATTTCCAGAATCAGTGAAAGCTTTAGATAATTTGATAGCCCCCCCCCCCAGTTTGATTCAGGGCCCCTTTGCTCAAGCCGTGTTGGTCCAAGACGCTATGGACCGGTTTCCCCGATATTGAAAACAAAACCTTTTGTTAATCAGACATCAATATCGTATTATCGATTTTGGGTCACTGCTGAAAAAAGCTATGAGCAGTTGCTTTAAAAACATGTCATTCAATCATGGTAGCATATAAATCATGATAGTATTATTTTGGAATTTTCGAGAAAATGCCGTGTAACCTAAAGAATGTTTTCAAATTCACCAGACGGTAATAAATCAGTCTGAATGCATTAATAAGTCACCTTGGGGGAAACGGAAGGAAATCGGGATTCCTTTGAAATCCTACGAATCTAAAAACTAAAGAGAATCGCCATCTAAACATTTTCTCACACGTCAAATTTGTTAAAAATCCATACCAAAGAATTTCTAATGTTTGAAGTTTTACGAATTTTCCAAAAAAAAAAAGCTCGACGAAGAAACATGAAACTTTTGCATTTCATAGGGGGCCCTACAGACATTTTTTTTTCACCTTATGGTCATTCTCAATGTCTTTTAGATCTTTTATTTGTTTTTATTTTATGTTCTATTCCCTTCTCATGACACAAAATACATTGAATTGAGTTTTAGTAGGAAACGGAGAAAGAGAATTCATAATGGGGTAAAGCGGTGGTGGTGTAAGCAGAATAAATAAGAAAATTTCGTTCTGTGGAAGTTGTTGTTGTCTTTCCTATCCCTCGGCAGTGTGTTTTGTATCTCGGAATATAATTGATGAGCAACGGGAGTTTCTTCTCATGATGTATCCTTGAATCATGATCGATTCATTCCCAGTTTTTGATTTCATTCCGCTGCAAAAGAATAGGAAAAATCAGAAAGAATCGTATCCCTCTCTTCTATACAGCAACGTTAATCTCTGGAGAAATCAGCAGAGCTTTCTTAGTTGTATGTATACATCTGAAATGCATCGCGCTCTCTTTTTTTCCTCGCGAGTTCAAACTCTATTTTTCTTTATTCATTTATTTTGGGGAAACAACTGCATTTTTTATTGAGTGCTGCACTTTTCATCAATGTATTTCCAGTAAAAAAAAGGTTCAGAAGAGAGAAATGTACGTTTCAATGGCAACGAGAAAATTGATCCCCTAAATCTGATTGAATCAAAAAAATACTAATTCCTATAACTAAAATCCACATAAGCGATTGAGCTAAATGAAACGAGTCAAAACACATAAAATATTTTAATACGGCAAAACGTAATTTCTATTATTTACACAGCATATAACTTAGCAAATATCTAATATTTTCATCAGCACGGAAGTCTAACATTAACATTCGTAAAGGCAACCCCGAATTCTTTGCACAGAGGCTACAACAGTTGATTTTAGAAACATACTTTCAATTACAGCGAGCTTTCAAATGACGTGCAATTACTTAAAATCTCTCTTATCAAAACTGCAAGTGCCTGCTGCTTTATTTCGCTGGGATCCATCCGAGATGGTCCAGGATGTTTTAAAGATCATGGATGCTTCACCTAAAGATATTACCAACCTCACCATACACACACACAACCACACAAGAATACTGGCTACCTGATTGCAAATCCCAATACTCTATCCACTAAAAACACATCGCGTTCTAATCGCTATGAGCAATATCATGTTGATGATTTTTTTTTTGTGAAAAATTCAAAGCCATGGAAATTTTTTCTCATAATTTAAAAATTAATATTCATTGAAAAAATGGGCAAGCAATTCTTTGAGTCTTCTCATCACTCTTCAACTAGGGGCACATGGACTCATTCGGAGCTCTTCCTGAAATTTCAAGACGGGGGGGGGGGGGGCATGAGCTTGAATGAGAAAAAAATATAACCAGAATATATAGGCCATAAAGATTATTCAAAAAAACAACCCGTGATCTCCACTTTACTTGTACGAGATTATGGGACGTAAAGAAGACTAAATGCGTAAAGAAAGTTGGGCCAATAAACGTACCATGGGCTGGTAAGGGGTTACTAGCAGGTGACTTATTTTCTTCCATCCATACACGGGTAGCTTCTTCCTCTCGCAGAGAAAATTGAACGTGTTAATCTAAATACTGTACAGATGCATGAAAACAATAAGGTGTGTGTCAATTTATGTGTCCCATAAATTTGTAAATGGTTCAAATATTCATAAAAATTGAAAAAATTGGTATATTTGAATTTGGTTAGTCATGTGGGTATTATTTCAGATACAAAGTTATTCTCACAAAAGGATGTTTTTTTTTTCTCAAAAAAAATAATTGTCCAAATTTTTGTCGATAGAGGGTACTGGTGAAACAAATTCACGGGAAGTATACAAAAAAAAACCAGAGTCCTATAAACTGCAGGGTGTACGATTAACAGTTTATTTCTGAATTTTCTTGTTGCTAACGTTTGTATAAGGCTTTCATTGCAATGTTGATATATATGGACAAGGAACTAACATGTTTTGCCTCAGCTCTGAATCGCCGGCTGAAGTACAGGGTGATTATAATTATAGTTCCCGTACTCTGTGTAGTTTTCCCTCAAAAACTGCTCATTCGAGTACAGCCAATTTTTAGGATATCTTAATGAAACTCTGGAAGAGAGATTTATAAAATAAAAAATATAGTTCAATTTTCGACCACCAGGTGAATAAGTGGAGCTTTTAATTGAATTTTACATTTTTCCAATGGTCCGTAGAGCGTATATACCAAGTTTCAATGGAATACGTCAGACAGAACGGACGCTACATAAGTCTGACACTGCTCAGACCTATATAGTACCCGTCCTCGAGGACGTATTCCATTGAAACTTGGTATATACACTATATGGACCATGCGAAAAAAAAAAAAATTTAATACAAAAGTGTCACATTCACCTGGTGGTCAAAAATTGAAGTTTTTTATTGCCTAAATCTCTCTCCCATGGGTCTCATTAAGCTATCCTAAAAATTTGGCTGTATTTGGATAAGCAGTTATTGGGAAAAACTACTCAGAGTACACGGAATTTTTAATCATAATTACGCTGGGTCACGAACGTTTCAGACATAAAAGAGATTGAAGAAAGATTATGTGCTTTTCTTCCGTGCAGTGCACTGTATCCACAAAAATTGAAAAAAAAAATTTCTAAAACCTTCCCCCTCCGTGAGAAAAAGTTTTTTGCGAACCGTATTCAAATACACCAATACCTTCAAATTTTTTTTATGAATTTCTGAACTGTTTTCGAATTTATGGGACACCCTGTATACAAAAAACATTTTTTTTTTGTGTGAGTAGTGATACTTTTTTGTAATATTTTTATGTATTTTTTACGTAATTTTTTTTATGTTCGAAAAAATACACAGATTCAAAACTGTTATAATAATAGTAAAAATTCTACTCTTCACACATGTTCTGAAACAAAACAGAAATCGCATTTCTTTGAATATTTTCTTTTCTATTCCATTTAGGCGTTGAAGTAATTAGTTTCACTAATATACGAAAACATTTAGATAACTCTCCGAGTTTTAATTCAAGCTCAAAAAAAATCAGCAATAAATTATTGATCATCTGTATTTTTATCTAAAGTCTGTTTGCATAGGCTGAAGATTTTTACACAAAGAAATAAATAAATACACACTCTTGAAAATATACATATAAACATAACAAAAATAATCTGAACCTATGTTAACGTGTTTTTTTGTTCTCTCTCTCTCTTTAAATCTTGACTTTAACCTTATCGGAATTCTTGTCACTGAATTCCTACTTCCATTACTTTAATGGCTCAGAAAGAAGGCTTTTTAGGCCTTTTTTTCCTTTTTTTTTATAACAAACCTTGTGAGGAATTTTGAGAGAGAAAAACAATTTTTTTTTCATATATATATATATATATAAAACAACTCTTCGGATATGCCAAGTATTTTTCCCGATAAAAAGGTTATGGTGATAAAAAAAATCATAATCTCTCTTCTTGTTACTTGGAAAAAATAGCGCGTGGAACATACACTTACGTACACAATCTCAATGGTGCTTAATTGCTCTATTTCTATTCCGCTCTTGGAATAAAGTGTGAGAAAGAATTTCCTTCCGTTACTTATTAAATTTTAATTAAGGTGGGAAGAATAAATCCGAACAAAATTTTTATTTGTAAATGGCCGAGAAAGGAATAATGTAAAAATTCGTTGAGTGGGAAAAAGTCTACAATGGCAAGAATGTGAAAGATTCCGTGATACAATCGGGTTTTGGTGAAATTTTTTTAGGCCAGGGTTACCATATAAAAGTTTGATAGAAGTCATTTCATAAAACTTGAAAAATGCAACCGAAAAGCATATCGGTTGCATTCGCACGAATGTCACAGAAACGCTTATTGGTTGAATTTTCAAGTTTCGTAAAAAATAATTTTATAAAACTTTTGTAGTGTAATCCCGGCTGTAGTGGGTTTTAAAAACATATTGGGTTAATTTCAGAAGATTATGCAGTAGGACCTCCCTAATTTGGACACTTCACCCGATTTTTTTTTTTCCAACCGGGGACTTTTAATGTTTTTTATTTGCTCAAATTCCGTTTCAAACCTTCCCAATACTTTTCCGTACAATTTCTTTCTGTTTTGAGCCATATATTGTTATTGTCCGCTGTCATTCCCGGACTTCTGGAAAACAGTAGGAACCTAACGGACACAGTGTATCTCTCAATGAATGTGATAAGTCAGAATGTTAGCTTTCGTCAAAAGAACTGTTCTTTCTTCCTTTCATTTCTCCGCGCTGTACAGTTAATCTTGGTGTTTTAGAACTTGTTAATTGCTCTGTTTTTTTTTTCTTTCTGTGATTATTCACTTGGAAGTGAACTTCCGAACATGCCAAAAACGTCAAGTGATGCATCAGGTACAAACTACAAATGGATGATGCTTTATGTATATTTGAAAAAGTTGAACTTTTTTGAAAAGCTAGAATGTAGAACACCAGTGCGAATTTTGTGTGGAGAACATGCAAAATGGGGAAATCTACCTTCACGGTTTATCTTCAGTAACAAGCAAAAAATTCAGCTTTTCTCTCGGATCCGCAACGACAATAAAATGTTTTCAAAGAACAATAATTTTTTTTTTTTTATGGATAACTGCAAATGGGCATGTAAATTAAAAAAATTATGGTTTTAAACAAAATTACTCGTTACTATACGCGCATATACGTATATTGATTTTGTATTTTTTTTCACTGGAAAATATGAACCAAAATGCTCAAAGAAGTAAATTATTGCTTTAAATATGAAATCTTGGGAAATAAAAACAAGTGAGTCCACATAAACCGGAAGATTCCCTAATCCAGAGTAACCTGGGTCCCGATGAGTCCGGATTTGAGAGGATCTACTGTATCAATTTCTGAGCTTATTTGTCTGAAAATGGTAGTAAATTGTCTTTAGGCTGAAAACAGCTTCATCAATAGTGTTTTTCCACCAATTTTAACATCACCAATGAAAACCTTATGTAAATATGTATGTATAACAATAAAATTCAAAAATGAACAGTTAATCGTACACCCCGCATTTTATGACTCCGATTTGCATATTTGCAATGATTTGCTATCGTAAAGCGCCATCTATATATGAAAATGCAAACTTTTTTCTGTAACAAACCCCCCCCCCTTCCCCGTCGTGAGAATAACTTTTCCGTAAACTTCATTCAAATATACCAATTTCTTCAATTTTCATGAATTTTTTATTTATTTACCAATTTATGGGACACCCATACGCAGCACGTTCCACCAATTCGTTAGAAATCCTACTGAGTAATGTTTATACGAGGTGCATGTATTGGTTGAGAAGAAGTAGTAGTAGCAGTATATATATCTCAGGAAAGATTTTTCCGATCTGAAAGCTGATAAACAACTGTCTTCTCCATGTCCGTGGAAATTAATAATTCTTACACGTATGTAGCCTTTTTATTTAACCTTCAAGAACATTCTATGCGTTTATTTGATTTCTTTCTGAGACCGTAGCCATAAACGCCAAGGTCAAAAATGTTTTCTTCTACCAATATCGCAAAATAGCCAATAAGAGCATCCCATGTTTTATATCACTCTGGTCGAGAATCAGTCCGCGAACATGATTCAAAATAAGAAGCTGCTTCCGAAGACTTATCCTTTGGATTAAATATACCTTAGTTCTCCTTTCTGATCTAAACTAAGCATGGAAAAAGGAAATATATATCCACTACATTTTCATCAGTGAAAGTAAATGAAATTTTGTAATTGACAAATATATATCAAATATTGAGTTAAAATAGTAACACAATGTGGTTAATAAATTCGTAAATAGTTTCAAAATTCACAAAAATTGAAGGGATGCATATATTTGAATGCGGAATGCGAAAAAGTTATTCTCTCGAAAGATGATTCTTTTAGTACAGAAAAAGAAATTAGTTCCAGTTTTGTCGATAGAGGGCGCTTCACAAAAGCAGCATGAGTGTGATTGGACCTGAAGCTTTTTTCCAATCTCCCCGTGTCAGAAACATTCGTAACGCTTCAGCCGGTGATTTGTTGATGAGGTAAAGCAGCTTCATCAATAATGATTAATCTATCAATCTATCTATCTATCTATATATATAAAATTGATTTTCTGTGTGTGTGTGTGTGTGTGTGTGTGTGTGTTCTCAATACAAATCTACAATTTTAGATCGATCGTCGCCAAATTTTGCATATATACCAAATGGGACCCGACTTGAACGATAGGCTACTTTAAAATTTCGTCAGACCAGGGCAAATGCCCCAAATGGGCAAAAAACTGTCCGGCAACAATGGTTTTTGGGCCTCAACAATCACTTTCCGAACGTTTACTTTGGTTACCGTGGTTCCCTAGCGATGAGTTTCAGACGTGTTTATGTCTTTACAATGGTTTGTCACTTCTTTAATGCTGCCAGTTATGTATAATAGTTTATGCCTTTATAATGGTTTGCCACATTTTCAATACTCTCAGTAATGAGGCTTTTTGAATGGACGTCATAATCATCACCATCATCGCTTTGAGGGTCAGGAAAAGGGTGATCCTCATAGAAATCACTATTAAAATTGCCGATTTAACTGCATAAATACGGAAATTTAGTGGGGGGGGGGGGTTCCCTGCCACATCAATAATTTTGAAAATTAAATTGAATTCACGATTTTTGAAATATGGAATTCACTTGGAGATACGAAGCCCAGAAAATTAAAAATATGAATAATTTGCCGGATCTACTTTTGAGTTTGATATCCATGTAATGACATTGATTTCAACTTTTTATTTATATCTTCTCAAGCATGAAAATTAAGTTCTCCGTATTGTCTTTTGATATTTATTTGCATAAATTCATATAGTTTAGGATGTTTTTAAAATTAGTTATGGGCCCCGTAAAGTGCATCGAAAAAATTCCACAGCTTTAATTAAGCATTTTTGGAAGCTCAAACAGGCAGAAATAGATAACTTGAAGTTCAGGGGGAGGGAATCGAAATACCTAACACCCATAAAAAAAAGGGGGGGGGACTATTCATTTCTACGTTTCTTTAAATTTAGATTTATTTCTTTCATGAGTCGCGCAGGACGTCGCCATATTGGTTAACTTAGACACGGTTTGCATGTCCCTCAAAGAAAGAGGGAGATATCGCATGATCCAAAAAGCCTCATTGAAGAAAACCCGGGCAGCGCCGGGTATTGTAGCTAGTGTAAACATAATAATGAAAACCTTATGTAAACGATAGTAACAAGAAAATTCAGAAATCAGCTGGTGTCCCCTTGTCGAAGCAGTTGATATTGACGGTGTATTAATAACTCATGGTCCCTTCTATCCATCCCATTTTAAAAGTTTTTAAAAGTTTTTAAAAGGGACAGTTTTTAAAAGGACCCCAAGATCATACCCCCCCCCCCCCCCTCAGCACCTGCGTTCCTCCGATGTAAACATATTCAAGAAATCGAGCCTTTCTTCGCAGCTCAAGGTTTGTGTATCAACAAGAGCACACGTAGCTATTCTCTGCACACCCCTCAACCAAGCTTATGTCCCTCTGTAGGTATGAAAAATACTCCAAAAATCTTACGGCATACTCCAGTGTAAGACGAACCAAGCCTCGGAAAAGCGGAAGAATGACAGCTAGTCAATGAGAATTCCCAAATCGGGGACCCTAGTTTGCATCCGGAATAGTGACACCATTCAACTCGTAAGAGAAACGTGGATTGTTCAAACCAAAATGAGCGACCATGCACTCATCAACGCAAAACGTTATGCTCCATTGATTTGCCTATGCTGCAATCCTGTTTAAGTTGGTCTGGAGCAACTCCCTATCGCTTTGATTCCTGCCTACACCCAGTAGTAGCTTCGTATCATCTGCGAATTTGCTAACAGTCCCATCGATACCATGATCGAGTTTATCAATAAAACGTGATAAAAGTATAGAACCAAGGACACTTTCCTCAGTGATTCCACTCTTCACACCAGCGAAGTCAGAAAATTCCCCGTTCACCATAACCCGTTGTGACCTCTCTCAACCACGATTTTATGTAATTCAACAAATTGCTTCCAATCTCATGCAAGCGCTATACCACGTCGGATCCGATCGAATGCCTTTTGGAAATCAAAATAAACAACATCGACGTTTTGGCCTTTTCCCAAAGCTTTAGTCACATGATTACAGATGAATAAAACATCTTAGAGGGGCTGATCGATTTAAAGACGTGACCTTCATGACTCATTGAATTACATCCTTTGCTGTTTCTCTATATTTTTCAAAGTACGTTTATGTTCAAATCAATTTTCTTCAAATACCGTATATCCTGTTATATTCTGTATAGATACAGAATATCTGTCTGGCCCTAACCCGAAAGAAATGTTTATCCGTTTGATAAAGAAAAGGAAAGAGGAACATTGACGGCCAATTTGGTGAAGACGAAGAAGAAAATGGATATCCAATAATGATTTCACGTCATCAGAAGTTCAGAAGAAAGAATAAGCTAGAATCAATTCTCGCCGCCATGTGTTTCCACACATCTAACTGATACACTTCCAACAAAATAGCCAAGGTTTTTTTTTTGTTTCGTGAGAAAATAGTGGGGACAATAGAAGCGTGATGAAACTGAAAAAAAAGTAGATTGAAAAGTAGAAAAGTGTAGAAATGTATACGTACGAAGAAAGAAATTTTCCGAAATTAGCGCATGTTTACAAAAGGATTCGGAGCCGTCGACTTTTCTAGAAGTTACCTGAATAAAGGAACAAAACAAAACACACGCACAAAATGTGTTCCCATGAACTCTTGCAGCTGATAAGTTTAACGATAGCGCCTCGTGTGCGTGAGATTTTACAAACAAGTACTTACTGCGAGAAGAACATCCAAGGCTTTTGTTTCTCGCGAATTTTTCTAATTTTACTCATTTATTTATTCTATTTATTGTACTTATTTTTTCGAATTGGAAATTTTTTTCAGAAAAGAGCCGAATTTGTTCTGCCGTGAATGATAAAAGTTTTCGGAAATAGTTTTCCTGATCAAACATCAACAAATCTGTGATAAGACGCCATTACCTTCCTTCCGTTCTTTGAAAGTAATTGGACATGACGAAACTTTCTTGTCAGGAAAAATAGTTTTCGCAAGGAATATATTAATGATACTGACTCTGCTTCCGTAGCGAGAGTTGCAAAGAAGCTTATTTTATTTCAGCTTTCAATTTTTTATTTCATTTTCTATTTTTTCTATTTTATTTTATTTTTTTGATTTCCCATTTCATTTTATTTCATTCTAATATATTTTAAAATGTTCATTTTATTTCAACTTCAAAGGGGAGTTCATATCTTTTAACATGATGTGAAAAACCATGCTCTGATAGAAATGTCATTAAAAACACTGTTTAACCATTGATTTATTTTTAATTTTTTACACATGTTCCTGATTGTGTGTGTTATAATGTGCTGGTATAAAGTTTTGCATATCTTGGATGCTTAAGTTTTTGTAAATTTTCAAAAAAATTCATTAAAAACAGCTTGCACACATGATAGCAAACCATGATAGAATGCCATACATTAAAATTAAATTAAATTTTAAAATGTTATTTTTAAATAAGATTGAGTAGATGAAATCTCAACCTTTAGCTTCATTTCATGAACTGAACAGTCTTCTTTATTTTGCATAAATTTTTATTCAGTTACATTGATGTCATGATATTTTACCATGCGTGTAAGTAGTTTTTATTTTTTTTTATTTTTTGAAAATTTACAAAACATTAAGTATCAAAGATATGTAACCTTTATACCAGCATAGAATAGTACATACATACAATCAAGAACATCTGTAAAAATTTTGAAATCAATGGTTAAATAGTATTCTTAATGTTATTTCTATTAGAGCATAGTTTTTCACCATGTTAAAGGTATATCAACTCCCCTTAAAATGTTCATTTTATTTTACTTCAATTTTCTTGAGGGCGCTGTATCCAAGGTCGATAGGATATTCGCCTAAAGCACCAGAGGATGCTTAGTGGTGTCGTGAGTTCTATACCCGGGGTTCGTCCTTGTCAGAAAGTTTCCTCGAATGGGGGTGCAACGAAAACGGCGACAACATGACTTTGACCTTTGAAGACCGGGCACACCCCACTTCCCATCTCAGAGAGATATCGAAGCGTTCCCGAAGGATAGGTGTGTCCGGAAAGTTTAATTAAAAACAACACAACATGACCACCTCAGATGAAGGCAGCAAAATAAAATAATTTTGGGCAATCAAAATTATAAAAGGGATTATAAGATGGCGGTGTATAGCCGTCCATCCCATGAGAATATATTTGTCGTCAATTGATCGAATGATTGCCGATAATCTTGGAATATAAAATTTCGAATCACGGTGAATTAGTCGCAGATCATCATCGTCTAGGCCGCAAGTCGATAACATGACCACAGAAAACGATTGCTACCGCAGAACGTACCACACCGAGGGTTTAGCGCACCAACCTCTAAGTGAGTATAAAAAAAAGGCTGCCGTGTTGGGAATCAGTAATGAATTGTAAGTCTCGGTCTAATTAGCCCACGTGTGCATTTTATTTTCTATGTTTTATTTTATTTCACTTTTAAATTTTACCACATTTTAATTTCCCATTTTACTTTGTTTGATTTTTTTTAAATTTCGTTTTAATTTTCTATTTTATATTTCATTTTAATTTAAATAATCTCCATGTTTGAACCTCGTTGGCTTTACAGTATTCCTCGGCTGAAGGTGGCCTTCCAACTTTGAGGCGCGAATTCGAATCGGTCTCTCGCATATGAAAAAGTCTCTCTGCAGAGAGCAGGGAGACCTTCGACATCGTACTTACATAACATGAAAAATCCAAGCATTTACCATGTTCACTTCGAAATATAGAATACAGATGGCAGCACGAGCATAACACCAAAACAAACACCACTCTGAGAAACTTGTTAGAGTCAGGCATATATATACACACACGCGAACACCAAGTTTCTGTATGTAAGCCAATTCGTTAGAAATTCCGCAGAGGAATGTGTACGAGGTGCATGTACGGTTAAGTAGTAGTAGTTTCCACGAAAATGTTTTCATAATATCCACTAAACTAATTTTTACATTCTATCTCATTTCCGATACTGTGTAGACTTCCTTCGATTCTTATTTCTTTCCAATTATCGTAACAGAGAAGAGTTGTGTAAATAAATACGTCCGGGACAAAAACTCTGCAACTAAAAAAAAAAGTTGTAAGACATCTTTTCTATCCCCAGAAGAAAGGAATTATCACATATTCTTCACCTTTTGTGAAGAGAAGAACACGTTTTCTTATCTCTTGAAGTGAAGAAAACGGTTTTTCCCCCATTCTTAGCTGTTTTTCCTCTATTCTTAGCTCTTTTTCTTTTGGCTTTATTTGAACTTCTTGGAGTCAACAATAGATTCTTTTTTTATGAGCTAAAATTGATATCTATCATATATTTGGAGTTTTTGTTTTATTTTTGGGATGAAGAAGAAATTACTTTTTATGTTCAAGAACCTATTTCGAAACTTGATAACCATAAAGAAAGAGAAAACTTAAATAATGGCAAAAATATGAAATAGCAAAAAGACAAAATTGTCAATACATCATTAGTTATTGATTTAACCACTTTATATAATAAATGCTGCATCGCTATAGCTATACTGACTAATCTATTAGCCCATATAAAGGCCTATATTGACTTAACTTATTTTTTTGATACATTTATTGAAAGTTTTATTGATGTTAATTGATCAAGGATCATCCTTTGTTTGAACTCATTCGTTTTGATTAATTAGTTTCTCCTGAAGGAACATCTAGAAGTTTACACAGGGTTCGTAATAGAGTCTATTCGACCTGTAATATCTTGCGAAGCGGAGAAAGCTAAATCTATGAAACTGGATAACGGTATAGTAAAGTGTGCACGCCCCCAATCAGATCCAATGTCATTCAGCAATAAAGGGGAGAATATAAAAACTAAAATTGCATATAGTAGCCACAAATCTGGAAAATGTCAATTGGTAAAATTAGCGCAGCCGTATATTACGGTAATACCCAGACTTACCGCAGTAATGAAGTTCGAAAAGAAAGTTCACAAACCTCTATGAGGAATCAAACTACTAAGCTGTCACAGTCCGGGCGAGTGCTCTACCATACCGGCATTTTCTTCTGTCTTAGCATATATATAGACGTTGAACGGGACTACACATGGATGGCCTCCAAGCTCAGACAATAGCTTTTAAAGACAAGAGCCCACAGGTGACCACATATAGAGAGAAACAATGTCATTCCCCACTTTTTCACACAAAGTACGGAAGATTCGATGCTAAGCAGACAAAGTTCGGAAAGAAAATTCGCACTATTCTTACCGAAGTTTGTGAATTTTCTTTCCGAACTTCATCTATGCTTGGAATCCAATCTACCGTTCTTTGTATGTGAAGAGTGACATTGTGTTTCTTTCTTTACGTCAGTAAATCTTCGGTTTCAAGATTGACGTCGTAAGTCGAGGTAGACTTTCCCAATGGGAATGGACTCTCCCTCCCTGTTCAGGAAATGAAATGTTTAAATTAGCAGGTTTTCATTACCCTTTCTTACCTATCTATCCTTTTTGATTGCTACTATTCCGGGAAACATTTCTCGCTTAAAACATGACGTTAAAGGCATTCAAGCTTTGCTCAAAATGCGTCTTAATTAAAAAAAATTATTTTTGTGATGAGACGACACGTAAATGCAGTGTGTTGTAAGTCGGGGTATTACTGTATACCAAACAAAATTTACCCTGTGACATTTGGATAAAAATTCACTGAGGTATTGATGATTGAAATTCTTTATCTTTTTTTTTCTTTTGCTGCTGCTGCTTTTCAAGTGATAAAATAACGAAATCAAAAACAGAAATACGGAGATGGTTATAAAAAGTGAAAAAAACAATTTCTTTTAAATTAACATCCAGGACGTTAGTTTTTTCACGTTTGTGGCTACATGTAAATTGTTATTTTTATAACGCCACCTTTTTTTTCACCCATCCAAAAGCAATTCTTAATTTACGCGATGTCATTAGTCACATTTGATAGAGCGTAGTCACTTTACTGAACCGTTCTCTAAGATACATAGCTGTAGCTCCCTCTTTGTCAAATTAGTTCAAAGTTTTCCTTTGCACTATGTATACTATGTTCCAGCTATACCAGAGAGCTTCATCTTTTCGGACACCGCAGGCTAGATAAATATTGTCAAAGAAGACCAAAAGTATTCATAATTGTAAGAAGAGTCCAAATTTACAACGCCTTAGTCGTATAATTTACAGTGACAACTTGACCCTGTGAAAGGCAGATATTTTTCCAAAGCCCATGGAAAAGCATATAAACAGTTGGGACACCATCCGTCCCACCTCCCTTCAAAGGGTTTTTATAAAAGGGGCCCGAGTTGCTTTCGGGCAAAATTAATTGAGGACTTTTATTTGTTATGAAATTATTTTTTCATTAATTATCAATTTTGATTAGTTCTGAAATAACTTTTTCCCCAGTTCTGAAAACGTTTCTGTTTAATTAGTGCTTAATTAAATTGATAATGATTACTTTCCATTTGAGGTAGTTTTGAATGATTCTTTAATTATTTATTTCAATAATGCTGAAATGAATTTCCTTCTCGATGTACCTTGAAATTATTTCTTGTAAAAATAATTTTGCGATTATATCACATTATTCTGAAATGATTTCTATCAAAAATTGCGAATTTATTTTTCTGTCATTGATTTACTGCATGTTACTTTTTTCACTAATTCTGGAATTACTTGTTTCATCAATTCCGAAATTACTTATTTCGTAAATTTCGAAATTATTTTTCATTAATAGTACAATTAATCGCCTTTCAGTGCTTTCAGCCATTTTCTAAAAATGGTCGGCGGGCCATGGCAAACAGCTCCGAGGGTCAAATTTGGCCCGTGGGCCATGCGTTGAAGACCCCTGAGATATACTATTTGAAATTAATGCATAATTTCAAATAGTATATCTGTAAGTGCTAAAGCAGCTTTTATCTTATCAACCGTCCGCCGTAGAGGTATAATTCCAATTTAAAAAAATGCTCAGAAGACTTTCAAAAATTGCCCTGTACCAGTTGTGGGAGTGAAAACACAGTTTGTCACAAAATAAAATATCTACATTTTCATACAAACTCCCCCTATGCTCTAACTTCTAATTATAAAGTTGTTACCATGCCTCTGCTGGGGCCAACAAAACAAATCCTGGTTCTAAGTGCAATATTCGCTAAATTATTTGAATTCAAAAATCGGAGGAACAACAGCATAAATGAGGGAAAGGAGCGTTGTGTCCGTTAGTTTTTGCTGTTCTTTCATATTAATTTTTCACCGATTTTTGAGTTCAGATATCATAGCGAATGTTGCACTTAAAAGCATGGAATTTTTTCGGTTGGCCTTAGGAGATACAGGGCAACAACTTTCTAATTGGAAATTAGAGGACAAGTTGACCGTATAAAAATGTAGATTTTTTTTTTTATTTCCTAAAACACTGTATTTTCACTTTCAAATCGGATACAAAGTAATTTTTGAACGCCTTTTGAGCATTTTTTTAATTGGAATCCACGACGGACGTTTGATGAGATAAAGGCCACATTTGCACTTTCAGGACACCCTGTATAAGCTCAATAATGACTTCATCGAGATAATTCTCGAATTCGATGATTACTTCGACGCAGGAAAATCAACCTCAGGGATTTTATTTATCGTTTTTATTTTATAAAGACTCTAAATGGTTCAAAACAAGAGAAAAATACGTTTCCAACATAATAAGTTTGTGTGTTGTTTCATTAAAAATATGCATTGCTTTGAAAAACTAAACCGAAGTAGGAATTTTCACGTACATAAATATGTAAAATGCACTTTAGAGGATTCTTTCATGAAATTCCGTTGTTGTTTTTTTGATTTCACATTAAATATTCATGATTTCTATTCAAATTACTACTTATAACAAAGCATCCAAAAATTCAATTTGAAACATTTACAGAGTTATTTGATTTTCTTTATATGAACATAAATATTTTGTGAGAATCTATGCTCAATATTAGGACTTTTCTTTTTCTATTTCAGCAATTATTTTTTTAGTAAACATTCACGGTTTTATACCTTGGAGTCACTTTTTGTTTAATGGAAATTTTACTACGTATATGTAGGTTTTACATTTTTTATAAATATTTCTCTTTTTCATAGAAAATATATGGAACCCATATTTCTAAGGGAATGAATACAATTCATGTGCAGACACTTTGTAAGATGTATATCCTCCACTTTTCTTCAGTATCGTGAATACAATTCAGTAACAATACTAAATAACTCCTAGAAAAACGTTTTTATGGGTGTATGAGGTGGGCGAAATCGCATTTTTCATGATTTCCCATCAAAACAGCAAATATAACAATTTTGTTTCTTTTAACAAAAATATTCTTTGAAATCGATGTCCATAAACATTATAAAAGCTTCCTATTCCGCTTTTATATTCCTTCCTATATTTTGAATATTTGGGAATACTGAGTTTAGATGAAAATTCTTATGGAAGAGTATTGCGAATTTTCAGTTTTCATCTTCCATAACCACTTTACGATCAAGGGCGTAATATTGCGTCCAAATGCCTGTGGAATAAGCTCAAATAAGAGCTCTCTCTGTTTCCTTTCCCGTCTCCTCATCGTCGCGAGTCATTGTTGTAACCCTACGAAGTTGTTCTTTTTGCCTTCGTTTTATTTCCATACAATTATTAGTGATTTTTTAAACCACATATGCTGTATCCTTGTACTATATACAAGGATAAGAGCAAAGATAAGATAAGAGCAAAATAGAACAGGTAGGGTGAAGGTGAAAAGAGAAATATACTTCGCATGCCTACCCTCTCTTATCTGTATCCTCTCTCTCTGTCTCTCTTATCTGTACTTATCTATTATATTGTTTTTCTTTCACTTGTTTTTTCTTCCTTTTCTTCCTTCGTCTTTTCTAACGTGCGATTAGGTTAGGAAAATATATTGATCGCCCATTCGTCAAATAGAGATCATCCGAATTTCTTGCCAATACCTTGTAAGTGAAGCGGTTAAAAGAGACTTGGAATTTTACAGTGAGTTTCGATCTAAATGCCAAGCACAACTATTGCATATCCCCTCGAAGCAATCACTGCCTGGCCGTGAACGTTACTGCAGGTAATTTAATGTTATTTACTTATGGAGGACCATACCGTTATCAGTTTTATAAAGAAAAACTTCATTCGATTTATTTCACAACATTTATTACCCAAAATCAATGTGTTTAGCTTACAACACAAAAATTAACCCTTTCGTGTGCAAACTTTTGTCAACAAGTTTGAAAGATCAATATTTGACGTATCGGTGATAAAATCGGGAACCTTGTTCACACGCTTGAGAAAGAGAAAGAAGGAAGAAGAACAGAAATACAAAAATAAAGGAAAGCAAAATGGCCGGCCGAAGTACGAACCATTTCTGCAATTCAGACTTTTTCTGAAGTCTTGGCCAATTCTCGAAGTGGCTGACTCCGTCGCGAATTGGCTGCACTTCGGGCTTTGGACCGTACCATATACAAAATGGTTGATGTGTATTAACAGTTACTGGAGAGTAATATTCGATATTGAATACACTACATATGTCATTGTAAATTCTTTATAGTTACGAATATTGTATTTCCCTCATATTATATGAAGGAACATTTACATATAATATGATGTTATAAGATATTACAAATAATCGATTTTTTTTTAAATTTCAAACACAAAGTTTTTAAAAAAATCGAAGAATTCAAAAATGAAAAAAGTCATAGCCAATGTCTTAGGGCTCTCATCAGGGTGGAACACCCTGACATTGGCTTAGCACAGAACGTTTCTGTGCTAAGTAACCTAACTGTAACCTAACCACCTAATCATCAATGTATCTGAAACCAGTAATATTAAGAGAAATTAAATTTGTCCTCTAAATATTAATAATTATTAATACATAATAAATATTATGTTATATATATATATATATATGCAAATTGTCGTCACCCCTATTCTCTTATACCAACCATGGGTTCATTGCACTACTGCATTTAATTGGTAGAGCGATGATGGAGAAGACATGAGCTGTGAAAGTCTCATCTAAGGCACCCTGATAAACGAGAGAAGGTTCAAGTTGTTGAACTTATTCGATTAAGCGAAGAACTTTAGCATTGTCTATATGGAAGAAATCTTCAGTTCCATATTATTTTATACATCAGTTTAAGTAGGATGTCCATTATCCGATTAAGCGAGACCGATTGTATATCTAAAATGGGTTCGTTATTTGAATACTTTTCTAATTGGACGTATGTTTCTATAAATATATATATATAACGGTTTAAAATATGAATAGGGGTAATAAAATAGAGTACTTAACTTTACATCATTTTTCGTGTTAGACCGCCAGTCGTTAAAGCAGAATACGGCAGCTTCTATAATGCTTGCTCCCTTGTTTAGATTCAAACCCAAGCATATTAAATAGATTTTGGTGTGCACATTAAAAACTTGACAAACCAAATTTTTTTCAACTGATCCCCACTTTAGTGGATGGAACAAGATTTTGTTGTGCGAACCCACCTAATTTTGAACAAGAATTCCGTGAGTAGCTCGGTTCTTATTAACAGAGTTAATTCTGAAAATGTGCAATTAAGAAAACTTGAAACAAAAAGAAGGTAAAAATCGATTCAGTTTATCGGAAGCAATATTGTCAATATGACTGTCATTAAAAACACTTTTATTACGTATTCTGTTTTAATCGAAAATATTTCTTTCGAGAATATTCGAGAATCCAGAGGAAGAAAGGTGTTATTTTTGTTACAAGGGGACTCAAGTCGTTTCTCAAGCACTCTATGATACAAGGTTAAAGAGGTGTCGAAGAGAAGAGAATCGTTACATGAGGCGAAATATTTTGGAACTACGTATCTACGAAGATCCGATTTTTCCTTTTCTTCTTAATGGCATTACTACCATTAAACTGCGATGATAGAATTCACCGTTTTATGTTGTGGGGGGGGGGGGGGGGAAGCATGCCATTATGCCATTATTATTTCTCCTCTTTTATCTTTTTACAATTTTTATGCGAATTGTTCCAGAAAAAGAAACTTTAAAGGAAAAGTATGAATTATTCGAATTTTCCAACTTTTAACCGCTTTTCGACACCACCCATACAGTTCAGCAGGGCAAATTTCCATTCACGGGAAAGGAAACACTATCGAAAAACAATAAAATTTATAGCGAAGGAAAAGTATTTTGATCGCGTTAAAAGGCAGAGACAATCTTGGAATTCAATAAAAATTGCGCTTTCGGAGGCATATTTTTCTGCTTATGTTGTAGAATTTCGGCAATTGGATTCGTGCGTCATCAGGTTGCGAACACGCGGATATTTTATTTCACTTCAACTATTTTTAATATAAACTGAGAGAAGCTCAGTTTGATGGTGAACGTTTTTAATAGGAATAATCAATTTTGAATTCAATTTTGAAACAGCAATACGATCCTGTCTTCTTTTCCCCTAAGATTTTACGAAGTTTTTCCTTTCAATAGCTAAGTTTTAAATTATGGAATTGGGATACAATATCTCGCGATGTGTTTTAATAGCGGTATTTATTTTGTTACTCCGTAAAACGTTTTAAGAATGTTTTACAATATCTACTGGATTTAAATTTTAGATTTTAAAAGAAATCTATTTAGCATAATTGTACTCTACGTACCTTCTTCAATTAGTACATAATTGTACTAATTGAATCTACGTACTTTACCTTTAGCAATGTGGAGCTTTCTATGCTCAGATTGGCCAATTTATTATGATCATCTCCAGGGCCCGATTTCTACATAGGCAACATGGGCATTTGCTCGGACCCCCACATTTTAAGACGGTCCCTGAACAGTATACATTTTACTCAAATTTGTATCAGTTTTATTTGGTGAAATTTTAGAAAATCAAAGGATTTTTCTTAAATCTCATCATACTATTTCCAAAGTTCTCATTATTAGCTAACCCCATTAAATATCAATTTTAATATTATACCAATCAGCAATACACCTTACACAGCATGTACAATGCACCTATTGCAATATTAATTGTGCTAATTAATTATTGCTCCACAACAAAAATATGTCTCAATGGGGTCACAGTCTTTTGTTCGATTCTTCATCTTCACATCTTTTTGACCTTGAAATCTATATATATAAAATTGATTGTCTGTCTGTCTGTGTATGTTCTCTATACAAATCTACAATTTTGGATCGATCATCGCCAAATTTTGCATATATACCAAATGGGACCCGACTTGAACGATAGGTTATTTTAAAATTTCGTCAGCCTAGGGCAAATGCCCCAAATGGGAAAAAAACTGTCCGGCAACAATGGTTTTTGGGCCTCAACAATCACTTTCCGAACGTTTACTTTGGTTACCTTGGTTCCCTAGCAATGCGTTTAAGACGTGCATATGCCTTTACAATGGTTTGTCATTTCTTTAATGCTGAACGTATATGTATAATAGTTTATGCCTTTATAATGGTTTGCCACATTTTTAATACTCCCAATAATGAGGCTTCTTGAATAGACGTGATAACCATCATCAGCATCGCTTTGAGGGTTGGGAAAGGGGGGAATCCTCATAGAAATCAGTGTTAAAATTGCCGATTTTACTGTAGAAATGAGGAAATTTGGTGAAGTTTCCTGTGACATCAATAACTTTAAAAATTGCATTGAATTCTCGATTTTTCAAATATTGAGTTCGCTTAGAGATACGAAGACCAGAAAATTAAATATGAAGTAATTAGCCGGACCTACTTTTGAGTTGGATATCCATGCAATAACATTGATTTCAACTTTTTATTTATGCGAGTATCTTCTCAAGCATGAAAATTAATGTGTCCGTATTGTCTTTTGATATTCAACTGCATAAATTCATGTGGGTTAGAATATTCTAAAATTAATTATGGGCCCGTAAAAAGTACATCGAAGAAATTTTTATTAAGCTTTAATTAAGCTTTTTTTGAAACAGAAATAGGCAGATGGATAACTTGAAGTTCAAAGGGGGGGAAGGGGGGAATGGAAATACCTAGCACCCTTTGAAAAATATTTATTTATTTATTATAAATAAATAAATAAATAACGGGATCTTCACGTATTCCCAAGGAATCAGCATGATCCGTCCAGGGAATTTATTAGTATTAGTACACATCCATGCCCGAACCGGGATTCGAACCCAGACCTGCACAGTGAGAAGCTAGTTCCCTAACCACTATTTATTTATTTATTTTTACGTTTCTTTAAATCTAGATTTGTCTCTTTCATGAGTCACGCAGGAATTCGCCATATTGGTGAACTTGGACACGGTTTGCATGTCCCTCAAAGAATGAGGAAGATATCACGTGATCCAAAAAAGCCTCATTGAAGGAAACCCGGGCAACGCCGGGTATTATAGCTAGTCTTATATATAAATGTGAAAGTATGTATGTATGTATGTTTGTTCTTTACACAAATCTACAATTTTAGACTGATCGCCGCCAAATTTTGCATATATACCAAACAAGACCGGGGTTGAACCATAGGCTACTTTAAAAGTTCGTCAAAGCTGGGAAAATGCTCAAAATGAGTGAAAAACCGTCAAGCAACAATGGTACCCGGGTTCCAACAATCACTTTCGGCATGTTTACTTCGGTTACCGTGGTTCTCTAACAATGCGTTTGAGATATGCACATACCTCACTTCTTTGGTGCTGCCAGTATTATTTACAGTATAACAAACCGTTTATTCTTTTATAATGGTTTGTCACTTTTTCAATCTTCCCAGCAACTGAAGAAAATCCGGGAAGCACCGGGTATTTTTGCTAGTAAATTATAAAACGATGACAAGAAAGTTTGCACGTTTCATCAACATGAAATCCTCGAATCATCATTGTGCAATGCAAAACTTTATGCATATGATCTTGGAAACACTTTTCCAGACGAACTGCAACAATTTCTCAAGATTGGCTTTTCTCACAGATAAAAACCGATTCGGATGACTTCTTCCAGCAGGACGGGGCACCACCACATTGGAACTTGGACATTCGAGAATTTTTGAACAATCGCATTCCTAAACGATGAATCGGCAGTACGGGAACTAGCGATTTATTTAAACATCACTGGCTTCCAAGATCGCTGGACCTCATAGTGTGTGATTTCTTCTTGTGGGGGTTTTTGTACCTCCCCTTCCAGCTACATTAGCGTAACTGAAGATACGCATAACAGCAGCAGTGGATCCAAATCTGATAGCGAAAAGTGGGACGAATTTGACTACCGTATACACATATGCCGTGCATCCCAAGGTGGAAGTATTGAGCACCTTTAATTTGGTTTGTGAAAAAAATTTATGATTAGCCATGTAATATGAAATTAATCTTAAGTGTCTGTGTTCAATATTTTTCGTAATATACGCATTTCACATCAGATGATTCTTTTTGAAATACCCTGAATTTTAGGAAGGGGAGGGGAATCGGGCATTTCCTCCAAAGATTCATGAATTATCGCAAAATATTCAGGAATGCTGAAAAATATCTACTCACCAATGAAAATTCAGAATTAATGAAAGAAGAAATCCCAAAGTTGATCAAATCGGCAATAAATATAGTAACCTTGTCCTAACCTAACCGCACATTAGAAAAAAGGGAAGGAAAAAATCACAAATAAAAGAGTAAAACAGTTTAAAAGATAAGGTGATAAAAGAATATAGGTAGAAAGTTCGATTTCTTTTCACTCTCGCCCTACCTGTTCTCTTTCACTCTTATATGAAAGATACATCATATGTGAAGGAAAAAAATCGCTATCAGAGTACACAAAAAACCAGAAGAAAGAAATTGTGAGGTTGCAGCAAAGAGTTCGGGATGATCAGGAGAGAGGAAAGAAAACAGAGCGAACTCTTGTTTGACTTCCTTCCACTAGCGTTTGGACGCAATATTACGTCTTTTGATCGTAAAGTTGTTTAAAAAAATCAGAATTAATGAGAGAAACATCTCAGAGTTAATGAAAATCCAGAATTAATGAGAGAGAAAATTCTAGAAATTATTTTTAAAAAAATCAGAATTAATGAGGGAAAAATCTCAGAATTGATGGAATTTCCCAATTAATGGGGGGAAAAATTCCAAAATTCCTCGAAAACTCAGAATTTATAGGAGGAAGAAACCCCAAAATTTATGAAAATTCAGAAGTAATGAGAGAAATAATTCCAGAATTGATGAAAATTCCAAATCAGTTGAAGCTCAGACACTGATTTGTACGAAAAAAATGTATTTTTTGTATATAATGTATATTTTTTCACTCGTATATTACCGTAAGTGCGGGGCCCGGTGCGTCCGCACCTGTCGCATACCCCTAAGAGTGGATATCTGGGAGTCTCCATTACAAATGGACGATTTCATGCATATAACACTATTTACAAATATTTTCCATCAAAATCGAATTTTTTATTCATATTTACAGCATATAATGATTTCCTTTTATAAAGAAAAATATTCTCCAATATTCTTACATCTATTGTTCATGCTTTTTAATTTTTACTATCACTAAAAATGAAACAAGATTGGCTTATCATTTCATTTCATATATATCGTATAATTATATTATATATCATTATCTTTAAGTGAAAACAAAGCGGTTTCTATCGCGGGTATCGTTCGACCATCTCAATTTCTCATTTGTAATACCTTCAGGGGAAATTCAAACTAATGAGACTCACAAAACATATATAACATTATTTTTATATTATACGTTTAGAACAGACAAATATAGTAATCAAAATAAATAAATACAATACACAGAAGCACACTTTAAAATCTCTATTAATATGTTAATGAAGTAAATATGAAACAAAAAATAATAATAATTTTAAGTTTCCAGAAGAAATCTATTCCGTATATATTAACTATTTCAAAGAATTAATGCTCAGAATTAATTAAAAATTTTAATATAATATAAACAAAGTTATATTGCTATTTACAGAAGGAAATGCCATACCGTATCATAAATTTCATATTAGATTCCATTTAATTTGAACGACTTCTATTCCAATTTCATTTTTAAAAAGTTCAAAAATATTTTGCGCTTTAATATTTTATGAAATTGTATCTTGTGGGGATTCTGTCTACGATACGCTAGAACAACCTAATTTAAAAGAGAGTAGTTTTTGCGAGAAAATGCAATTTGAAAATTTACTAAATTAATTTATAAGATAAAGATTTAAAAAAAAATTTAATTTTATGGAAAATTCCGTATTGTATTAATTCGATTCCGACTCGCATTTCTGTTACACTTTGTAGTTTCGCAAAAGTTTAAGCAATTAAAGAATTCTCACTTGAAATCCAATTATACTGTATTTTCAGACTGTTTGTCTCCATTAGAAAACAAAACAGTGTCGTAGAGATGTAGAAATATCATCCGGAAAGAAATCGAAATCTCATTATGATACGTACGTACACGTGCCAGAAAAATATCGTTATTCAGTTGTAAATATAGTCCTTAGTCACCTTTAACTTTTAAACCATTGATCATAGAAACATGTTAATTGAAGAGTATTCAAAGTGCGTGTAGATCTTTTGTAGTAGATATGTTACGGTAAATGTCATAAATTATCATGTATAATCACCGACCATGTGTGTGTGTGTGTGTGTGTGTGTGTGTGTGTGTGTGTGTGTGTGTGTGTGTGTGTGTGTGTGTGTGTGTGTGTGATAAATCATTAAGTATATATTTATTTATATCGGTATCCCCGACTATTTTGATGAGTTTGATAAAAAGGTAGTAATAAGTTTTATTTCTGTAAATTTATCACTTTTACCGGCGATTACGCATAATACCCGAGCGTCGTTGGTAAACGTGATAAATAGTACTAAATTCATCATATTCGCCGATTATTATGCATAATCACCAGCACCAGCAAGAACGTGAAACAAGAACAATCCTGACAACATAAATACGTTAGGGCCACACATGCACTCAGAACACAGCTTGTACCGATTCGTTAGAAATTCCGTGTACGAGGTGCATGTACGGTTAAGCTGTTGAAGTTGTAGTGCCAGGTATAGGAAATGTTGACATCACGGATGTTTTATCGCTAATGCAATCACCCAGCATCAAAGGAGCTGACAAAACTAAAGATGTTAGAATATTTATGAATATGGAATATAATTTCATTTTCTACAAGAGTATAAAATGAAGAGTAGAATAATAATGCAATGCATTTCATCTACATAAATGCGATTCCACCTCCATTATTGTTACTCCTAATTAAGTTCCACTATTAAATAATGTATACAACGTTGTATGTTGATAGTCATATTTGCGCCATTGTTCTGAAATCTTTTTATTTCAATATATGATTTTGTTGATCCTATATATATATTATCGAAAGATTGATGATATATACATGGTGTCCTGAAAGTGCTAAAGCAGCCTTTATCTCATTCTCATCAACCGTCCGTCTTAGAGGAATGGTTCAATTTAAAAACTGCTCAAAAGGCGTTGAAAAGTTACCCTGCACCAGTTTTCAGATTGAAAATACAGGATGTAACAAAATAAAAAATATAAATTTTTATACACCCCCCCCCCCATGTCCTCTAACTTCCAAATAGAATGTTGTCGCCCTGTCTCTTACGAGGCCAACAGAAAAAAATTTCACGTTTCATTGTAATTTCACTCTCAAAACTGGTAATTTTTGAACGAATTTTGAGCATTGTTTTAAGCTGGAATCATACCTCTACGACGGACGGTTGATGAGATAAAGGACGCATTGGCACTTACAGAACACCCTGTATATGATTTGATCGCAGCGTGGCCAAATGAATAGAGCATGTCTTTAAGCGTTGAGAAGTGCATGTTCGCTCATTTTGGTTCGAACATCCCACGTTTAACTCACGAGTTGAATAGTGTTATTATTCCGGATGCAACTAGGATCACCGATCACGAATTTTCTTATTAATGAGCGGCTTAGGCTTTCTGAACATTGTTCAGCGGTGGTAGGGACAAAAACTTGGTCGAGGGGGTTGAAGAGAAGAGCCACGCGTGCTCTTGATGGCACCCGGAGAAGCTATGAAGAGAGACTTGATTTTTTGAAAATGTTTATACATTGGACCAGCGCAGATGTCGGGGGGATATGATTGAAATGTTCAAAGGGATGGATAAATTTGACCATGACAATCAACAGCTTCGACAAGGAGACACCAGCATCGATTTTTAAGGGACAATTCTAGGTTGTGGTGTCGCAAGGAATATTTCTTTAGTAGGGTTGTGAATAAAAGGAATAGTTTACACATCTCTTTCTCTCCCTCTCTCTCTCTCTCTCTCACTCAGCTATCTTTATCTATCTATCCGTACTTAGATTAAGGCAAATATAATCTTTTTAATGGACAGTATATTAATATTTCACCATAATTATTTTTAATTTTTATATTTCTTGGTTTTTTATTGCTCTTATTGGGTTGCTGTATTTTTGATATACGTAGTTTAGATATACAATATTCAACAACTATATTTTTATGGGTATCTATCTTTTCTCACCCACCTCGTTGGGCATTCTGTCAATTGCGGCCTTTGTATTTGTATATTAAAAAGCAATGCTCTCCTTATATTATTTTTCCAGAAACATTTGTATTTTTTTTTTTTTGTCTTTGTAATTTTACCGTTTTAAGCTACAACTTTACAGTATATGCTTCAAGATTCAAAACCCGATGTTGTACCTTGGAACATTTTAGCCCGCTCTCAAATCTCTATCGAGTAGTTGTAGTAGAAAAGGAAGGTAATAAAAAATCCACATGATGTTTCATAAAGTATAATGATGCTAAAAATGAATTTAGTGAAATTTTACGGTAAAAACTGACTTGGGGAAAAAGTTTTAAAAATGATGTCCCAAGGTGTGGCAGTCTCGCCTCCATTATACGCATACGGCTCTATGCGCCATTCGTATACATTTCAAATTCTATGCATCATATTATACCATCAATGAATTGACTCTCTTCAGATCAATTTCCATATTCAATTAGGTTTTTATACATCCGAACAATACGCAATTTTTGCCTTACACGAAAAATTCCCTTGAAAGAAATTTAATAAATTGCATTGGGGGAGTGAATAGAAACCTGTTCAGGTGATAATTCAAAAGAAAGGCGTTATAAGCCCTTTGTAACGTCAACTAAAAACTTCAAAGCGTGACTTTTCTCCAAGTTTTATGAACTCGGAGGAAATTAATTCTCCTCCTCGTCGAGTTGTTGTTGTTGTTTTGTTGGGAGAAATAAAAACTTTTCTTCCCCTCGCTCTTCTTAATTCGGGAAAATTCGCATAATTTCTATTGAATAAAAGATGTTTTTCCCCCCAAAACACAAGTACGGCACTATTCTCATTTAGCGAATAAACAAGCCCATTCAATTCGATTCTGCGAATTTAATTAGCGAGGAAAATGCAATTTAATTAATTTACGTCTTTTCCCACCTTTTGATGACTTTGTCCGGTTTTGCTGCTCCCATTTTTATTTCTCGATATAAATTTTTACGGGCTGCGGTAAAATTAATAAGATTCAAGAGTATTCGGTGACGTTCATTTTACTTAATTGTGTTTTGAGAAAATTTAATATACGTAGGAATTCCATCTATTACAGTTTCCAACACAAACACACCTACAAAAGACTTCGAATTTTTAATGAAGGTTTTGATTGGAAATTCCTCGAATTTTAAATCTTGAACTACCTGTGTACGACTGTAATATATATGTATTTTATATAAAGGGTGTCCCGAGCTAGAGATATCCAAACGTAGTTGATTAGAGTCTGACTGGAGACTCCTAAGAGCAGTTTAACAAAGAATCTTTTCGAAAAGCCTTTGTCTGACCGCCGCTCCGAGGTGCCCCTGAAAGGTTGGCGGCTCACAGTTTCAGAACCCCTGGTTCAGTGGTAAAATGAAGTTCTACTTAGAACTACGGTAGTGGTCATTTTGACCTCTGTAGAGATATTTATTCTGATATAGATTGCAAAAAATTCTGAAATGGGAAGCATTCTTATGCGAACATTAATGTTGAGAAGAGCAAATGTTTTACCGCTGTGTTTTCTTCTTTCCAGCACCCATTTTGAAACATTAAGAGACGCATTTTTGAGAAAGCTCGTCGTCGTGCCTCGTTCATTTAGTTGATGTATTTTGATTACATTTGCCATCCACATATTTTTTAGGGGAGATGATCTTTCTTCATCCACTTCGTTGGGCAATTTACCTGTTGTGGCCTTTGTATTTGTACTAATGACTGTCATTGATGTACTCGGCAAAACTGAATTAATTTATCCACAATGCAATCGGCATCGAAAAGCTGTCTTACGTATGCCATTTATGTATTTCAATGTATTTTGCATTTCTCAAGATTTGGCGGCTATTCGTGGTTTTTCCATCCCTCGCATTTCTCAAGCAGAAAACACTTTTGGTGCATTACATTTCTTCGACAACGTATTACAACAGTGGACTGTTGAATGAAAATGTAGTCATGAATTATAAGCGCTCAAAAAATTGTAGTCAAATCTCTTTTTAAAGTAACAAAATACGGGATTATTCTTTGCGATAACAAATCCTTTTGTTCAAAATTAAAAAAAAGTGGTACCATGGACAGAAGTGTTTTTTTTTTTTTTTTGCAAAAGTAAGTCAGAGAATAAAAGATAGGTACCCGTACTGTTTTAAGGAGTTTCGGTGAAGAAAAATAATTTATGTCGATTTTTTTTTCCTGCTTGTAATTATATTGATTTTTTGACGGATATGGTTAAATTCATCGTTCTAGTGTTAATAATGTTCAATATGAGCACCTTGGTGACTCTGCAGGTGTCCAAACAGTGTCCGATCTCTCACCAATAGCATTTGAGGTCGTACTAAATAAACAGAGATACGCTGATTCAAATCCTTCACATTTCACCCAGTTTGTATACGGTGTTTAACATGCGGGACTTATTTTAATTCAGCTAGTCTAAGCACGCAGTGAACTTTCTGTTGTGTCGTCCGCATGCTTCACTAAACCGCACAACACGTCATGAACATTCCTCCTTTTAAGAACTTCTAACGAACTCCTTCTAACGAACGCCTTATATGTGTTGCGTATTATCGTTAAGTTTCTTTCGATCACGTGTTTCAAAAGTGCTGCCATCTTTTCTTTTCACCGCACACCATTCTGGTCATATCGCCGTACAGCAATTTTCTGCCGATTGAGTTGGATCGGCAATCTTTCTCCTCTAGACAAAATCATGTCATACTTCCGTCCCCATCTTGAGGAGCACCCATCTTTAAGGAAACTGTTTGAGAGGGCATATTGACAAGTTTCCATCTCTCGGTGGTCGACTCAGATCCGATAAGAAAAGAACGTTCGGACCTGACAGTAGCCTTCATGGTGGTAGACGAGCATCTTACCATTGCACCACTCGCGCTCCACTGCTGCCATTTGTCTTCCACCAACTCGATTATGCGTGAATTTCAAATGTTTTATCGGGACTGTTACTAATTTCTAGTCCCGATTGCATTCTATGTAGAGACTTCTTTTTAAGTTAGAGATCGACTCGTATTTGCGCCTTCAAATTGGAAAACAACAGAAAACCAACTTCAGCTGGCATAACTGCTTCGAAAAGCATCTCAAAGTAGCTGTCGACAGTGCTCATCTCATGTGCAACCTCGGCTGAAAACTTTGATAAGCAACTTTTGGTAACTTCTGATTGCCTCAGTGCAGAACTTTCATAACAAATTAGGTGCAGTTCTCAAAATAAGCCATTTATTTTGGGCACCTTTGACCTGGACAGCCTCTGCAATAGGTACAACATCAATACCATATTCACCTTGACGTGGGGTAAATGCCTGTCATCCTTTCCTATAGCTGTGTATAGGGCTCCTAGCCACTCCAGCCTGACTTATCCGCAATCTTTGTGCGAATTGTGACGTCATCACTATAGCCTATCACTGCTCCCTATTCTGCTTATTTTTAAAGACTTCACTTACAACAAAAACAGCTGATTTTGCAGCTCCGCCCCCGATTATGTAGTTGCCTTAGGTGTGGGCTGTCATTCACGAATTGATAGCTTCTTGATTTTTTCGCTTTGAGTAGAAAAATGGACCTTGTTTCACATTTTCCGAACTAAAATTGTTTTTAACACCCCCCCCCCCTTTTCACGTACAGGTTTTTGGCAACAAATTTAGATCATCTGTATTAAAAGTATCAGCGTTAAATTTGCTCCCTTGCTCATATTTCGGAAATAAAAGGAAAAAAAATTGTCTGCCGCTCCCCCCCCCTTCTTTCTCACCCTACCGTACTTCAATATAATGCATATAACTGTTTCCCCTCTTCTATGTGTCTTTCTCTCTCATCTTATATATAAATGTGAAAGTATGTATACATGTTTGTTCTTTATACAAATCTACAATTTTAGACCGATCGTCGCCAAATTTTGCATATGTACCAAACAGGGCCGGACTTGAACCGTAGGCTACTTTAAGAGTTCATCAAAGCAGGGCAAATGGGCAAAGAACCTTCTGGCAACAATGGTTCCTGGACCACCCCAACAATCACTTTCGGAATGTTTACTTCTGTTACCGTGGTTCCCTAACAACGCGTTTCAGACACGCACATGCCTTTACAATTGTTCGTCACTTCTTTGATGCTGCCAGTATTATAGTGGATAACCATTATAATTAATTATAAAGGAATTATAATTGATAACCATTATAATTCCTTTATGATGGTTTGTCAGTTTTTCAATCCTTCCAGTAATTGAAGAAAACCCGGGAAGCGCCGGGTATTTTTGCTAGTATTATATATAAAGATGCATTATAATTGGGGGGGGGGTCACTAAAGCGGAGTATACAAAGATAAAGAAAAAACAATTTTCGTTCTATAGGGTTACAATGAAGTTTCGCGATGATAAGAAAAGCGATAAAGGAAAAGCTGGAATGCGTTTCTTCCACTGGCGTCAGGACATTTCGTCCGTGATCGTATGGAAGTAAATACACAAAACGTCCCCCATTACGACACATAACACTTATGTTAGACACTATCGAATGCTTTACAAAGTCGAAAAAGAAAGCACAAATATTTCCCTTTTACTCACTATTCTCAGCTTTTTTATATAGAATTTTCCTCACTATTCTATGCATTACGGAATTTTTCCTCACTATTCTATGCATTACGGAATTTTTCCTCACTATTCTATGTATTACGGAATTTTTCCTCAATATTCTACGCTTTACTGAATTTTTCCTCCCAATTCCGCAAATGAATAAAACTCATTTTGGAATAACTAAGCGTCACACTTCATGAATCAATACAAAACTTTTCAAAACAGTTCAATTGTATCCGCATGGAATTCAACACTCAGATATAAATATTACTATTCCAACTGTTCCTGACACATTGCATAGTATATGAGGAAGTGTGAGAAAAGTCTCCCGTTATCCGCTGATTGCTCTCGCCCCCATTTTAATATTTATGCGCTCAATTTCATCGCCCAGAAGTATATATTTGTGTAATATATTCTCGAAGCAGCAGCTAATAGGAAATCTTCGTGGCTCATCCCTCTCTCTACTCACTGTATATGTTTCGATAATAAATATATAAGCTCTTATGTGAGCAAAAAGATGTTCATTCTCGCAAAGAATTTTTTTCTCTTTGAAACGAAAAATATAATTAACGTAAGAAATACATTGAAGAAAAGAAAAGGAAATTCTCCTTCATTGCGGATGGATTTAGCGCTCGAATGTTTTGGAGATTAACTTGCACATTCTAAATATTTTCTCATGAAGCGTTAAATCCGACACCTGGGTCTTTTCTTTGAATTTTTAAAATTAATACAAGATTATTTTAAGGGGTCTCACATACCTTTCAATATGTTCATAAAGCCTAAAAAAAACTACTCTCTCTAGTAGAATTATCATTGAAAATATTACTTAGTCATTCATTTATTTCAAATTTTTTACACATATTGTACATGCTTAGTAGTCAAACATTGCTGCAACGGTACCCGATGTAACGATAAATCCCTCTACAACGATATTCTTTTTTTCAAATCTTGTTTGGAAATTCCTATTGTATAATGTTTAAAACTGCGGCCTTTCGATACAACGATAATCCCTTTACAACTATATTTTTTCTTGGTGGGAAGAGTATCGTTATATCGAGGTTTCACCAAATATGTTTTACATATCTCTAATACTTGGTTGTTGTTTTTTTTTTTGTTTTTTTTTTTGTGCCAATTTTTAAAGCATCAAGGAAAAAATGCATTATTAACAGTCTGCGCGCTTGATAAAATGGCATGACATCAGTTTAGTTAAACTAGAAACCGATTTAAGCAAAGGAGGAAACTGATCAATTCATAAAATAAGGGAACATGTTTAAGATCCATTCATAAATACTGGATTTATAAGAAAAAACAATATTTAATTTTTGTTGTTAATTTTTTTTAAATATGAATTTTTAAATTTTATTTTGAATAGGATTGACTCAATGAAATCTCACTATTTTGCCTCATTTATATGAACAGAACCGTTTTTATCCTGAATCATTAGCCGAATAATACTAATTCGGCCAATTATCTAGAACAGTGGTTCCCAAACTGTGGGTCGCGAGAGTTTTTCGAGAATAGAAACATCCAAATAAGACATTAATTTCTATTTTTAAAACTATGTCAAAACTAAAAAATATCTTTACTCAGCTGAGCTAATCACCATGTATCATACAATGTAATTTTATCAAATTCTACTTGTAGTAATAATCAATATATCAAGTTAATACTTATACATGGTGACTCAGAGAGAATTTTCCAATTTCAAAATTATATATTTCTTAAAAATTAGGAACACAAAAAAATTTAAGAAGTAATATATGTGAATATGGGGTCCATGTTTTATTGGCAATTTTTGATAATGATCGATTACAAGTACAGAACCATTTTGAAATCTGGCGATTCTTTCGCAATCGCCATATACGCGAAAATTAAGGACCGTACACGTCGCTACACTTCCATCTTGCTAAAGGAACACGAACAAGTACATCAAAAAACAAAATAAATACAGAGAAACTTCACTAAAACGATACTCGATACAACGATAAATCCTCTGTAACGATATATTTTTTTACCATAATTTGAAACGGCTACAATGATATTATTAATTCACCTTCGATGTATTTTCAAATTATTCACCAGTTCTTCTTTCAAAGATGTCTAATATTGTTGTGGGGCAAACCATATAACAGTAGGGAACGACTAACTGAATCTTATTGATCAATTAATCAATTATAATTTTTTTAATGCTTATACGTAGGTGTATTTTATGATGGTAACAACAACGCCAATTCATAAGAGATGTGCAGCAGCATGAATCTGTGGTAATGCTACTTCTCGTTATAACGATAACCTCTTTACAACGAGATTTTTCTTGGTACGCACAGCATCATTATATCGAGGTTTCACTATTAAATTACATATTAATAAAAATTATTAATAAAATATTAAAAAATTGAATATCGTTAAAAGGCAATATCGCCTAATTAAAAACGAAACAAGTGTTTCGAAAAGTGCTTTTGGAATAGCACATTTAGTACAAAATATAATCGAAATTTCCCGTTTTTCCGGGACGTATGGTCTGCCTATGTAGACGGTTGCCGGTTTGATTATTTTTTTTTTGGTCAAAAGAAGATCGTGCCTCAAAAAGTTTGGGAACTATACTTATTTATAATATAAGATCTGCGAGAAAATGTATCATTTCATGGCGGGTTAGGTATTTTACAATTTAACATGGAACCTGTCTTTTTGTAATAAAAAGGTCCCTTCCCCCACCTCCCTTCTTCGATATGCTGTCGAATTACACGGTGATTCTAAATTCATGGGACAAACCTTAAGAGGTGACATAAGGCACCTAAATAAGTATTTTTGATCACAGAATGCTCGTTCGAATCGCAATATCAAAGGAGACAGAGAGTGTTTTTAGAGAGTGCACAACACAGCGCTTCGCCAAAAGCAAATGCCATATTTTTCCCACGGATTTGCTGCGATATGTACTATCAATCATTCCAGGGTGCATATGAACATTCGGATTGGATCGACGATTGATTTTTATTGGTGCAAGTACCATCGAAGTTATGCTGCGGTAAACAATGATAAAGCGGTATAATTACAACTTAATTGTGAACATTATTCAGATATATATAGATAAGCGAAAATACATTTGTGAACACATATCTAATAGATATAATAATGCTGTTGCAAGAGAAGGAAAAAATATTCTATAGCTTATTCTCCTTTAGGCCTGCTGGAAGGACTTTTCAGTCCCTTGAGGCTACAAAGTGTTTGTTTGTAATATGTGTGCATCCATTTTTTTTTCTTTTTTTGTGTATTATATATTTGTATTTGTGTAACACATGTCTGAATTTGTGTATTACATGTTTGTATTTGTGAAATTTAAAAAAAAATTACTTGTGGTAGAATTTGCGTTATCCTGGTTGCACCATGAGAACACCAATCACATTACAAACTCTGCATCCTCGAATGGTTGATTGCACTTATTGCAGTGAAATCCATCAGAAAAAATATGATGCATTTTCTTTTGGTGTGAAGTGCTGATGTGCACTCTCTAAAAACACCTTCTATCGTCTTTGCTATTGCGATTCGACCTCACATTCTATGACGAAAACTGCTTGTTTAGGTGTCTCATATCACCTCTTAAAGTTTGTCCCGTGAATATAAAATCACCTTGTATATCATGAACGTCAAGAATTTGCTATCTTCATTTCAGAATGTGGAAGGCAAATGACAGGAGCAGCAACAGCAAGGACATAAAACAAGCACATCGCTGACAACCTACATGCGTTTAATGGCTCACACACACACTAAAAACACATTCCGACGTGTACCGATTCGCTAGAAATTCCGTAGAGAATGTTTACGAGATGCATGTAGTAGTGGCTAACCGTCAATATAATACCTCTGGTAAATGTGTGTGTCACCTGCATAATGGTATCATTCAATCTCATTGTCTAAAAATGAGCTTTCGTGATCGTGACTTTGATGGCATTTATATGCCAAATAATACAAGATTCGATCGATTGGACGGTTGAGTAGAATGATTAATGTTACAAAATCTCTCTTTTGAGAGTTGCTAATTGATCAGAATCGAAATGGGGACCCATGATTACGGTCATGGTTTCAGGGGGGGGGGCGTTGGAGAAGAAGAAAGAGAATGATGATGATGACGACGACGCGGCCCTGTTGAAAAATTGCCTCGCAAACACAGAGAAATGACCGACCGGTAAAAGATTGATGATTGGCGATATTGCACTGGGAGAGCGGCCTCACGACTCTGTCTCTCACTTTATCATACAAACACATACTCAGGCGTGAAGTCTGGTCAATAAAAGCACGACGAGGTTCGATTGTTATAATGATAGATACGTAAGAGATACTCGACACTCACACAAAGGGAGGTAACCATCACCCAAAAAAGGAAAGATTCGTCTCTTCTTTTTCTTATTGTATCATCGAGAATGTATGGCCGATCAATCGAAGTATGATAACAGATAAATAATACAGTAAATGCCCGAAGGCAAACAAAAATATTTGCATTCGTGGCGATATCTTTTAATCGTCTCGTGAAAATGTGAATCCGATAGATGTCGTTTCATATTTCTGAAGAGTGGCTGGCTATAAAAATGTTCTCGTACGTGAGGTGTTTTTGATGTTCTCTTCTAAAGTGCCGTTTGTTAAACACCAGTAGCACTGGATGTTGTGAAATATCATCTCAATCATTTGATTATTTTTGTCGCACCACGGTCATTTCCTGCACACGAGGGCTAATCAGATCGGGACCTACAATTTAATACCGATTCCGAACGGCAGGCTTGTTTTTTATACTCATCGAGGGGGTAGGCGCACCAACCCTTCGATGTGGGAATCCCTGCGGTAGCAATCTTTTTCTGTGGTCATGTCACCGTTTCTGTTGTACTCCTGTGTCAGGAAAGTTTCTGACAAGGACGAGCAGGGTATCGAACTCGCGACACGTCTAAACATCCTTTGGCACTTAAGGCGAGTATCTCATCGACCTGGGCTACCGCGCCCCCCTAAAACCGTCAACATATTTGAGTGGTTTTATTTGCATTCCACGAGTTATTATATACATATAATTTGTTTTTCTTGAAATTTTATAAAGACTGCATAGAAAAGTCCCTACATCCTGGAATGACTCACTAACCGTTGATCCTAGAAGCATACTTCCAATCGGGAAGAGTATGTAAATAACGTGCAGACCTCAGACACGTCATTCATGTTGCAAGGGGATGTATAGTTATTAAAATATAAAAAATAACTTTTTACTCGAACCCGGATGCTCATGATGCGACCTGCAGCACGGTGCCCGTACGACCGCACAGCGGCATTTCGAGAACCACTGCAATAAAGTAAGAGGCGAAAATTTCGCGGTTTTGTACTTTTTTTTTGTTTGTTTGAGGAGATCGCATATAAATTTCATATTCTCTCCGATTTCCATTCGTTATTTTAAGGAAGTGTCATTTTCACAGATTTTAAATGATTTTCCCTCTCTTTGCTGATACACATATTACGGTAAATGTGATAAATCGGTTATATATGATAACCGGTTGTTATGTGATTCATCGTCTCGGTAAGTTTGATAAATTTAACATTTTTACCTGAGAATATGCACTTAACTCTTGTGTCGTTGGCAAATTTGATAAATACTGAAAGCATCATCATTTGTATCGGCGATTATACTTAATAACCAAGTGTCGATGGTGAATTTCATAAGCACTTGAAATTTATCGCCTTTACCTGTGATTATGCATAATACCTAGTTTGTGTGTGTAATTGGGGAATTTGATAAATATATGAAAAAATTCCAGTTTAGTATGTGTGATGAATATAATCAAACCCCGCTATAATGATAAAAAAAATTACTATCGTACCCCGATATAATGATACAAAAAATTACTATCGTACCCCGATATAATGATAAAAAAAATTTACGATCGTACCCCGACATATCGATAAAAAAATTTACGATCGTACCCCGATATAATGAATACCAGTATGAATTATCATGTACAGTATATCATTATAGTACGATTTATCATGTTTACAAATGACGTGACACTTGGGCATTATGCATAATCACCGATAAAAGTGATAATTTTTTAGTACTTATTAAATTTACCAACGACGCTGGAGTACTTTGCAGTCGAATGCTCTACCACAAAGCTGGTCCGGACTCTGCCACGGAGCTGGGCTTGAAGAGATCTCGGCAATGGGATAAGTCCAGTAGCAAAGTTCTGGCATTCATTCATGGGGTACCCAGCATAATCACCGGTAAAAGTAATTATTTTAGTGAAATTTATCACTTTTACCATACAAACATACCAAAATGCTGGATAAGTTTGCATAATAACCGGTTATTATAACCTCATTTATCACATTTACCGTACCATATATATTTCACATTTCGTTTTGATTTCAAATTATTTTGATTTAAACTGGGCTGGTCCGATTAATCGGGGTCAATTAATCGATAAATTGTTAATAGCAGTTACAAATTTCAGTTGAGTTAATCGACACTCGATCTATTTGATTATAAAATCTGCTCTAAAGTTTTAAATTTAACTTTATTTGTTCAACGGAACCGATTGGGTGGATATCACTTATCCAATACTACATTATCATGTAGTATTGGATAAGTGACATATTTAAAAATGTTTGAATCTACATTTTGATCACATTTTTAGCTTGATCAAATGCAATTTGATTCAACAAGAGCTGATGACCAGTAAAAACATTTATAACTGGGATTAGCTGATTCATTGCGGTTCTAAATTTTTATATTCATTATTGCCAATCATTCGATTAACTTATGATTGCTAGATTCTTTATGGGATGGACTATACGCCATCATCTTATAATCCTTGTTTAGGATTTTGATTGCCCATTGGCGTTTGTTGTTTAGATTTTAATTATCTGTTATATGATTTCAGATTGACGATTGTTTTTATATATGTTTTATTTTTTGTTGCCTTCGTCTGAGGTGACAATGTTTTGTTGTTTATAATAAAACTTTCCGGATACACCCATCCTCCGGGGATGCTTCGATATCTCTCTGAGATGGAAAGCGGGGTGTATCAAAGTTGATTTTTCCATTCTTGGCAGCTCCTTTCCTCACATGCACCATTTGGGGCAATTTCTATGTAGGGTCATTGGATTTATAAGCAAGTAACAGAGTATAATCGAAAGTAGTTTCGAAATCAGTGATTGAACTGTAATAACCGATTTTTTAATGAATACGACAAGATCCAAGGGAAGAGAAATTCCACAATTCCACAAAATATGTTAAGCATTTTAAATTTCTTCAAATACAAATACAGCGCTCCAACAGGCAAAATGCCAACGAGGTGGCTGAGAAAGTGGGCAGTTAATTAATTTCTTAATCTACGTATTCCTACATTTGTTTACATCTGGCGATTAGGTGCATTATATGAAGGTACAAAATATTTCTATAGCATCAGTTAACACATATTATATATTTACGGCAAAATATTCGATTAAAATTCGATTAGTCAATCGATTAATCGATTAAGAAATTCTGATTATCTAGTTAAAACATTTTATCGATTCCCAGCCCTAATTTAAACTCACCCGTAGAATTTTCATTCCTTTCTGACGCTCGTCTTGAAACAACCACCCCGTATGGGCCAATCCATTGCAGACACGTTATTTGGGAAGCTCTTGATGCCATTCGAGATCGTAAAGGGCGTCTCATTATCTGAAACCCAATGACTTTCCTCACTGGGAAAACTACGATAATAGTCGTCAATTTAGGAAAACTGATCGGAATTTATTCCTTTATTTGTGGTGCGGGATAGGGTAGAGCCCGTGATATTTATGATCAAATGATTGATGACGCATCCAGTTAATGGATGATGCTAAAGCAGCCAATCAGGCGCAAATAAGAAAGTCATTTGAGAGGGCGTAATTGATTGTGTGCTACCTCTTATCTTACGTAAATGGCAATCTTGATGGAATTTGTCATACAGTCTACGTCAGTGTTTCTTAATCATTCTTTCCCCCCCCCCCGGTCTTCTTTGGAACATATTTTTTCGTCGTGGACCCCTGTCTTACCGAGGTTCCTCCACACTTATCCAGGAGCATTTCCACATTGATTTGATTTTTTTTTCAGTCAATTTATATTAAACAGCAATTTTATTACTAAGATCAGTCTACGGATGTCTCGGCTAGAGTTCAGTGAGCTTTACTCTTGTCCCGGATCAATTCAGTGACGTCTCAATATCCTGGGGGACTCCTAGTTAAAATATTTACTACTCATTCTCGACATATGGCGACAACATGACCACAGAAAAAATCGCTATTGCAGGGAGTCTCACATCGAGGGGCTAGAGCAGCAACTTCTCAATGAGTATAAAAAATGTTGCCGTTCGGAATTGGCAATAAATTGTAGGTCCCGGTCTAACTAGCCCTCACGTGTGGAAAACGACTGTGGTGTGACAAAAATTATCAATGATCTCATCATGTTGGCCCCTTAAGAAAGCAAGGCCACTGGGATATTCCCGGCTCGGGCCCAGGTGTTATAATGGCCCTGGCTTTATAGGCAGTTCTACAGGATTCTGAAAGTACAATAATCTCCCTTTTTAAGTCGCGCCCAGTCGAATTTCTGAAATTTATTTTATTCCACACATCTCTGTGATCCCCCAATAACCTGAAATGGTTTCTACTAGATTTTAACCCTCTAAAATTTCTCAGGACTGGGGGGGGCGGGGGGGCTATGTGGCCTCATCTTGAGAAACACTTGTCTATATCGACACCTACTTCTTACAATTAGATTCGTTTCCCTTATACAACATCCACTTACAGGGAGCTCCAGAAAGGACTCCCTAACTTTGTGTTTTGTGTCCATGTCATTCTCTTGCAGCTTGATTTTGTATCGATTCAGAAGTGGATGAGAAGTCCCACCGTTTCATTCCTTTGTTATACGCAGACGTCGTCTAACACCACTATGAGAAGATTTATTTTTTTGATCTAGTGCGGCAAATAAGACCACAAAGGAAAAAATATTAGCCCCTTCTGAGAACTTTATCTAGTTTTTATCTGTCATCTCCCTATTCAGTGACATAACTTCGATCACCCTGGTGTATGTGAACAGTGGTAAGGGCAGTTTATGCTCTGCACGCTATTGTTGGGCAAAGTGAGAAAAAAAGAAAAAAAATATTCATGTTATATATTATTGTGCCTAACCCTTGAAAAAAAGAAAGAAACGTACTTTTCAGTTGATTCTTTATGCCGAAAAAAAATAGCCGGCTTCCAAAAAGCCATAAAAGAAAACACCCAATTTTAGTTTTCACATATTTGTTAATCGTTATTACACAAATAACCACCATTTTCATTTCTTTACCTGTGAAGAAGTCGAAAAATTACGCTGTTTTCAAGCGAGGAAAAACCCCGATGTGAATGTTTCGAACGTTGTAAGTGGGAATAGCAAAACATTCAAACGTTGTATCCATGAAAAGTTAACATTATCAATATAGGGAAAAATTTTAAATTCGCAAAAATTAGTCGTACTGAGCGGGAAAACGTTCTAAGTAGGAACTAAGCGGGATCAACTATATATATATATTTTGTCCCTCCCCCCCCCCTGGAAAAAGTTGAAATGACGGCCCTGATACGATGCCAATTCACAAGCGCAATATAAATGCACTACGAATAGATGCCATAAGATATCAATGGGAATAGGAAAGCAAAAGTAATTGACGTAATGGTTGACGATGCATACACGGATTGGATAAGATATGAAGTATACCACACATAATCATGAAGATATTGAACAATTGAATTAAACAAGCAATATATAAAAAGAGAAGAAATAGTATTGTAATGCGCAAGTAGAGTAATGTGTAAAATAAGAACAGCAGTTAAAAAATATCCAAAACCATCATTCGTGAAAGAAAATGAAGATGTACGCATACGAATATATAGAGTGAACGTGACGTTGAAAAGGATGTGAAGGGCTACCTTTGATCTCAATAAATCGGACAATACAGGTGGCCAAGAAATAGAAAGTTTCTTAAGTTCTCTCCAAAGATCTCTGTCTTTCGTCAAATTTTTTTCATGAAAGAAGAAGGTACATAGGAACCAATAAACGAATTTTAAAACCAAATTTTCGGTAACAGTTGAGGGGAAAAAACCTTTTATTCCAACCTGCAGAAAAAGTGCGAAAAACCACCAAAAAAAACGAACTTGAAAATTTATTTCTCTACAGGAAAATAATACAAGTGTATATTCAATTTTTTTCTTCTCAGAATCAGTTGACTTATCTTATTATAAACTGGAAAAAAAAAAAACATTGCAAGGGTCACACAGGGGCCGCCGCAGCGGAATCTAATTTCAGTCTTTAGGAGCGATGCCCAAAAGAGCGAAAATACAGCAGGGCTATGTTTGCAGAGCCGATTCCGCACAGAGGCGTTTATTTGAAAAGCACTTGCTTTGGAAAATGCGCCGCTGCTTCCTTAATATACACCGTATATATAGAAGGCACTCCCTTTGTCTCATCTGGCCATTTAGTATAAAGGTTGAGTCTTTTGAATCGGCAGAATAGAGGAAACAGCACATAAAGAGTCGCCGGAAGTTTATTTAACTGACGTTTCTACTTTCCCATCTGAAGCATTTATCCAAAGAAATTAGATGAAATTGTTGAATGTGAAATATGCTCTTCTTTTGTTTCCTTTCGCCGAAATGCCGATGCATTTTGGCATTTGCATTCGTTTTTCGGTCGATGCATCGGTCAGTCTGGATGTGCTATTCTGTAAGGTGTGGCTGGCAAGCCACGATTTGCTCAAGAAATTTCAAATTTCAAGTATAATAGCTGCTGAAAACAGGGGGATATTTATATCGATTTCTTTTATCCGAACCTTTATCTACAAGCATTGTTTTCCCTTATTTTTCCAGTCATTTGCTCTTCTTATGTTTTGTTTACAAATGCCATTTCGATCACGCGAAATTTTTTTGCAGTTCAGATCTTTAAGGACTCCGTAGTATCATATACCATTGTATATTCTGCATTTTCAGAACCTGATTTGTCACATTTTTTTGTTTGTCATTTTCGCATAAGGCTCCTCTGATTCTGCCGCATTTCTTAATTCACTGCACTTATGTAGCGTTTTCACTGCATCATGTAACACGTTATATTTTGCTCTTCTAAATTTCCTGCATCTGCTAGTCACATGCATAGCGCTTTTCTGCGTGTCATTTTTTTCCTCGATGTATTTTGTAACCCCCTGCACATAGCGTTTTTGTTCTACATTTGCGCCTCTTTTCAAATTTTTTCACACAAAGATGTATATATAAATGTCTATAGTTTATCGTGGGGGCCCCCTTTTAGGCCTGCTGGCTACGTGCGTAACTTTTGTAAGCACCTGTTGAATGTAACCTCAATTTTGTGTCTCCTCGCTCGCGTCTTTTGGTGCTTACTGCAACGATACGACGTATGGTTGAACGATACGTCGTATCGTTCTTCAACTATGGCTCAAACCCTCTGGGTAACCAGCTAATTAATTCATTCTAATTAATTCATAAATTAATTTAAAAGAATCAATTAACCACTTAATCAATAAAAGGAAAGTATTTGAAAATTAATAAAAATTCCAATTTAATGAAAGTAATAAATTCATAGTGAATGAAAATGTTCAATAATTTGGAGAACCCTGTTTATAATAACCGACCATACCGCAGTATGACGTGGTGGCCCGCGGGCTTCATGGAAAGTTTTATTTGGCCTGCAATGTCTGAAAGTTTGAAGACCCCTGCCCTATGAAGATGGAGCGGAGATCATGGTCGGGTTCGGGTCAACGCGATGTGAGCATTTTGTGTAGTGTTTTGCGTGGCCGCTGTGGTGGTGAAGTGATCCTAGTGACGCACTCGCATGACGAGTACCCGGGTTCGAACCCCACCGTCACCACAGTGGTTGCCGGCCGAAGTTGGTTTTTGCAGTTCCCAGCCTCGAGGCCCAAATTCGAGAGCCGATCTCCCCGTTAAAAAGGTTTCGCCACATTGAGCAACAGGCCTACAGCGACACAATTATTCAATCATCGAACTTCACTCATAGTTACACAAATTTATGACAGATCGCAGCACTACACAAGCATTAAACAGAAGCAAACTTCACGTCAAGTTCACAACACGTACATGCACATTCCGACATGTACCAATTCATTAGCAATTCCTTAGAAGAATGTGTACGAGATGTATGTAGGGTTAAGTAGTAATATAAATGACGTATATGAGGGTCCACACGTTATTTGAATACCTTTTTTGATTGGAAGTATTCCTACAGAATCAACAGTTCGCCAGTAAATTGCGGTTCAAGCTGTTAGCTAAGCACTTGTATGCGTATTAGGTATATTTGCAAATATCTTGTACAAACAGCGGCAAAGGATTTTGAAAACGTTCAGTTAATGAATTCAGAATTCGAACCGCTTTCACCTTTGCTCATAGCATAAGTTAAATTGATGTTTAGTACAAGACGGTCTCGCATCCAAAGGATCGACGCCATTGAATTCGAAGGAATTTAAAGTGCTTCATATATCAACACTCGATACTGTTATTTTGGCCATTCGTTGTATAAATACATATAGATATTTGGACCGGCTATTGTAAAGTCGAGCGACGGCAACATCGGAGGCAACGTCTTCTTTTCAACGAGACATTTTTAATCCCGGCGTTTTGCTTTAGTTTGATCGGATCGGCTTACTTTGAGAGAAAAGAAAACTGTCTATATACGTGTATTTTCTTCAATCTTTTTCCTTGGACTGTACAAGACGTTTGATCCCTCTCTCTTCAAGCAAAGAAAAAACACGCTTTTCTTTCGAAAAAAGAAAATAAAACTTCTTATTCCTCTTTACCTAAAGACGAGGAAGCGGCTGCATTAGTATAAAATAAAATCGAATATCCGAACGGAGGTTGCAAAGGCTTATCACAGAAAACTGGCGTTTGCAATAGCATTTGGTGGGCGTCAGATTCTTCAAGAAAACATCGGCCCATTCCGCCTTCATGTTTGTAAAGGGATATTCTTTCGTCCTACTACTACTACTACTACTATATACCTTTCTTTTTGTTGTATTTTTCGGAACCTCCCTTTTGAATCTCTTCAGTAACGGGGGGGTTCAATTCCGGACAGCAAAGGATAAAGTATCCTCTTGATACTTAGAGAGAGAGAGAATAAGACATTCACGTTCGGATCCGTTACTGGCGGGCTATTTATTGCTGTGAATCACCGAATTTCTCGTTCCGTACAAAAAAAAAGAGAGAGAAGCGATTTTATTTTTATTATCGTCCTTCAATAGATTGAAAATAAGAACTATTTTCTGCCAGGGTGGTGAGCCTAGATTGCTATATATATATATAGCAAGAATTCCGAGAAGATTCATAAACTCTAAGTTCATGAACTCTTCGGCCGGTTTCACGCTAACATTGTACAATTCTTTATTTCACTCTCAGGACTGACTAATTTGGAGTAGCATCTTCCCTTGATTAATCAATCATCTTTCCTCAATTAATCAATCGTCTTTCCTTGATTAATCAATCGTCTTTCCTTGATTAATCAATCGTCTTTCCTTGATTAATCAATCTACGAAGAATGGCTTTAAGACTCAACGCCAATGATTATTTTACTCCTTAAATACATGGATGTTAAATACATCTAAAAATGAAGCAACTCAAAATATAAGAGCAATTGTCACAAAAAAAACTAAAACTTATGAAAAAAATATAATGCATGAAAAATATTCTTAAAAAAGTAGTGTCTAGTGTCTCGATTTATTCCCATATGAACACCGTAATTCACTACCAATATTTTCTGTTCGTAACCTTAATAATATTAATAACTTATCTATAAAAACCTTAACGACTTATGTGAGCACAATCTTTCGATGTTCTAAAAATCCTTCTTCTACGTCAAGGGGTTCTTAACCAAGGATCCTTGGAGAGAAGTTAAGGGCGTCCGTGAGCTTGGAGGAGAAAGATATTCACTTATTGTCCAGAGCCCGATTTCTGCAAGGGTAACATGGGAATTTGACCAAGGCCCCATGTTTTAAGGGGCTACAAATTTATAATGGTATATATTATTATGGCCCATTATTAGCAAACTCTATTAAATATCAATTTTAATAATATACCAATCAGTAATAGACCTTACACAGCATACAATGCACCCATTGCAATATTAACTCCACGACAAAAATATGTTTCAATGTGATCACAGTCTTTAGTTCGATTCCTCAATTTCACATCTTTTTGACCTTAAAACAAATTGTAAAACGATGACAAGAAAGTCTGAATGGTTGATCAACATGACATCCTCGAATCTTCATGATCCTCGAATCTCAAGATTCTGTATATTCGTCCAGTGCAAAACTTCATGCATCTTATCTTGCAAACACTTTATCAGACGAACTGCAACAATTGGCATCTTTGGTTCAGGATGATGACACAATGCCACAAATGTTAAATAATGCTAGACGCGTGTAGAAGAGACGTTTCCAGAGTTCCCTCAAGTCTTTTACGAGAAAAACTGTCATCCCTTTAGCTTTATTGTGTACTGAAGCTGAGATAACTCAAAAATTAGATTTCGATTGCATTATCAATGATTTTTCTCATACGAAAATGTGAAAAAAAGCATTTATTGTAAGATATTTCAATGGGAATCATATACGAGTATTACACTTCTTATATATTTAAAATAGTGCATATCATTTTTTTCAATGTAATTACAACCAACACGTGCTACATTTGCTGACGTCCCAAACATAAACTTTGCCTAGGTTCCCATCAAATCGAAGTCAAGCCTTGTTATTGGTTTTACATTAGTATGTGCTGAACATTACTCGATGGCCAGTGGAGTTCATTTTATTGGCACCGTGAAATACAAAAGGTTAAGAACCCCTTGCTTTTCGTGATCCATATTATGATATATCTATTTTACTTTCATTCAAACGTCAATCTCTACACCTCCATTAAACGAATCTCGTTCTTCCAATAGATCCAATACCGTAATACTCATTCTTGCCCGTGATTCATAAAACACTTTTAAAAACAAAAATTTCACTTTCCTCATTTTTAAATTCTACAGCACATTATCTATCACCTGATATTGTTTTTTAGCAACGCTCATTTTTTAACTTACAAAAAAAAAGTACATGCGACAATATTTATTTACAATCAATACAGTAGATACCTCTGGTTGATGGGCAAAAAAAAAATTTACGATAACGGAGAGGTACGATATACAGGGGAAACTCGTTTATACGACTTCTAAATATATAATGAAGTTCAGCTTTGGTCGCACAATTGGTTCAAATACAAATATAAGGCCACAACACGCAAAATGCCCAACCAGGTGGCTAAGAAAAAGATGACCATAACAAATATGGATGCTATATACAGTAGCATCCTGTTTTAACGAATACCGTTATAGCGAAAATCTGGTTTTAACCAATACTTTTCCAATCCCCCAGGTAAGTTTACATATAAGAACAATGCAAAAACTTGGAATTCCTTCATAACGAAATTTCGTTATAACGAAGTGATTTCTCTGGTCTCTTGGAGTTCGTTATAACGGGATTCGACTCTATTTTAAAAATACAGCAACCCGATAAAAAATGCAATTACAAACAATGTATATACATGATAAAATATTATACAATGCCCATAAAGAATAATTATTGGTTGTCTTATTCTAAGTATGGATAGCTTCTCGATTTACCCCAACATGCTTATCGTATATCCTATATACAAGTATTGTTGCCGGGTCTCCCCTGAGGCCAACAAAAAAAATTACAAGTTTCCAAGTGCAATATTCGCTGAGATATTCGAATTCAAAATCGGACAAAAATTGGGAAAAGACGGCATAAATTGGTCAAAGAGAGCGCTGTCCGTTAGTTTGTAACTGTTATTTCCCCAACTTTTCTCTGTTTTTAAATTAAAATATCTCAGCGAATATCGCGCTTAGAAACATGGAATTTTTTTTTATTGACATCAGGAGAAACAGTGCAACAGCTTTCTAATTGGAACTTAGAGCAGAGGGGGATCGTATAAAAATTTAGACCTTATATCTTATTGGGGCACACACTGTATTTTCACTCTCAAAGCTGGTACAGGGCAATTTTTGAACGCCTTTTGAGCATTTTCTAAATTGGTATCATACCTCTACGACGGATGGTTGATGAGATAAAGGCCGTATTAGCACTTACAGGAAGGGCGCATTAGCACTTGAATATAAAGACGCAGCAAGCATTGCAAAAACTGATAGAAAAGTTATATATTTTACCTTCTTATTTATTCAAATTTAATTTTTATGATAAATTGCGTGTAGTGCACACATCATGTACGGGCATAAGTGGTTAGATAAAACCGATATTTCCTAATGATTCTCCCTATAATTACCAAACTTACCAATTTCATTTGGGAGTTATGAATTCTATATGGTAAAAGTGGTAAATGCAATGAAAAACTTGACGAGACGATGGAGGAAATATGCATAATCACCGATTTTGATCACGTACATTCTATACAAATAGTTGGCGGATTTATTTCTTTTCAAGTGAAAGCAGTATCTTTGTTTACTTCCATCGCAATACAAGACAATGATGAAGAATGGAATGAAATGCGGAAAAAAAGCGCACCTTAAAAAAAAAAATTGCTTCGCCATAAGTTTTTGCTTCAAAGAGCAACTTCGGAATCCGCAAGTTTTACGCAAAGTCACTCGAATAAGTTAAAGTCAAAACTTTCACGTACATGATTCAATTACCACACGGCAGGAAAGAAAAATTATAACTTTTTTCTTTGTAAAGAACGAAAAAAATCCCAGGAAATTCTGTTTTTTTCTTCGCATTTCCCTCCAAAAGAAGAAAAAAATCAACATGTAAAGTATATTTAGTGGTACGTATATAAATTTTTCTCTTCTTGACTTTTTACTTTTGTTTGAAGCATTATTATCAAACGTAGGATCAAGGTTTTAAAGTGGCACATACGTATTTTACTTACAACTGATTTATTTTTTTCAATCTGAATAATAATAATAGTAATGGCTATTATTAAAAGCATTCTCTGCTTTGCGATCAGCGGAATTTTAACGATCCCAATTTCGAGCATGAGTACGACTTCTTAACAATTTTTACTATTTGTTCTGTGTCCCATAAATTCGGAAATATTTTGAAAATTCGTAAAAAAAAAAACTTAGGTATTAGGCTATTTGAATGCGGTTTGCAGAAAAGTTATTTTCTCACGTAGAGGGGTGTTTGAACAAAAATTTGGAAACGAACTGTTCCGATTTCTAATCCGAAGGTTACAGATTCGATTCCGGCTCGTCACGTCAGTTTTGAGTGGTCAGCTGTTAATCGTACTCCCTGCATCTTGAGAATTCTGATATCGTACACAGATATAGTACATATATCCAGTGATTTACTTTCGTGCAGCGCCCTCTTTTGACTAAACTTTGAACTGCGTCTTTTTTCTGTAGAGAGACAAAAATCCCCTTTTGCGAGAATAACTTTTTCCCAACCCGCATTCAAATATACCCATTACTTCAATTTTAATGAATTTTAAACTACTATTTACGAATTTATGGGACATCTTGCATTTTACTATTATGTTCCTTCCTGGATCCCCTACGTTAGCTTCGCTTCTGAACCAATTTCTTCTCCATTGAATCGTAATGAAAAGTGGCTGATATTGTATTAGTTTGCATTTGAAGAGTAGCTGAACACAAAATATCTGCAATTGAGAAAATACTTCGTTTTTTTAGTGAATAAAATTCTATTCTAGCTCCATCCATTCTTACTCTCGTCAATGTCTTCGGTTGTTTCCGAACTGTCAGATGATTAGACATTTCCTTGTCACAGGTTTGAACTCTCAATATGAATAAGACGGGTTAAGGGATCTGTGTTGAAGTAGGGGGGAAAAGACTTTAGCGTCTTATTTTAAACTGTCAGTTATTTTACGGATTGGCAAGTCTATATATACGAAAGTGTCACCATCTAAGAAACTCGAGGGACAGCCATGAAAGTCGAACGGATTGAATGTGAGTTCTCAAAGACTAAAATAAAAGTTTATATGGATATGAATTGTTTTCACAAGGAAGTGCCTAGTGTGCAGCAGGAAATGAAAACCTATAAAACATAATTTCAGCCGCGTTCAGTCCATAATATGACAGTCTATCCCCAGTCTATAATGTTCAGTCTATATACTGGGTCTACACAACGCGGTCAAATTTTCAATCATTACTCTTCCCTCATTGTTGGAAAACATGATGGCACACAACATAACACGCACATTCCAGCATGTACCGATTCGTTAGAAGTTCTACCGAGGAATATGGGCGAAGTGCATGTGTGGGTCAGTAGTAGTAGTAGTAGTAGTCAATATGCAGTAAGGGGCAGTTCAAATACTACGTCAGCAAATTTTTAGCCATTTTTGATCCCCTCCCCCCCTTGTCGGGGCATTTAAAAATATGCAATTTGTTTATTGCATGACTTCTCAGAGCTGCATTTACATTTCACCAACTGGAAGTTTCAGCACAGCAGGGTTTATATAAAACGTTAATATTTTCTATACATATCCGACCCCTTGGGGCATCTACACATTTTGAGGAATCTTACGTCATTTGAGAGTAATTGAAAGTATGTTTCTAAAGAGTCAACGGTTGCAGAGATATCTACTGTGCAAACAATTTACGACCGTCTGTAGACTTATACTAATGACACTGAACACACGGAATGACTAATTTACAGATTTTTAGGGAATGCCAGTCTCTCCTTGATTACTGAGATTTAATCAGGATTTCCGCGTGCATAACACCCATACTATAGTAGTTAATTGCATTAATAAAATGTCAGAAAACGGATGTTGAATAACTCGTGAGTATATTTGCAACGTACTATGCAATAAGGTAACTCGATACTTCGAAGGTTTTTAACAGAATACAGAATGAACGAGCACGTCCAGTCTCTATCGCTATTGCAATTTAAGCACAGTGGTCATAAGACCGCGGACGTGCCGGGAAAACCTACCGGTGTATCAGCCACCCCAAGCCAACCCACCACTACCCCAGAGAGCCACTCACCACCATGCCCCAACCCAACAATAGCCCCAGCATCACCAGGACGTACGCGCCCCCAAACCCCAATTAAAGATCCTCAGCCAAGTCCCACAACAGAAGGTTTTTAACAGCTAGCTGATGCGGAGATAGATTTGATGATAGTTAGGAAAGAGAGAAAAATATTCAACTGCCCTTGCGAGGAATAGAACCCACGTCCTTTCACTTTCCGGGTGAACGCACTAGACTACACAAAGGAAAGGGAATATTTCAATCTTTCCTTCGAGCTCGTGTGCACTGAACGGGACCGTACATGGACGGTCGGACCTCACTCAGGCCAAAGCTCACAATTGCTGACATTGCCACCAGATGGCGACTTATCCGAGGATGATTATCCAAGGAAAGATCTAAATATCCGTTGCCTTTGTAGTCTAGTGGACTAGGCCATGGGTTCGATTCCCCGCAAAAAGGCAGTTGAATTTTCTCTCTTTCCTAAATATATCTCCGCATCAGCCAGTTGTTAAAAACCCTTCGTATGGATAGCGGAGAGTGGCATCATACTCGGATAATTCGATATTACCGATGGTCTGGTTTAGTGATGGGCAAACTACGGCCCACCAGGGGTTCTCATTCTTTTTTTTTTTGTGGTTCCTAACTTTGAGGCGCAAATTCGAGCTGATGTCTTAATTAAAAAATCTCGCCACAGAGAGCAACAGGCCTCCAACGGTAAAATCTTAAATCATTACACTTCTCTCATAGTTAGAGAAATATATGTCAGATCACACCACTATAACAAGCATTACACAGAAACAAACCTTACGTTAGGTTCACTACACGCATATTTATGCATTTACTAATTCGTTAGAAATTCCGTAGAGGAATGTGTACGAGGTGCATGTACGGTTAAGCTGCAGTAGTAGTAAGGGGTTTTCATTCAGCCCGCCAATGGTCTTCTTTCAAGTATCAATACACACAACACAATAAATACCTAGGATTACTATATTTCCTTCATGAAAATACGAGAAACATAAAATCGGGATCCATACTGGATATCACAAATTATCGCCAAAAAAATTATCAAATGCAAATTAAGTTGCTAAATATATCCCAAAAAATTTTCAACGACAAGCAAAGTTGCCAATTACAACCAAAAACAGTCAAACACAAGTAAAGTTGCCGAGTACCGCTGAAATTGCTGAAAAATCGCCGATAGCGGGAAATAGGAGCTTCCATAGGCAGAATAGGGAGCAAATAAGAGATAAAACAGTAAATTGTTTAAAAAAAGTTGGGACGTCAAAAATTACGTAAATGTCCCGTAAAATACGGGTCACACTATACATACAAGTTTCTGGCCCACGAGCGATAGACATACCGCATATCTGGCCCTCAGACTGAAAAGTTTGCCCATCCCTGGTGCAGTTAATGCAGTTTGATAAGAATCCGTTCCGCAGTAACCGAGTTAATCTCGATTGAACTTTTCTATTCCAGGTCCTCGAAGCGGAAATCCAAAACCAGAAAAACAACAACAAACTTACAGATCCGAGTATTTCGGTGAAATAAAGTTTCTCGGAGGTTGAATACCAACTCATTACGTGCAGCTGCTCCTACTTCATTGAAAATGGATGAAGTTTGTGCTCGAGAGAGAGAGAGTGAGTGAAATGGAGGGGATGTGCCGTGGGTTTTGAATGAAATCCAAATCGAGAAATCAAGAGAATACCAGTTTATGTTTTGCTCTTTGTATGAATTGCTTTAGGAAAAGATATGATATGAAAAAAATGCGAGATGATGAAATCAGAAGAAATTCCCTCTTTTTTTTTCCGTTTAGAATTGATTCAGGGGGGAGAGGCGAAAAAAGTATCCACGTAATGACTCCTCACATTCATCAATTCCGATTCATGTTCGAGTAATTCTAGCAGAACGCATACAGAATCGCTTACTGTGAATAAAGTATGCCAGAAATATATAAATGAATGTTTCCTATTAATTTTTCCCAAAGTACGTCAGTGGAGGAACCTCGGTTAACGAGCTTTATGCGTTTTGCCAACGTTCCCGTTATCCGAATCGCTCGTTATTCGAATCAACTTTCCCATAGGAAATAATGTATACTCGGATGATTCGTTCCACATTCGCATAAAAATGGCAATAAAGCCAAGTTCAATCAATAATGCAATACGATAATAATAATACAATAAAATATATGTAATGTAAAATAACGACATAAAAATAAACATTTAACTCAATAATGTTTACAAATTAGCTTACTCTAAACGACGAGACTATTTCGAAGGACAGTGTCCCAACATTTTTTTTTCCATCGCCCCTTTCTTCAATTTTTTTTTCTCCCCCCCCCCCCCAACGCTGGCTAACCTATAGGATCCTATGCTATACCCGTAGTTTCTACTGCCCCTCTGGACCATTCCATCGCCTCCCAGGGAGCGTTAATGCCCGTGTTGGGAAACACTGGTTTAGGACGACTTACGGATTTCTCAAAAATTTCATTTTTCGTTAGGCAGATTCATTTTCATTCATTTATTCAGAAATTTCATTTTACATTTCGCTACAGTTTCATTTGATTGGTTCTTTTTACAAATTTTTTCACAGATCCCCACACGTTCCAGACATCTTTTTAATCTCATTTGAAAAAAAGTGAGGGACTTCTCACTTCTCCCTTTCTCAGACGAGACTCCACCCATAAACACTTGCTATCGCGTAGAAAGGAGATCGATCTACGATCAACTCTCCTGGCGATGTTCTAACCATTACTTCTTTTATGTGATCCTCATGCACCTCCAGTCCGATAGTCTTCCCCAAGGAACGCAATCCCTTCGACAACTGTTGGCTCCTGTTCATGAGCTAGCCCCTTCCCCTCAAAGTCATGTTCAATAATCCAATCAGCCCACAGTTTACTCCAAACAGAATTTTAAAGAAGTTCAAACGTGCATATACACGCGTGGTTACAATGTCACAATCTAGTTTCATATTGTAAACAGTCACGCTCACACATGCATTCTTTTTTTTCGAATGAGGTACGCTGACCGGAAACCGAAGGGGAGGATATTACCCACAATTCCACAGTACGTGTGCGGACGAAAGCGAAACACGATCAGTTCAGGTCCGATAACGTGAAAATAAATAAACAAAGCTCAATGAATCATCGCTTACTAACCGAATCAAAATCTGTTCAAAATTCTTCCTCGTTACATGAATTGCTCGTTACACGAATCGTTCGCTAAGCGAAGTTCCACTATACTTCTTTTGGACCGAAACATGATCACAACGCGTTTTTTCTCCAGATGCATATGCAGTTCGCGAAAATGTGCAAAGTTCATAAAAATGATTGAAATGTGATTCCGAAACATCTTTCTTTTATTTTGTCATGTACGCAACCTAGTACGGAGTGTCTCATAAATTCGTAAATAGTTGAAGGCGACTGCCTCCGTCCTGGGTACTTTTCTTTCAACAAAAAAGCCATTTTTGATAGAATGAATGTGGTTTTGGATTGGATATGATATAAAATTAACAAAATAAATGTTATTTTATGAATATATTGGCAAAAAATATTTTGTATTGCCAATGTTATATATAAAATTAGCATGTTTCAGCACTTGTGCTAGACATTGTACACTGAAAACTACTGCTTGTATCACCATGTTCTTCACACGACATTGACATTGTTCTGCGCAATGAACTAAACTTTTTAAAAGACTGGAAAACTTTTTGGAAGAATGATTGTTTACGGGAAAAAAATACACATTTTTCTTAAAAAATACGTGATGTTTTCGATTTAAAATCATGTAAATCAAAAAGTTTGAAACATATCGCTGAGCTTTCAGTTCGTAGCACAACCAGGGCTATTTAAAATACAGTGGGGATGTTTCATAGAGATACTTTTATATAAATGCTTGAAAAACCAAGTTTTTAGTGAAGTGAAAAACAAAAAAAAACCCCAAATCTTCAGAAAACGCATTCAAAGAGTTCATTTTCAGACCAAGAGCGTTAAATTCGTTTTACTTAATTCCCACTAACATTGCTTCTAGATGTTGTAGGGATGAAAATGAAAAATTTTTGGATTCTAGAATATACAGCTGCACTTTCAAATGAATACATAAAAATTATTTCATAAATTCGTTGTAAAACTCATCATTTGAAGCGGACAATCGTCTTAAAAATTCATTAAAAAATTGAAGGAATTGGTTCACTTGAAAGTGATTTGCAAGAAACCATTTCTTACAAAGGGGAATTTTTTCGATAAACAAAAGAAATTCGGTTCTCAATTTTTTTTTTCGATAGAAGACGCTGTACGAACGCAAATCACACAGAATTGGGGGCCTGAACCTTTCTTCAATCTCTTCTGTGCCTGCAAAGTTCGAAAACTTCAGTCTTCACGAATTTATGGGACACTATGTATATTGATTCTCACCCTAGGACCGTAAGGATTTCCATGTGGTTCTGGGACACTCTAGGTGTGGGCACAGGAGATAATCAAATGAAAGAGGAGCCACAACAGGTCAGTGGATGGAGGGAGGCACATGAGAGATCAGTGAAACAAAGTTGTAAGATTCGAAGAAATGAAGCATCAAAGTCAAATATTGTGAGAAAGTGCGACTAATTTTAGTGAACAAAAAAATTGATGAACAGGACATAAAACTGAAATTAAATGTTTCTTAAATAAGTTATAACTTTCCCAACAGATGACGCTGTAATTGGCATTCCATGCTCTTTTAAACATTGTAGAGTTCGGAAATATTCGCAATACGCATATAGAGGGTGTCCCTAAACTCGTGAGCTAAACTTTAAGGGAAGGTAAAAAATACACATAGAGAATAATTTTTTGTGTATCAATGTATTATCGGAAATGAAAAGTGTTGGCAGAAAAACATGAAATGTTGAGGAAATGGAAACATTTTTATTCATATATTAATAATTACACAGTGTTTGTTCAAATGTGCCACCATCAACATCAATGCAGACCTGGGAGCGTCTAGCAAGTGATTGGCGTACCCTTCCGAAGCTGCCAGGTGTTTCAAGAACAGTTGCAGCAGCGACTGAAAGTTTTGCAATGAAGTCCTCTCATCAGAGTTTTTCCGCCAACACTTTTTCATTTCCAACCCCTTATTGTTATGCAAAAAATGCTTCTTTGTGTGTATTACAACGAAAGACAACACCGGCAGGTATAGCTAATGGTAGTGAACTTGTCTTTCATCCTGGGTTCGAATCCTGGTACGTACAAAAAAAATTATTTTTCAAGGTTCGTATGTGTGAGATTTCTAGAATGTTCTCCCAAACCGAAAATACATTTGATATTGACTTACATGCTAGTTTCTGGAATGTTCCATGAGCCGTATGTAACCAGCCAGCACCTCCTATAGATAGAAGGCCTCCGCACGCTGCTCGTGACGTCAGCAAATAGTCAATTTTCCCTCAGAATATTTAGGGAAAAAATTCCCTGCTCGTGCCAGTATCATCGTTGCACGGGAAAGAAATGTGCGGGCTCAGAATGGGCTCGATTTCTATGCCCCACATCCAATCACCGTGAGGTATTTTTGAGCCAACCAGGAAGATTCTTCGCCAAAGTAAGAAGAAACGAAATGGGATGCTGTGGTTCAAGTTCAGTTCTTCCTGGCAATTTCGCTAGGTAGCTTTGAGCCCCATTTATAAATGTGTAAGATTGGGGGAGGGGGTCGCTTTGGTGATTATTACATGGCAACTACTTTTCCTCATGGGGGAAAAAAAGGAGGGACGAAGATCCGTCAAAAGAGTCCCATGTTTGTTACAGAATAATGTTAGGTGACTCCTACCTCCTCTCCCATAATCCTTTGTGCCACATAAACTACTGTAAGCTCCTTCGTCAGCCATCTTGAACCAACCACTTCCGTTCAACCCACGTAACCAGTGACGACTTCCAGAAAGAGGGTGCGAATACCGGAATAAACTAAACTGTAAACGGGTTGTAACGAAAATTCCTCTTACGGGTAACTTCCCGGGATATTTTATTGCACATGTAACGAGGCTTTAATGACGTTACAGATGAACTTGGCAACCCGTGCGGAGTGCTTTTATCTCTAGGAGGTGCTGATATAACCCGGCACTGAACAATTACTAGTGCGCTTAATTGTTCTCTCCTGTAACGATTACCTTCACGAGTGTTTGAAGAATAAATCCAATTCATAAGTGTATTTCGTTGTTAAGCCTTAATTAATTCAACAAACTAAGGGACAGTATTTTATTTTCCCTTAAAGTTTGGCCCATGAGTTCAGGGACACCCTGTATATGCGTGATTCAAAAATTCTATTTTACTTCTCCAGTTTCGTTGAGTAGTGAAAATACTGCTTCAAATTTTAGATAACTTCTTTAAATAATAGTTATTTCTCTGTGTTTCATGAAAAATACCCTCTTTTCACAAAACTACCCTCAAAGATTTCGGAGAGGAATGAAATTACACTCTTCCAAAAAAAAGGTTTTTCGGATAAATCTGATGCTCGGTATTTTTGTTTTCAGCAGCGATCCTGCAAAGAACTTACCAGACGTCCTTATTTACAAGGACGTGTCCCCATTCTTTATGCCAATTTCAGCGTAATCATAAGTTAGTGAAATTTCTTTATTTTGCCCTTATTTTCAGGTTACCGGAATTATTTACTCCTTAGGGGAGAGAAAGAAAAATGCACTGCGAAACATAATTCTTCATTTGGCTATTTTTGTATGTTTTCTTTCCCACGCGCTTTGACCAATCTACGTCGGAAAATTCGCAGGAAACAGAAACCCAAGTTGCCTCCAAGTCCTGACAGATTTTTAACGAAAGGACTGGATATTAATGCTGAAGCGAACTTTGGAAATAAAAGTTTGTTGTCTCGAACCTGGAATCGAAACCTGGTCTTCTTTTCCAGATTGAAAGTGAATATTAGTTACAAAGAGTTCTTGTTAATCTCAGTTATGTGTTTCTCTGATATACTTTCTTTTTTTTCTCTTTCAAACCGAGCACAACTCATGTCTATCGCCATCGATGGGCAATTTACTACCTAGTGAGTTGTGCCGGAAGTGTGAGTGTGTGTACCTAACAGTCTGAGTGAGCATATAGTGTTGTATCTGATTTTTCAGTTCTGCCATCTACATTTCAGAAGTGAAGTGAGTGAGGTGGGATGATTTAATTACATTTGTACCGTTTGCGGGTCTGTTGCTTTCTGTGGCGAGACTTTTTAAAGAGGAGGTTGGCTCGCATTCGCGCCTTGAAGTTGGAAACCACAGAAAACGAACTTCAGCCGATCACTACTGTGTCGACGGCGGGGTTCGAATCGTCGGGGATTTTGCGAGTCAGTCACTATGACCACTCGACCACCACCGTAGCTGATATCACCATTGTGATATACTGTGCTTTAGGGTTTGCGCTTTCCCAAATTTCAAGTGGGGCAGGGTTCAGTTTTTCCGGCAGACCCATTAAACCTTTTCCTTCCGAACTTCGTATCAGAATTAATATCCAGAAAGTCACTTTGGTGTATTATGGGATACTGAAATGATAGCAACTCTCTCTCTCTCTCTCTCTCTCTAATGGCAGTTCCAGTTTACTTGAAGAAAATTATTATTCTTTTCCAGCGTAATGACACACCATCTCTCGTTAATAGCGGTAAGTAAGTCATTGCTAAAAGAGGGGACGAACGCACGCCCTCATTTCGGAGTTTTTGAATCTGGTAACCCTGAATTGAGCAGTTCTGAGACAATGTGTGTCCATTTCAGTCGAGACATCAAAAAAGGGTGTTTCAGACTTCACTCTTTGCTTGTATCACGTCATGTGAGATGGCCATTTCGAATCAATTATGGGGGGGGGGGATGTTTTACTTAGTTATTGGAATTTTCATCACTGTTTAGGTAACGAATTGGTTGAAATTGTGGTTCTAATTCTTGAACTTCTCTATTTTGATAATTTTTGTAATTCTGAATTTTAATTTTGAGACACGCCCATAAAACATAACATGCATTTTACACACATTTATTTACACTATTTCCAAGTTATGTCATTTCAGAGTTAAAGACTGAATTCTCAAACACCCTTTGAAATCAAAATTTAAAATTTTGGTAAACCCCCAGTTTAGACGTATGCAATATAAATCCAAAGCATAATATAAATTTCGAAATATTGTCTTTTTTTTATACACACACAACACATTCATCTAAACACTTATTTGTCTTTTTAAAATGCATGTGGGCAAACTTTAATTTATTTTTGGGGTTTGGATAAAAACCTGCCGACCTTCAAGTAGTTTCACCCGAAAAGAAGGAAACTACTGTGAATAAACACCATATTTTGATTTTTTTCCATCTGCATTCTCGGGCGAATTGTTCAAGTTTTATCGGAAATTTCTCCCGTATTCGTATTATTTATCTTGTTTTTGCTCCGGGGAATTCCGGAATGATTCCGAGAGGTTACGAAGTCAACAATAGACGCGATAAGGTCCCTATGACTTCGAACAAAAAAGTTTTTCAGCATGTAAAAGAAAACGTAAATTTTCTGAGGTATGTCTTATCCACGTTGCAAGAGCATATCACTCACATACGCGACTCCTGGAGGACACTTGGGATACTTTCTTACATAGAAAAAGAAAAGTAGCATGAGAATCTCGAGCGATGGAAGTGAATCTTGAAAATGAAAGTTGGGACACTGGTAGGGAGATACACGATGGATGACGGATTTGCATTCGATATAAAAGAAAGTTATAAATATATATTATACTCTTATTATGTATTTTACATTGATTGGTGTGTGTATATGTTACAGCCGACGCCCTAAATTGGCAAGTTCGCGAGTTGGCTAATGTCCAAATTTCGAGCTTTTGCCAGCCAGTTCACGAAATTGCTGGAGATTCCTGGCCAAAGTCCGGAAAGGAACGGCATGAATCGGGTCGTAGTCAAATTGGTGTACTTTAAAGCAATAATTATGATCACGTTAGCTATGGCAACCCATAATATCGGAATCACAATGCGGTGACCACATTTTTTTTTTAATTTTACAGAAAAACTGCATGTCTCTTTTTTATTATATAAACAGTTTTCCACTCTCAAATTTCTCTTTTTTCTCACGTCATATGGAATTAATCCAATATAGCTACTATATCTAGCCATGTATCACGCGTTGGCGATGAAAAAAATGAGTTTGGCACCTACCGGTCCATCTTACATCAGCGCATCGAACTTTGACCAGGAATCTACAGCCACTACGCAAATTCGCCAGCCAAAGCACGAATCATTTCTGGAAATCGGACTTGGACTAAAACTCTCGGTCAATTCGTGAATTGGCCACACTTCGGACTTTGGCCGCAACATATATATTCCAAGAATGACATATTGAATTATGATAGCTGAAATAGAATCTATGAAGACTTTTTATTCGGAAATTTCCAAATACTGCGTGAATATGGGAATTTCAAGGACTTAGAAATCTCATTAAATGATTTTCCACAGCTATTTTAACGTATAACTTGGCGTCCTGCAGAATGTTTTGAAATAGTAAAGAGTGATACACATACAGATTGCAAACCCACTGTCATCGACTCACTAATGATGAAAGATGGAGACTCTACCACTACATCGTAGTATCCCAAACTTTTTATTCCATCGCCCCTTTCTTCAGGATTTTTTTTTCTCTCATCGCCCCCCCCCCCCTCACTCAAGCAAACCTATAGTATCCTATGTTAAACCAGTAGCTTCTATCGCCCCCCAGACCATTCCATCGCTCACCAGGGAGCGATATTGCTCACTTTTTACTACACCATACCCATCTGCTTTTACAATCCGTTCTCAAAGACTAGTGCTGCAATTGGAGTGATGGGAACATTTCAATTTTAGTGACGCCGATTTTCCATGGGGCAGATTCTCTCTACTGTGGCTAACGAAGTTTCCTCTCCGCAAATTCCTATCAAAACTGCTCCGAATGATTGCATCAAAGGTAATTAGAAAGGGAATGATAGCGTACTGCATAATTATTAAATGGGATGCAAAAACGGTAAAATAGAATAAGTGAGTGCTGAAAAATGTTGAGGGTGCTCGAGCATCCCCTGCGTCCCCGACTTCCATGTCACTGGTAGGAAAATATCCAGTTGAAAGAGAGCTTCCTTTATACAAGTTCGTAAGGAAGTTGTTTTTAAAATACAGTGAAACCTCGATAGAACGATAGTCTGCGGAAGATCAAAAAATATCATTTTGAAGGGGTTATCGCGTAATATCGAGAGAGGTAGCATTATATGATCTGCCACAGCCGAATTTGTGCTATTGTTGGCCATTGTTATCTCTTCTGAATTGGCGATGTTGGTACCACACCATAAAATGTATTTATGAGTGTTTATTCATAGAAAGAGAAAAATTGTAATTGATTAGTTGATTTTGATTTATTAGTTGGTTGTTTCATCACGTGAAGTAAACTACCGTACATCACTTTTGTGTGATACACAGAAAGTAGACTCATCGCAACTCATCCCTCAACTTGCTGCCATCATCCAGGGATTATGAACGTAGCAACGTGCGCTCCATCATCTTCAGATGACCTGAATTAATTTTTTTTTTTCAGAGAAATTTTTTACATGAAGTTCTTAAAATGACGTATATAGATGGCGTACGCATATATATTCTAGTGTCTTTTTATTTCTTGTACTATGCGGGATAATTGAGTGTTGTTGAACAGTGGTAGAATACTTTCCCTAATCACTATCTTGTTGGTGATTGTGGGTTCGAACCCAGAATTTGAAACCTATGTGTCATACGGAACGTCACGAGACAAATAATATTCCATTTTAGAAGGATTTCCATTTTATAAAGGTGCATACACAAACACACATAAACGCATTAATCAATGAAGGGACTGTTTTTCGATTCCGTCGAAGACAGGAATCCGTCAATACCATTATAGAGGGATTTATCGTAGTAGAGGATAACATATTGTACCGAGAGGAGTTCAACATTAGACTATGAGCAATTCCAAATACGTTTCTTTAAAAATACCGTTGTGGAAGGATTTATCGTTGTATCGGGTATCGTCGTAGCGATTTTTCACTGCATGCTATACAAAAAAAAGGAATACATTCGTCTAGAAAAATAATACTTGAAAAAAAATAAATTTAAACAATTTCTAAACGATAACAACTTGTTTTCTTCCGGAAAATCTCTTAAAAATAGTACCGAGATACACACGCATAAGAACAATTCTAACGTTAATCTCTAACTCATTCAAAATACATTTCAGAGAGAGTTGTCGCTTGTACGTGAACTCATAAACACGCATCTTCACGTTCTCCGTGCCTTAGAGATAGTGAATAAAATTTTTCTAGAACTTTCTTTTCCCAAATATATATTCATTTATGCTTTTTTATTATTATTGTAAGCTTTATCGAATTTACATAGATATGGCGCGAAATCCATTCAGCCGAATGGTGTATCGTATGTTTGGAGTCGTTGAAAATACTGATGTAACACTATCTTGAGCGCCGATGCTCGGCAGAACAGTGTGTAACTATAAGGAGCAGCAATGTTTAAAAAAAAAAGCCGGTCGGAATATTTTTACGAAAAGTTTTTTTTGGATTTAAATTTTTTTTATTTGTATATTTTTATTTTTTCATTCTGTTTTTAGACAAAAGAAAAATAAATTGCGCTAAAAAAGTGTTTTTTGTACTTCACTGTACGTAAATAAGACAAAAAAAATTCTTTTTCAACATCATTCTCCGTTTTTTTCCATAAGCCTTACATTTTTTTTTTTTCAACTCCAGGTATATAACTCGTATTTTATTGTCTGAAAGATAAATTAAGTGATAATCCTTTGCTGTTTTATTTTGCATAAAAACTATTGCTTTTACCTTAATTAATGAATGTCTTATTAGTGGCAATCAGTGGGTTTACAAGGTAGTCTCTCTTTTTAAGTTTTCTTTTCCTTTTTTTTTCGATTTAGATCAGGCCTAAAAGCCTTTTCTAATTTTCCTTTCCTTTTTTGATGAAAAAAGTGATGAAAAAAAATGTAATTCAAATTACGTTTTTTTTTCAATGATCGACAGGGAAAAAAAATACATTGAGCTCTTAAAAGAAGTTAATGCAAATTTTTGAAACCAAGTTTATTTTATAGAAGTGTTTCGCAATCTGTTTTCGCCTATGCCCCCCCCCCTTCGTACCACATATTTACTTTCTCACCACCCCGTTTTATTCAGAGCCCATCACCCTCATCTAAAAGCAAGAACATTCCTGGTTACTGTATTTAGTTCATTTATATGAACAAAAATTCTATAAAAAACGTCATTCTCTGGACCCCCTGAAGCTAAATATCAGAGAGGGTTCTACTTTATGTGTTTCTATGCATATTTTTATGATTTTCAGAAATTCAAGATATATTTTCCATGGTTTTCAAAATTTAACGCATATTTTCATATTTCAGAGCATTATTTTGCATATTTCATCAGTATAATAAAGAAGGATGTTTTCCGCCCCGCAAGCTCTCTCTTTTTCCTTGTTCATTCCCCCCCCCCGCACCATAAGCGATATATTGGCAGTATTAGCAATAAGGGGCCATTGAAGTATCACGTAAAAATTTCAGCCATTTTTGTCCCCCCTCCCCCCCCCTTGTCGGCAAAACTTCGTCATCAGCTCTGCCCCTCTGAATCCTATCGCATATTGGTGGGATCAAAGACGTACACAGAGGTGGGGGGTGATGGGGGGCCCGTTCCCCCCCCCCTCCTCCCACGATCAAAAATGTATTTTTTTGATGCAAAAAAATAAATTTTTTTAATTTAAATTTCGGGAGAAAATACCTTTATATGTTATTATAATCAATTTCTGTTAATTTAAGTGTTATTTGAAGGCTATGAACGCAAAATTTATCTTTAATAAGTTTATTGCGACCTACCCTCTAAGTCATACAATGACAAATCGCATAAAGACCCTTGGCCCGAGGACCAAATATGGCCTCGGGGGAGGGGGGGGGTTATCTGATGCGGCCTGCCCTCTTCAAACCTAATTTTGTAAAAATGAACTAAGCGCCACATTTACAGATCGCTTAAGTGTCGTGTCCCGTGGTACAATTCCGGAACATTTAAGCGGCCCGTGGCATATTTTCAGAACACTTAAATGACCCGAGACACCGTTCCAGAACACTTAAGCGATCCGTGACACATTTAGAGATCCCTTGAGTGACATGTGACGTAGATTTAGAGCACTTAAGTGGCCCCCAGTGCGGTTCTACATCACTCAAGTTACGCGCGGCACATTCTCAGATTATTTAAGTGATCCGTGGCATATAATTACGGATCGCTTGAGTGATGCGTGGCACAGTTCCAGAGCACTTAAGCGGCGCGGACACATTTGCACATCACTTGGATCCGCGAAACATTTAGAGATCACTAAAGTGGCTCTGTAGGGCACTTATCAATGGGGGGGGGGATGTTACTTCAAGTGCCCACAAACTATCGAAAGGTTTTTCTTGTTTTTGGCGCACCGAGTAAGATGCCATTAAAAATATTTCATATTTTTATAAAGGGTGGTTGATGACGTAAGCATCATCCAAACCCCCCCCCTCCCCCTTGTCATCAAAAATCAGCAAATCGGAAACCCCCCTCCCCATCGATGATGACGTAATACTTGAACGGCCCCAATTGTCAATTTTACTTACTTAGGCATCATTTTAGGTGATAATTGCCGATTTTTCGGCGATATCAGCAACGATTGGCAGTTTTACTTGCGTACCTTTGGCATCATTTTTGAAAATGGTTAGTGATTTCCCGTAATTTCCTTTTTTTTTCTCGAGGAAATATGGTCAGCGTAGTTATCAAAGCATACTTTTAGGATTTTTCCGAGCATAAATGCAGTTTTTCTAGAACATATTCTGTCGGTTTTTAAATCATTAAAATCCTAGTCCTACGGATATGAGATACTTTTTCCCACTGTTTCGCATATGGGAAACAGTGGTTTCAGAACAGTGGAAGGTTTTACTACATTTCTTTGTAGACCTGTAAATACTTTTTAGTTTTGTTTTTTCAAAAACGTTTTCCATTACAGTACAGATACTGATTAGTATTTTCATGAATTATCATCTTTTATCAGTATTATCATCAACCAAAAAAAAATACCCGAATACAGTCGAGTCTCGCTTTAACGAATACCGTTATAGAGAAAATCTCGTTTTAACGAGTACTGTTATAGCGAAAATCTCGTTTTAAAGAACATTTTTCTAATCCCCAGATAAGTTTACTTAGGAACAATGCAAAAACCTGGAATTCATTTATAACGAAATTTCGTTATAACGAAATGATTTCTCTGGTCTCTGGGAGTTCGTTATTACGGGATTCGACTGTATATGTATTATACCTTTGGGTGAGAGAAGTATGTTAAGTGTGTTTTGTGTGTGTGGGGGGGGGCGAAAAATCGTGTATTTAAATTATAGTCGTTGTACAGCAATGCTCTTCTTTTGCGGACACTTGTGGGACAAAAATATTCGTCCGTAAAAGGGGGGGTTACCATTAATCAGGGGTTTTGAAAAGCATACTTTTATTATGCATGGGGGGGAAATTATTATTGGGCCGCAAACGAATGGGTTGACCGCATCTCAGGGCTATCCGTTAGCAGAGGTTTTGCTGTAATATTAATAATACCGTCGAATCTCGTTATAACGAACTCCAAGAGGCCAGAGAAATCTTTTCGTTGTAACGAAATTTCGTTATAAAGAAATACCATGTTTCGGCATTGTTCCTATGTAAACTTATCTGGGATATTAGAAAAGTGTTCGTTAAAACGAGATTTTTGCTATAACGGTATTCGTTAAAACGGGATTTGACTGTATAGTCTTTGTGGCTTGACGAGCGAAGGAATACGACCCAACCTATAATTTCCCAGCAATATTATGCAAAAGAGGGTTCACACCTTTCAACGCCTGCGACGGGTGTATATTTTCTTTAATGTTAAATTTTTCTCGTTCAAAATAAAATATAAATAAATAACGACGACGTCAACTAAATTTCCTTCGAGTTTCCGTCATAAAAATTTTAAAAATATAATAATAAAATTTCCTCTGTCTCTCTCACATACAGGTTAATATTGTAATATCTGAGCGTTTTGTGTGTATGCGCGTGTGTGTGTGCAGCCTTTTCAGCGTTTTTCAATGAGACTACTCGTGCCACAAATTATTCGGTTAAGTAAATGTACATTAGCATATTTCTGTCATTACTTAATGCAAAGTATGTTGCGAGGCCAGTGACGTAGACGGGGATTTTAAGAGGTTTTTCGCCTGGAAAGGGCTTCCATAGACGTTTATAAATAACGTGGTCGTGGGAGGAAAAAAACCGCTCGTTATTCTTTAAACCGCGGACTAAAAAAACTCTGTTATATCTGAATAAGGAGAAAACTGCGTTCAACCTCCTCGTGCTTTCACTCATAGCTTGGTGTTGGTGTTCCGCTTTAATATAAGCGAGATTTTCTTTTTTTAATGTTTTTTTAGAAACTTGGGATTTCTCGCTCCCTGAAATGAACTTGATGATCCTCCATAAAGACCATCTATCATCTGATATTTGTTCCTTGATGGTGTTCAAGACACCGATCTAACGCACACGCCAAAATGAAGCATCATCCATTCTTATGAATATACGAAAGGGTATGTGTTTTCATGTACAGTCAAACCTCGTTAAAGGGGACGGGGTCACTCTTGAGTGATCAAAAATGTGACCCCTTAACTAGAATGGCCCGATAAAAACGGAGTAAGAAATTATCTCTCTTCTATTCCACAGCTCATTTCCTATTACGATGCATTCGAACACAGAAAATTAGCTTTCCGTAATTCCCACGAATGCAGTCTCGATAACTGGTTAATTCTAGTTTATTTATTTATATATATATATATATATATATATATTACAGTCGATGCCGCTTAATGTAATCACATCGGGTCTCTGGGTTTCTGATATCGATAACCGATTTGTAACTACAGTCGAATCCCGTTATAACGAACGCCAAGAGACCGGAGGAATCACTTCGTTAAAACGAAATTTTGTTATAAAGGAATTCTATGTTACCTAGGATTGTTCCTATATATCAAAATGTTAAGAAACATTTTTTTTTCAATCGTTCTCTAAACCAGATTTTTATCTTTTAAGCTAAAAACATTTTTTTTAAGTAGAAATCGGGTGGAGTTAGAATGGAATTGTCTAACACGTGCAAAGTTGCGAATTGCGATATTTTTTATAATGTAGGGTAACCGTCCGTTATATATAGATTCCCTTGTGAAAGACTGCCGACCAAAGAACTGTGAATGTGATCAATTAAAAGAAGCTCACTAAGAACTGTTTAAAGAGAATTTTTTTACGCATTCTTTCCGTATAGGAGAACCCATTGAAGAAGCAGAGCTGCACGTGCATGGATCATAGACCGAGTACGGAAATTATTCTTAATAAGGGAACCTTCTGACCTCTCCTGCATAGTCTCGCAAATCGATAACGATAATTTATAGGGAAAAACGAGTCTAGTTCAACCTTAGCTTCAAAATATGCAAAAAGAAAAATACTTTCGAAGGAAAAAAAATTGATAAAAGAACCGAAGTCTCCTGATAACAGAAGGGAATTTTTTCCCCATGTGGGCGAGAGTTCTGTACTTTGCGAAAGTGATAACAATACCAGAATGATAACATCATCCGTGATTTTAATAAGCGGCGTTGACTGTATTTATCTCAATTACCCCTGACATCAAAAATCATGAAATATTAATTAAATATTCCCATGTGGCGAAAGTTCTGCACTTTGCGAAAGTGATAACAATACCAGAATGATGACATCATCCGTGATTTTAATAAGCGGCGTTGCTGTATTTATCTTTATTAACCCTGAGATCGAAAATCATGAAATATTATAAAAGCTAAACATGAAGTAATCTGACCCCAAAAGATTTTTTAATTTTCCAGGCTAAAAATTATTTCAATTAAAATAAAATAATAATCCACATCAAGAGAGATTTATTCTAGAAAAAAATAATCATAATAAAGCGCATATTTATACTAATCAAAACAATTAACCCGGTAAAAAATGCGTATGAAAGTTATTTGCGCTCATTTTTTGATGAATACGCTTTTTTATTCATTTTTAAATGATAAAAGCACTGTAAAGGCCACAATTTCTACTTCCTAACCAGATAATGGCCCGCCGTTCTGTCTCAATGAAGACATTTTAACAGGTGGTCGAAGACCTGGGACATGCTTGGAAATGCACTTGTTTGTGTTGTGAAGCTTGTTTCTGTGTAATGCTTGTTATAGTGCTGCCATCTGCCATCAATTTTTCAAACTATGAGCGAAGAGTAATGATTGAATAATTGTATCGTCGTAGGCCTGTTGCTCTCTGTTGCGAGACTTTTTGGCGGGGAGATCGGCTCTCGCATTCGTGCCTCGAAGCTGGGAATCACGCGAGTCCGTCACTATAACCACAGCGGCCCACAATACCTACCGGGAAAATTATGATAAACGATGAACATGGCGCATTGGTATCATTTTCATAACTGTCGCGTGAATGTTCGAATGGCCATTTTCGGAAATTTGAAATTAACTATTTCAACCCCTTATCGTATGACCAATTTCCGATTTCGATGAAAATGTTTCAAGAGGTGATTTCACAAAAGTGGCCCCTTCAGACATGTTTAATGACGCGTTATCAGGAGTTATTAACATTAGAATATTAGATCGAAATAGAGGACGATCGGATTTACCAAACAGTGACTCGGTAAGCGGAGTGACGCGTTATCCAAGTGACCCGCTAATGAGGTTTGACTTTAAAAAAAATTGCAGTCAGTGAATTTTGAAGAAAAAAAAAGACCGCAGACGCGGCCGCAAATTGTGCCGTGAATACGTTCTTTGTGTTTGTGCTTCAGTTGTGAACTTCTTCGAGAGCTAAAACAATTCCATCGCGTATGTTGGCCGCGAGCCTGGTGCCAAGACCGGAGGAGGTATTAAAACCAGAGAGGGACGTCATTGGATTTATATCAAAGATATCTATCTGACGATACCAATGGCTTCTATTTGCGAGCCCTTGAAGATAAACCCGCAGGCCTAGTGCCTAGATCGAAAAAGAGGTATCAAAACCAGAGTGTCATCATTGGATTTGTCTTAGAAATCCAATCTATCGGAAGACGCCATATCAGCTTCTGTTTGCGTTGTGAACCTCTCGAGATGTATCGCATAAGGCCGGGATAACACTATAAAAGTTTTTCTTGTGAAGTTCTTTGATAAAACTAGAAAAATGAAACTACAATTGAATCCCGTTTTAACGAATACCGTTATAGCGAAAATCGCGTTTTAACTAACACTTTTCTAATCCCCCAGATAAGTTTACATAGGAACAATTAAAAAACCCGGTATTCCTTTATAACGAAATTTCATTACAACGAAATGATTTCTCCGGTGTTTCTTGGAGTTCGTTATAACGGGATTCGACTGTAATAATCATAGCGGTTAACCAATAGGCTTATAGGTTGTTTCTTTCAAGTTTTGTAAAAGATCTTTTACCAAATTTTTTAGCGTAATCCCGGCCTAAAATAATTTCGTTACGAACGTTGGGTCGTGAACCTAGAGCCCTTACCAATAGTCTTATGGGTTTGTTTTCTTTTTCAAGTTTTGTAAAAGCTCTTTGATAAAACTTGAAAAATGCAACCAATAAGCGTATCGGTTACATGCGAGTGAATGTGACCAACAGACGTACTGGTTGTTTTGCTTCGAATTTTTTTTTCAAGTGTTTCAAAAAGATCTTTCATGAAGTTTTTAAAAAGCGTAATCCCGGCCAAACGGAACTTTTTGCGAACGTACCCAGTATCTTCAGGTGGTTTGAAAGGCGTATTCGTGCCAAAAACATAGGATTTCTTCCTGAAATGAACTTTATAATCCATCTATCACCTGATATTCATTTCTTGATGGTGTTCAAGAAGTGCACCAAACCACACGCCAAGTTGAATCATCCATTGTTATGAATATACGAAAGGGAAATGCTCATATGCCATTGTGAATATCGAGGACACTCCAATCGATACAGACGGTTAAAATACCGGGAGTAATGTTGACAGTGAAATGGATTCTAATGCATAGGTCGCGTTATATGCGACAATACACATACGGTGGGAGGAACGTGGAACTCGGAATCTTAGAGTTCAATGGTATACGCTCGTATAGTATGTGCTCGTAGATCATCCATGTGACCAGTTGATTTTGCAAATGTGAGTACTGTGCGTGCTTATTATACAGGGCAGGGTAATGGAGGTTTGCGTGTTCTGAGCTGACTACAGCCTTAACTACTCATCAAGAAATTATGAAACTATTAGGAACGTCTTAATTAAGGGATGAAGAGAATTTTCGGAACCTCCCCCCCCCCTTCATGACAGAAAATTCTGAATCACAGTGTTCATGACAGAGATTCACCAGCAAAGCACGTTCTCGTAAAATCAACGCCTAACTCAGCGAAGAAAGACGAGAAAGGCTCTTCCGGAGATTGTCAGATGCTCTGTCATGAAGCTTGGGCAATTTGGTCGCATGGGGAAGGGGGGGGTCTACAGAAAAGTTCGCTTGCGCACTTTGTTTGCATAGAGAAAACCCTCTAGTGGCGAATCGCGGAACTGATTTTTGTCCTTTCAATTTATTTCCCATTCCTTCATTTAGACGTTACTAAAGTTTCATCGCTTTCTGATGGATAGTTAAGGCTGTAGCGAGCTGAGAAAACGCCAACTTCAACGGATTTCCAACTGGTGTTCCGCGGAACCCTGGGGTTCCGTGACAGCTTTTTTGTGGGTTCCGCGTGATCAAACGCCGTGGAACTCTTAGAGCTTTCAAATCAGAAAACTTTCTTGTTACTGAGATACTCGCAAAGCTGTTCTTTGTTTAGAATTTTAATTGGATATATTCGTTCAAAAAAATCCGGACCACACTTGAATGGCTGACCCAGAGAGTGTGCAAGCATGTGAGGCACCAAAGAATGACCAAGTGAGTAAGGGACGAAAACAGGATTGTGTGAAAGCATGTGAACGATCTAAAGAGTGACCTAGACACAGCGGCATATTTTATGGTGTGGGAGGGGGAGGGAGGCTAAGCAAGCTATGAGAAACTAGACTATGATGGTTGAAGGACGGCAAAATTTGTACAAAGCCCACAGGCTACAAAACTATATATCCGCCTCCGGAGGGAACACCGGGCAAAGCCCTCATCTGGGGGGCTTAAAATTATGTGGCCCTTGTTAATTGTTCAGATTTCCTCATGGAAAAAATGGGACATTTGACCAAGCGGAACCTCCTATTTATCATCGCATCTGATCTAATTACCGTGGAGTGCCCCAAAGCACCCGAGAAGGACTTCTGGGCCGTGCTTGGCGGGCCCATGCGTTAAAATGGCCCTGGAATAATTTATTAAAGAATCGGGCTATATCTTCCTCCTTCAGTTAAGAAACAAACAAAATGATTGAAACGGCACTCAATGCTTGATAATTAATAAATACCCCTCTGTTGAAAAGCACCCGAAGTGCGGTTCTGTTTTGATTGGAAAACAATTGTTGCTCATTGTTGGTGATCTGACGCCATCTCTTGTAAACATATGCAAGGAACATAGCCTTAAATGCACGCGCCTTGTGTTTTGTCCTCATGTCCAAGTTTCGGCATTTATGATAACCAAGATAAACGCGTTTTCTGAGTACGTACGTAAATAAGAAATAACAGCGTTACACATTTTATTTCTGTTGACATCTATGAAAGTTAAAAAATATCAAATATTAGCTTGCTATAATACTTTGTTTAAGTTGAATGTATTTTGTGTCAGTGGTGCGAAGGGTCCTTATCATTTTGCAGATAGTGGACGCCGCCTCTATTATTTCACTTGAATTACGCGGACTTGTTACTCTGAGCACAGGATTTCGATATCTGTGCGGAATGAAAAAGTAGCATGCTACCTTTTAGTACGCTGTACACACGGAAGCATTCTCAGCAGTATTCGCCAATACGCATCTATATGCGTGATTCAGGAATCAAAATTCAAATTTTCTCCTCCAAATTTTGTTGAGGAGTGAAAATACTCCTTCAAATGTTAGTTTGTTTGTTTTTATTTCAGTTAATTCTCTGTTTTTCATTTTTAAAAAAAAATCTTTACCTATTATTTTTACTGTTTCTTTTTCTGTTTTCATTTAAAAAAATTCCTCTTTTTTTTACAAAATTGCTCTTTAAAACTTTGGAGAGGAGTAAAATTACTCTTTACCATTATTTTTTTCGTATAACACTGATTCTCATCATTCTCAAACTCATATTTTGCAAACACCATGAAAAAAAAAAAGATCATTTCTTAATTTCTTTTGTCTAGTACCAACAAACGGGTAAAAATAAAATTTTATCAGCCAAAATATGCCTTCTAGAAAATAACTATACGGTACAGTATGTATTATATTGAGAAACATCATTAAAATGTAGTGTTACTTCTACCATCTATCAACTAAAAAACACAACTTTTATTATTCTTCAAATCGAATTAATAATCGATTTTTTTATTAACGTGCTGAATGAAAAAACCAATATAATTGACATTTATAAAAAAAATAGTTTATAAGTAATAATATTAGTTAATTATTAACTTTACGCAGAAATTTTATGTTTGTGTATAGCAAAATGACGTTAGTAACATCGCAAAATGCGGCTGTCAAGGTGTCTCTTTAACTACAATCATATAAAATCTAGGACGCATCCTAAGTATGACATAGTGACCTGAATCATGCATCTACAGTAGAATGCATATTGGCACTGGGACACACCGCTGAGATTGCTACCTTGTACACAGAGTTTTTGCTGCGCAAGAAAAAAAAATCACCATATTGTGTATATAAGGACATGTTATTTTTTCATTCGGCATAGATATCGAAATTCTATGCTCACAGAAACAAGTCTGTGCAGGTGAAATTGAAGAGTTGGGACCTATGGTGTGTAGAGGCGGAAGTAGCGACACACATTTTTTTTGATAAATATTCAAAAACTTGACTTCCGTAGAGCGACCTCATTATCATCAAGGGTTCCGAGAAACAGCCTTATAGCTATCAAGAGTTCCGCGTAAAACTCTACGTTGGAAAACCCTGCTATGGACACCTTGTATACAGTGATATACATCAGCTATCAAAGATAATTCGTCCCAAATCACGTTCGTAAGACGAAAACTTAGTTAGCCGATATGCAGTTTTCAATGGGATATTTTTATGGAAAATGGTTTAATTCGGTCCAGGATCCTCTCACATAATTTAAAGATAAGTTTTATAAAACAAAAGAACTTTGAAAAACACAGAAACTGAGGGAATGATCAGAGCAACTTCACAATTAAATTTTGGAAAACGTACACAAAGAGAACGATGATGGTTCTGTTTTTTTATTTTATTTTTTGCTGAACTTTTTTACACAGGAAGGCAACGCTTCTTTCCCTCCGGTTTTTTAATTCAAATATCTCAGCAAATATTTACTTGGAAACGTGTTTTTTCCCCCTCGGAAAAGACATGGCAGCAACATTCTAATCGGGTTCTTACGACAAGGTGTAGTATGAAAACTCTTCAATACGTCCCCCTTCATTTTGCGCAATGTGCCCTAACCACACAAGCAGGACAGCGCTCGAAGACATGTTCTGGATGTTTCGGCAGACTCGATGCGTCTTTCAACTGTGGAAAATACGGTTTTGCGATTAAAGCACATTGTTCGAAATGAAGGAGACATGCTGAGCAGTTTTAGTGCCTCATATTTATAAGTTTATACGTGTAAGTATATTCAATATTTATTTGTGTGTGCTGCAGCGCCACGTGTCGACGATTTTATGTACTTTTTTTTTTTATTAAATAAATGAAAGGTCATCATTCGAATTATCTGTAGTACTACAAATTTCGTCCCACTTGAAGCAGTAGAATACACTCCAGAGCTCTCTGAAGTGGGAAACATTTTTCGCTAACTCTATACCTTCAGAGACATTTCTTTAAGTACCAACTTTAAAATTTCAGAATCTTCAATTTTATTGTCTTTTGCTATATACAAGGAGAAAAAAAAATCACTACCTTTGCTATTGCAAAAAAGAAAGAAGAGAAAATAGAATTCGCAGGTAAAAACAGCCCCTTAAATGCGGTGTATTTTTCTCTCTTTATTTTTCCGAATGGCACTAAAGCTAGAAAAGTCTATGGACTTCCATTTCATTGTAAGTAACGAACGCAGAAAAAAAGGCACTAATGCGTTTTCAAAATACTCCAAATCCTCTCACGGTAGCCTATATAAATTAGGAAAAAAGCAATACCGTGTTCTTGAAACTGTTTTTTTTTTATATGTACAATGGCAATAACGCAGTTCTTGTGTCCGAAAAGAACTGAAACTAAAATTAAAAGAAAAAAAAAACGGGACTTTTACTTCAATACGTTAGTGTTGTTTTAATGTACGAAGATATAATACGCCGTTTTCGATTACGTCGACTCGGGCGTTGTTACGGTACGGGAATAGTTACGATTGCCACAAAACCCGATGAGGAAGGGTCCGATCAGGGTTCTGAATAGCTTTTGGAAGGTTTATTTCGAGAGTGAAATTCCTTGTTTCAGGTGCACCGTGGAGAAGAAATTGCTATTCTCACAAGCTTCGATGCATCGCTTCGTGTTACCTAGATCAAAACCTCGATCAATTGGGTGGGAATCAAATGTGGGAAATGCTGGAACAAAAGGATTTGAAATTTTCTCTCGTTTGCAACTTCCCATGGAAGTGAGATACGAGTAATATGCCAATACGAGTTTGGGATTATTCATAATCGTCGTTGAATATCATAAATTCTCAATTTATGAACCAAAATTTCACAGAGTTCGGAAGAAAAAACTTTAGAATTTGCCTGATTTTACTGTCCGCTATCGGGAAGTGAAATACATTAAATCCTTACTCCTTGAGACTGGGGATCAGGAAAATGTCCGTTAACGGAAGCTGTTTTCTAACGGGGAGTGTCCGTTAAAGGAGGTTCCACTGTATCAAGTTAGGAATATGGTGGAAACTTTAGGGGCTTTCATCAGATGGCAACACTTAAATTTGAACTCTCTGGGGGTGTTTGATGGCTTCCAGGGAAAAGTGCCTACGTGAAAAGTGCTATTTATTACATAACATTTTGCAATAAAATTCTGGAAAAAAACTGTATGTGAATATACCCTGCATCATCTTGGCTGAAAAAAAAAATTTAACGAAGTGAATTATTTATTAATTAATTATTATTATTTATTAATCCACAAAAAAATTTAAAATAAATATACTGACATTTGTGTTTTTTATGCATTTATTTTTTGAGCATCAAAAATGCAAAAACATTTCGAAAATGTTTCTCGGTTCTGAAAGGGTTATATATGTTTTGTGTTGCCGTACCATACTTTTGGAGTGAAAAAGGCAAATGCCTGAATTTTTGGGCGGTATTCACCGACATGGTTTAAGATATAGTCACAATTTTTTGATAAGAGATCTAGACGGATTGGTTAAATTCAGGTTTTCAACCAATCTATGTTGATCTCTTACCCAAAAATTGTGATTACATTTTAAAAAATGTTGGTGAATACGGCCCTTTATGCTATATAAGTACCGTGTTGAAGGGTCTGACTGCTTCTTTTATACGACGAGACTTCTTTTTTTTTAAATCAGAGAGTCAGGCATCGTGCTTCGAAGTTGGAAATCCGAAGAAAAAAAATTCATTTCAAGGATCCCGTTCTCTAAAAGGCCGATTTTTCAAGAGACGGAGCGTTGCTCTCTTGGGGAGATTTCACTGTATTCTGAAATGCTTCGGAATAAATTTGTTCAAAATATTTTTGATAATCAGGTGAATATCTGTTTGGTGGGGGAGGTGATCTATTGTCCCAAATGCGATAATTCATGAAATTCTCGTAGCTTCTATATAATAATAATACCGCATTCAATCAATCCGTTGAAAATCTACCTGTATCCAAAAAATATTTGATTAAATAACAAATTCAAGAAAAATTCGATTAAAAAAAACGGGAAAAAAATCGGGAGAAGAAAAAATGGGGACTGTCCCGGAAAATACGGGACTCATATTCACAGCGATTCGTTCCGCAACCCCCCCCCCCCTCACCCCACTTCCCAACAGCGAACTCTAAATCCGTCCCTGTCGACAATACTTATAAATATCTCTTACAACTACCGTACATATTGCAATTTATTCGCATTTTTATATGAAAGTGATCCCGTTACTGCAAGCACGAAGACCAGAGAAATAAGAAAAAACTACAGAAACAAATCTCTTTCTCGCTCCCTTATTGTCGTTCTCAATTAACTGGCAACCAATCAAAATCTATCCCAATTATAAAAACAAAAAAACTTGTTCCGCTCATTAATATTCATGTTCGAAAAGAAAAAAACAGTGATATGATAAAGTATCGAAAGCATTTTTTTTTTGGCAATTGAAGGAAAAAAACCCACCCTCAAAAACGTATATATTTAATTGAGATATGAAAACTCTTTCTTTCCCAATTTATACGGGGGAAAAAAAGTTATTATTTTCTAAAAAAAAAATTTTTTTTAATTAAATTAAGTTCCTCGCCATCAAAAATCCTATAATTCTATTTTTTCCCTGAAACGGAATCGCGAAAAAAAGGGGTAAGAAGATCTTTTACTAATGATGTCTTTCCTGGTTTTTCTTTACATTTTTTTTAGAATCACGGAAAAAAAATTATTATAAAATATGTATATGATGTTATTTATTTGAATTCCGTAATTAGAATAGTGTTTTTTACTTATTTTTTGTCATACGATAAATGAATTGTTTTTTCTCTCTCTCTCTGTCTTTGATTCGTGCATATTAAACTCTATGTATGAATAAAAAATAATTCATTTTTTATCTAATTCCCTAATGACCGCAAAACTTTTCCCTTCTTATTTCATCCAATTATACTCTAATTATTATTTCAAGTCGAGTTTTCAACGAAAGTATAAAAAAAAAAAATTAAATTTGTCCGAAAATAATAATCTGATATATTGTTTTTGAGGGTGAAGAGTGAAAATTTTACGAATATTCGTAGATCGCGATGGAAATTATTTGTTCTGTAAGAATAGTTATATTATTATTTAATGTCACCAACCAACTTTTATGAAACAGCATCTGTAACGCCGGTATCACACTATAAAAGTTCGATAGAATCACTTTTATAAAACTAAAAAAAAATCCAACCAATAAAGCTCGTGGGGTTACATTCGAGCAAAATGCAACCAATAAGCTTATTGGTTGAATTTTTAAAGTTTTATAAAAGGACTTTTATAAAACTTTTATAGTGTAATACCGGCCTAAGTCCAGAGGGGAATTACACTATAAAAGTTTCATAAAAGGTTTTTACAAAACTTTAAAAAAAAACAACCTCAATAAGCCTATGGGTTACATTCACTTGTTGTTAACAAGTGAATAACACACATTAAATAGTTTAAAAATTCATAAAAAATTTAAGGATTTCGTATATTCGAATGCGGTTTCCGAAAAAGTTATCCTTATGGAGGGAGATTTTTTAGGAACAGAAAAAAAAAATGTGTTCAAATTTTCGTCGATACAAAGCACTGCACGAAAGCTAATCTGAAACTTCCTTCAATTACTTATGTGTCTGAAACGTTCATGACACTTCAGATGGAGATTCTTGGCTAAGGAACAGCTTCACCAATATGTCTATATATACAGTGTGCATAGCTAGCCGGCGTTTTTCCCTCATTTTGCGCTATACTTTGTTGGGGGGCATGCCCTCGTATGCGTATTGGCGAACACACTGCTCCGTACGAGCGTATGAGTTCTGTGTAATTGTGTGCAGGGGCGTAGCCAGAAATTCCGTTCGGGGGGGACCAAAGTGATAAAACAATAGATTTTGCCATCTTTTTCCCTTTTTTCGGTCATTTTCTCACATCTCACATTTTGGGAGGGGGGGGGGCAGACCCCCCAAGTCCCCCACCCCCCGCTACGCCCTTGATTGTGTGTCTAGTATGGATAGGCGGAGATAGACTTGGAAGTCTGGGGGGGCAAGGTCATTATGGCTGGGGGGGAGCACGATGATGATGATGATGTCAATTCATATATACACATATACATTAGATCTGCCCACTCTACTTTTGACGCTGGGGGCCGCCTCCCAGTATCTCCCCCATGCTAGTAGTATGTGATGTATTAAGTATGTGTGTGATACCATCTGTGTCTTTTAAATTTGGCAAAGGTGTTCTCTGATCAATTATAAAATAAATTTAAGCACTTAAAAAAAACCTATAAAGGAAAATGGATGAAATCCAGGAAAAACTTGTATCCACGAAGTGTTCGCTAATTCGCATCTGTGGATCCACGCATAAAAATTTAATTTTACTCCTCGAAACATGGGCGGAGATATGGGGGGCCCCAGCGTCAAATGTGGAGTTGACTAGTTTAATATGTATATGTGAATTGGCATATCATCATCATCGTTTCCCCCGGCAATAATTACCATGCCCCTCCCCAGACTTTCAAGTCTATCCCCGCCTATGCTTCGAAATTTTATTGAGAAGTCTGAAATACTCCTCAGTTAAAGTCCTCCTAAATTTAAGGTTTTTTTTAATATAGCTATTTATCACACAGAAAAAAAATACCCTAATTTTCGGAAAATACCCCTTATAATTTTGAAGAGGAGGGAAATTACTCGTCAAATTCTTTTTTCATTGCCAGTGTTTACCCATAATACACATCAAAATTCAATACTCCTCCAAAATTCGTTGAGGAATGAATACACCTTTAAATTTCTAGGCAATTTTTTTTAAGTGAAACTATTTGCCGCTTATTAAAAAAAATACTCCTCTTACCGATTAAAATTTTGGGGAGAGAGGAGTGAAATTACACCTCAAAATTATTTTTCCGTTATGACACTGGTGTACCCACACATTATAAAAAAAAATCCTAAAATCTTCAGTTATAACTAGTACAGTCAGAACTACTACTGCCATCTTTCATCTAAAAATTAAACAGACATAGTCCACTGTTACGTTAATAGATGGCAGCATACTACATTTTGCATATTCTGTCGTTACGAGTTTTATCAATCAAACATATGCCCGAAAAAGAGCTCAATTGTATTTTATGAATTTTTTAATCAATTTTAAAATTTAAAACGTGTAATCAAGAGCTCTTACCATTCTTTTTTTCAAATTTTGTTAGTGAATTTGAATCTTGGAACTTTACCACATTTTTGATTCGTTCCTCATTTGAAGTCTCTCTCATCGATGCTGACGCTAACCAGCTGTTTGTTTACATCAGAAAAATTAGTCATGGGCACTATGTGAGGTGAGTTGGATCTCTTTCGCTAACTGCAAGGGGTAAATTGTGTTATGATCGAAGTATAATGGGATCCATAGTTAATGTACGATAATCGTGATTTAATATTCCTACGTGAATTAGGAATTAAGCATTTTTTCTTTTCCGGCGGGTAGTATGATCCATTCATTCATACCAATAGCGTGCACGCTTATCCCAATCACCGCATGCCTACCCCTTTCTCATAAGGGTGATAAACCCCGTGGGCCTCCCCCTCACTCGATACAATTCTTTAATGTCTTTCACAATAAATTCACTATACAGGGGCCGCGTGGAAAACCTGGCCTGGGGCTATGGCGAGCCCTAGGGGGCCTTGCTGCAGAATTTCCGGTTGGTGGTATTTACAATTGATTGAATCTGTGATTTTAGATCATAGTCAAGGTTCGTACAGTACTTGAAAAGAAAAGTTCATTTTCAAGTCTTTAAAAGTCCTTGAAATATCATTGCAGCCCTTGAAAAAAAATAACTATTTTGAAGTGCTTGAAAAACAAAAGTTCTGTGAATTTCTTCCCTCAATTTTTGTCCCCCTCCCCTCAACTAAATCCGCCCGTACACCATGTTCCGCTGGGGTGGAAATGAGTAGAGTGAAAACGATGAGTTACGAGACAATGTTCAAAACAAGACATATGGGCATGCATACCCGAGATTTTCCTGTGCTTACAAAGATGTTGCCTAAACTCTGTTATCAAAACAGTTTGCTACACTTGAGAAATAGCTTCAAGATATTTTAAACTGTCAAATTAATTAATGTCATTTGTTAGCTATAAAAATACAGTGAAATTGCCAATTGTCACCAAAAATGATGCGAAGGTAAGCAATGTTGCCAATTATTGCTAAAGTTGTTAACAAATCACCATAGACATAACATGAAGCACCATTGCATTGAAGCAAGTAGATTTGAATGAATTCTATGGGGGGGGGGGGGGGAATTTTAACATGTGAGATGAATATTCAAAGTCACAACTATCATAACATAGCGTTGGAAAAATAATTTTAATACTTATTTAATAAAAACTCAAAAAAAGCTTTCTTTTCCCTGTTATTTCCTGCATTTTAATGGGGCATTTTTTTAAAAAAAAATCTGAATTGCCAAATTTACATGAAAATATGGGAATGTCCCAGGAAATACGGGTCATATGGTCACCCTCACATATCTCACTGCAGGCTTTCTGATTTTTCCATGGAAGGCAAATTTCACCGTTTGAAACACGAAATGATTTCTGCTTGAATTTCATTTGTATAACAATTTTTTTTAAGCATTCGTTAAAATTCCAATTTAATTTTTTATAAACACAATTTTTATCAACCACGATATCAATGTCCTTGAATTTTTCAATTTTGTCTGTAAAAGTGCTTGAATTGTCCTTGAATTTTTTACTTTCAAAGAGTATGAACCATGATAGTGTTCCTGAACTTTTTGTTACATCGCTCCCCATATCGAAAGGTTTTGCAATTTTTGGCACACAGAATAAGATGTCATTAAGAATATTTTATATCTTCATAAAGGGGGGTTGATGACATAAGCATTATCTGAAAACCCCCTCCCCCCTTGTCATCAAAATTCAGCGAATCGGTAATCCCCTTTCCCCCATCAATGCTGACGTAATACTTAAATGACCCTTATTATGCTATGATTGTGTTGTCTAGGGGGGTACCCCCATCCTACTTTTTCTAATCTTTTGAGTAGGAGCCCTATGTATGCATTTTTTCCATGTGTCTATAACATTTCACAAACGTTCATGGCAAACATATTCTTCTCAAACTTGAAGATTGTGTCCTCCGACCAATTGGCTATTCTATATTTCTGAGGAATTCCAGCTGAAGGGAGGAGATGATAGAATGTAAGCAAGTCAGGTTCACGCTCGTGGGATAAAAGTCGGAGTAGATATCTCATCAGACTTTCATGTTGCCACAAAAGGTTTAGGTATTCTAACGGGATAAAAAATATATACACAGGACCACTTAAAACACCATTTTTATAAATATATGAAAATAAATTATTTTGTTTTTATTCACAGATTGCCAATCATTTCTAGAAGGTTCGTACCTGAATTCCAATCTGATGCCAGCCATACTTCTCTCGTGTGAAAGCTACTTTTGTGAAGTTTATTGAGGTCTGGGAATGAATTATGTCTACTAAAATGCGGAAACGGGTCAAACTGCCACGGAAACATCTGAACACACTTTTAAACAGCCTTGTGATGATTTCATATTGATTACTTGATCTGATAATTTGAATTTCACGCGTGCAACTACAGTAAAGTCTCGATAATTTGAGGCCCCAGTAAAGGGTCCATGGTGCCGGAGTTCCTCATAATTCCTTTTCGAAACCTCTCTGTTTTTTGCCAAGCACGACTTTGGTTTGGTTTTGTCCTATTTTATTCAAGAATGAAATAAATTTCAGTTAGAAGAGGTCTCGATCCCCAAACACCTCTATAGTAAATTTATATGGTGCAAAAAAAAAAAATCTATATCAAGGCCCTTTAGGGCCTGGACCCTCTGTCAGCCCTCCTTAACCAGAGTCTATGGGTCCCTGCAAATTGTGTAATGAATTAGCCCATTGAATTAAAGACAGAATAAGAAAGAGTAGGAACTCCCTTCCTTCCCCAGGAAGCCATTTTCTCTTATTTTTTGTATAATCAGAGTTTTCTGTAATCTGAGGTGGTTTCGGTCCTGTTCAACTCAAATTATCGAGACTCCACTGTATAAGAAATGGGTGATTTGATGCTCTATTGTGAAGAGGAAGAGCAGTTCTCTTATAATGAAGATATTGAATATGAATCTGATGATTTTGGAGATACCATCGGTGGTTGCTCACCCCCCAAAGATTATTCAGAAAATGAAATGGTGAAAGAGAAAACTGAACATAAAAATATGATTGAGAAATTTACCAATGAAGTCAATCATATCCTTGCAGAGGAGCCTGAAGTTGCGGACATAATCATACCACCTGAAGTTGCAGACATAATTATACCACCGAAAGTAAATGATCAAGTTTTTGAGGAAGGAACTGTTGGTGATGATAAATCAAAATCGTGTGATAATAATGCTGATGAAGTCGATAGAGATGAAGTCACATTTGATAGCCTATGCGAAATGCCTGTCTGTTTAAACGATGAAACAATTTCACCCAAAAAATGGAAACATAGACCGAATGATAAAATGCACACGTGTAACGTTTGTGGTAGAGCATTCACAAGGTTCTCAAAACTCAAATCCCACTGTAGGTTGCATACTGGTGAGAAGCCCTTCAAATGTGAAGTCTGTGGCACGGGTTTTACCCAGAAGTCATCTATGCAATATCATATGAGAAGTCACGATTCCACCTTGAAGCCATTAGAATGCCCCTTGTGTCAAAAAACGTTTGTCTCCAAATGGACGTTGAACAAGCACATCAAAAGGCATTCTGGTGAGAAAACGTGTGAGTGTTCGATTTGTCACAAACTGTTCTTCGAGAATCATTCCCTGATGATTCATTTAAGAACTCATACCAAAGAGAAACCTTTTTTCTGTAATATTTGTGGCAAGTCATTTGCTCAGAATGGCTACCTACGCTTACATCACAGAGTCCATACTGGAGAGAAACCATATCAGTGTACAATGTGTGAAAAAACTTTTGTCACCCGGACAAAACGGAAAGTACATATGAGAACTCATACTTTAGAGAGGAAATACACCTGCAAAGAATGCGGCAAGACATTTGTTTATGCCCACAGTTTGAAATATCACATGGCAGTGCACGAGCAAAATGTGTCATCGAGCCCATTCATCTGTAACATTTGTGGAAAGGGCTTCACCACCCCAGCTGGTCTCCGATATCATGAAACGGTTCATGGTATTGGCTCTAAACATCGCTGCGACCATTGTGGGAAACTTTACTGCTTGCGTTCATCATTAAGAAAACATATTAGGAAAGTTCATAAGGGTGATCATCTGAAAGTTCTTGTTGACAATTCTTGAATAATAATTTGAACGGACTAATCTCTGTATTCATCAATGCCTGGAATTTTTGCTGTTATCTGCAGATTGAAATGATGTTTTGGTTTTAGACATACCATTTAAACCTGTATATCCTACTGCCAAAGCGCAAAATTCGCCAGTTCACGAAGTGGCCAATTTGGTTGAATATTGACCTGGCCAATGTCCGAATTTCAAACTTTTTTTCAGCCAGTTCACGAAGTGACTGGAGACCCCTGGCCGAAGTTAGATAATGAAAAGCCACGATTCAAGCTCATCGCCAAGTTGAAGTATTTTTTGTCATAATTATGTCCATGTTAGCTTTAGCAACACATCAACAGTTATGATGCAGTAATTTTTTTTCTTCAAAATTTGACGAAAAAGACTATGTTTCTATATTATTACATAAATAGTTTTTCTCTCACCACATGGAGCTTATCCAGTACAGCTACTATATATATATATCCATGTATTGCAAATTGTCGATGAAAACAATGGATATGGCACCTACATCAGACCATCTTATATCAGCACATTGAACTGTAACCAAGATGTCTGGCCACATTGCAAATTGATGGCCTGAATGATTTCTAAAAATCAGAATATTGACCTGGCCAATTGATGGCCTGAATGATTTCTAAAAATCAGACTTTGGCCAAACCTCTCTGTCATTTCGTGAATTGGCCGCACTTTGGGCTTTTACAAAAACATACATAAGCCGACTCCCCTCACTTGGGGACCACCAAAACTGACACATTATAAAAAGAATTTGTGTTTCTGAGATGAGAAAATTACATTGAGAAAAAATAAAAGCCGATCTTTTCCATCTCTTAATTTTTTTTCTTTTTGAATGATGCTTTATGAGCTAGCAATGTCGTTTCCTCTAGTGAATCGATTTCTCCAGTTTGTGTGTGTGTAGAAGATAGGAGTATGCAACCTTTTTCATCTGTTGGCCAGTTATGCAAGATGACTACTGTTGGCCAAGCTACAAACTTTTACACTCATTGTGTTGTGTGTAGATTGATACTTTTATTACGAACACCTTTCATGCCAGGCTGTCTTAATGCATGGTCCCATCCAGATGCTGCTTGAGAGCCTTTTGGTGCATGAGGGGCTTCAGCCTACCTTGCATAGCAATTACCATCTACTGACTATTGTACTATCATGTGAACATCCTGATGGACTCGCATCTGTGATGATCCGGGTTTGAACCCCACTGACAGGATTCTGTTGTTTTCCAACTTTAAGACTCGAATGCTAGCCGATATCTGCTCCATTCGAAAAAATCTCTCCAGAAAGTAATCGGGTTGGCAAAATTCAAAAAAATTCACACATAGCACAACGCTCAAAAATAACCTGCTGAGTTGTGTACTTCGGAAGACGGATGGCAGAACTTCTTGAACACACATAACCTAGCATTCTTCAGGAACAAATTTGACTTTAGATACAGAACAGGTATGCACACGCATTCTGACATGTACCAGTTCGTTAGAAGTTCTGCGGAGGAATATTTACCTGGTGTATGTGTGGTGTAGTAATAATTATCATCTACTGTGTCTAACTTGTAGAGTGGGCTTTGGTGCATTGCTTGGCCTGGGGGCTCCTGATACTCCCGATAGAATCAACTTTGCAGGCTACATTCCAACCACGTGTTGTAGGCTGCAGTCTGTTGGATCACCCCTAAAGCTGGATGCGCCCAAATCGATATATCAAATTCATGGTTTACAACCTTCTTGAGTCACAGAGCCCTTTTTAGAATCAGTTTATATAATAGATCTCTTTTTATTTATTTTTTTACTAAATTCATTGATTTATTTCCCAGACGGGATTCCCTCGAAAGTGCACATAGAGATGGAAGAGCTCCATAGACCACATTTTGGGAACCACTGAATTACATCGATGAATTACAAACAAGCTTTTCGCTATACCCGTATTCGTGAAAACGGGAATCGACTATATATAAAATTTTTATTATGGAAAGTTGACTGCGGTTTTACTGTCAGAGATGTGCTGTCAGGTTTATTGCAGATTTATGCTCTCGTCAATGACATGGTGCTATGCTATAAAATGTTGTTCTTATATGACAAATTAAAATAATTTAACTTTGTACATATAGATGCTAAATTAATGAATATTATTTTGTGGATGTATGTATGTTTTTGTAGTATGTTAAATATGATGCAACAATTTTTTTAATAATGTTAAACGTTGTTAAATCTCAAAATTTAATTTAATTTTGTCCTAGAATATATTATGGATTTCATCGCAAATAAAGCATCCTCATTTTATCAAGTCGAACAAAACTCGTAATTATCTGTAATAAACAAATGTCTTATTTTCTGTGACCACCCAACATAGTCTGAAACGGCTCTACATTGATTGGTGTTTCTATCACCAGTAAAAAAACTGCTTTAATCCATAAGCATTTCCGCGTCATAATTTTTCACTAAGAAAAAATTTTCGCCGCAAATAGTCACAGGGGTTCTACGGACCCTTCCACCTCCTGTGACTATAAAATGAATTCCAAGGGCACCTTTAAAAAATTATATTCATTACCTAGCCATTTAAAAACTAGTTAGGTACCCCTGAAAAAAATAGATTTTTTTCCATTTATTTTCTTGTGTTTTTCTTCGTGTGGGAAATGCTACTGCCGTTTCAATTACTGTTATGTGATATGTTAGATGAAACATTTAGTTTTGACACTTCCCATGCATTATAAAGTCATGCACCTCTAGTAGACACTAATTTCGGTAAGAAGGAAAAGCAAATAAAAAGGAGTGTGACATAGAAGTTTTTTCTTATTTCTACCTTTTTTTTTTTTTTTTTTTTTTTGTTAATTATCTTTTCAACATTAGAGATGCTAAAGCAGTGTTTCCAGTGACCTAGAATGTCAGGGAAAACGAAGAATGATCCGGGAAAATTTTAAATGTATTTGGCGAAAGTCTGAAAAATTCTGTTGCGAGAAAAAAATCAAACTCAAAGAAGCATTTTAGAAGGTTAAGATTTTGAGTTTTATTTCTTTCGTCTGGAGTTTTGGTCAAAGACGTGATGAAGCAGTTTTTTGCTGGGAGAACTTTTTCTTTCAAACCGAGACCCCAACCAGGTCTGTCGACATGGGTAATTTACTACCTAGTGAGTTCTGAGAACCCTGTTGAAGTTAACTTTCAGTGTCCCACAGACCCTGTGTGCCAATGAGATGAGAGCTAGGAATTCCTTCCACTTTGCCCAGCTTTGCAAATAAAATAAATATCACACACACCTGTAACTTCAACTGATGGAAAAACAATAAGTTAATTGTTTTCTCATCAAAGCTCACTGATCCCTCCTGAAACCTCCAAGTTGTCTGTGGATCCCTGGTTGCAGAAACACTGCTGTTGGACAAAGAAACTCAGTTTCCTCTTTTAGCAGTCTAGCCTACCATTACTACTTTTCTGAGTTTGAGTTATAATTAAGTTGTTTTTATGACACTACAATCATTGGACAAATTAATATGCATTTTTATCAGTTTTATTCAAGATTAGTTTATTGTTTTAATTAAATGTTCAAAAATTATAAATTTTGATATTTTAACATCAATTTTGTTTTTGAAATATGTTAAATGCCTTTTTGATGAGTAATTCATGTTACAATTGAAGAACTTGGTGCAAGAGCCAGATACCTCCATTTTCAGTTGTTTTTCAAAATTCCATGATTATTTGCTCATAAAAAAAAATTCCTGTTTTATTTGCCGGAGTAGTTATTGTACATAAACCACTCTCGCCTTCCACCCTTACCATAAAACATCAGAGGAAATGTAGCTGCTGGTTCTGGCACCAGGCTATTAAGTAATTTTGAATGTTGAATATCATTTTTCGAAAAATCATAATGAATAGGAATCACAGAAAAAAATTAATTGTGTCGATGTTATTTACTTAATCTCTGCTATGTTTCATTCAGCTTATCAACATTTTTCCGCAGTCTTCCTGTTTGTTAAATAGAAATCTGATTTCTGTTTTTCAAATATCAATCTTCAGATTATGTGTTTTTATTCATTGTACGAATTCAGGCTGAAATAAATTGTTGTTTCTGATAAACAAAAAAAAGAACATTCTGATAAATGTATAGTAGTGCCGATGGAAAACTTGAAAATTTTTCAACTTACAAATATAGACATCAGAATATTGAGTGAAAAATGTCAATGTGTCGGCTATGGATTAGGTTTTTCCGGTTTGATTAGGAAATAAAACATTCATTACTTCATAAAATCATTATTAAATAATGTTGTGCAAAGACTGTGAGATCGGTCAGTGGTTGGTTGATTGCTTCATAAACACAAGGATTCGTCATTTGATTTCACATTGAATTATGACGTGGTGGTAGTTTGTAAAAGGAAGTAGAGATTTTTTTGGGTTGGAACCCTTGTTATCCAGTACCGTCTTAACATCATGGGGGACTCATTCAAAGAGATTTCCGGACTGTCCTCCCCCACCCCCCCCCCCAGCTAAAAGTATTTGGCACGTATTTACACTCTTGCAAATCACTTGACAAACATCTATTTTCAGGAAGTTTTCAGCTGAACACAGCATGCAGACCATAGGCCTTGTGTGGATTCCCATCGTGAGAGCCCAGGTTCGAATCCGTTGGCGGCACAGTGATGATCAGCTGAAGTTCGTTTTCCAACTTGAGGCGCGATTACGAAGCGGTTTCCCATTTGAAAAAGTCTCTCCGCAGAGAGCAGCATTACAAAACGGTACTTACATAACATGAAAATTCATTTATCATTTTATCTACAAAATACGAAGACAGACGGTAGCACCAGCATTAACACGAAACTAACATAACTCTGAAAACAAATATGTTAGGGCCACACATTACGTTCCTACATGCACCGATTCGTTGGAAATAACGTAGAGAAAAGTTCGGTTGAGTTGTATTACACAGAATGGACGACAACATCCTTCTTCACATTCCACGCGGGACAGACTAACCGTACATTATCCCGAAATCGAAATATTTCTTTTTACTTTACGATTTTTTTCAAGGCCCGTGAAAATTCTGATATGTGAACCCTGGTATCCTTGGAATGCAGCATTAGGTGATTGGTCTTTCCTTGCACTGTAGCAATAGGCATTCCGCTCGCTTCGTTTAAAACTACTTAGATTATCCGAATATTCTGACCAGAACGATCAATAAATGCAAACTTCGTCAAGCATGTGCGAGACAGTGAGAAAAGGGATTTATACAGGGTGGGCGAAAAGTCCGTCGAAACTTTAAAAATAAATAGAAACCGGAAAAATAACCGAAATAAAAAACGGTTTGCAAGATTAGCATCGCTAGGCCACGGGAATTTTTGTAAAGCAGAAAAAAACAGCCGATAGGTGGCGCTGGTATGAGAGACTTCGGTGAAAATATGCAAATGAGACGGTTATAAGAACTGCGCTCTTAATCAACACCACCTATACAACAAGGCCTCCGCGCGAAGCTTGTGATGTCAATGAAGTCCATTTCTCCTATTGCCATTGGATATACTGGGAAAAAAGGTAAAGATATCGCATGTGTCAGCCTGCTATATCCAATGGAAATAGGTGAAATGGCCTTCAGTGACGTCACGAGCTTCGTGCGGAGGCCTTTTTCTATACGTGGTGTCCTAATCCGCAACAGGTTGACCGTTGTAAACCGTGTATGTGGACCTGCTGCACTCTGCCGTTGCTGGATTTGCGACTCGCCTGCAATGTGTTATTCTCTGTGGTGGTACTGGTCATGTGGAGCACATACTGTTGTAATAAACGATTTGGAGGCATTCTGTTCGTTATTTGCGTATCTTTTCTTTGACTTGTGTACGTCAGCGCAACCTATAGGCTGTTTTGAGTTTTTTCTCCGTCTTAAAAAAATTCCCTGTGACCTATCGATTCTAATCCTGCAAACCGTTTTTTTTTCGGTTATTTTTCCGGTTTTTATGAATTTTTAGTTTCTACGGACTTTTTGCCTACCCTGTATATTGAATACTAACGTATAAATTGGGATTAATCATATAGTAACCAAAAACAAACCATGTTTCATAAAACCATGAACTTCCCGGTTGAACGAATTGACTAGAAAAGCTTTTAATGATTTTTCTTTCAGCGGTAGATACAATCGCCATGCCCTCATGAATGAAGTAGGAGATTTGCCTCGAGTTATAGTACGTTTCCGTCGAGCAGGACATGTTCGGTTTCCTCCTTCAATACATTTGTACACAACGTTTGGAAGCGCCACCATTGCGTATCAGGCTCCCTTCTTCGAATTCGGAAGCACTTCGTATAGTGATAATGTCTTTGATTACGTCGACTGTACCTCTGTCTCAGCCTATTGGAAATTGTATTGCCCACGGAATCTGTCGTGATAGCTGTACCTGCGGTCCTGTTCAGTCCCCAGCCGGTTCTGGTAAGGAAGACGAAACTCTGCAAAAAAGAATTACGAGAATCGTTTATCAATCAAATACAAAGTATACCGTGATGACTAATTACAAAGAGAGTTGCGGAAAAAAGTGCAGAGAGATACACTTTCATATAAAAATGTACGCAGCTTCCAGATGTTACCGTACTACTACTTAACCGTACATGTACCCCGTACACGTTCCTCTGGCGAAATTTCTAACAAGTAGGTTCATCGTCGGATAAGTCGCCATCTGTGGCAGTGTCAGCAATTGTGAGCTCTGGCCTGAGTTAGGTTCGACCGACCGTCCATATACGGTCCCCGTACACGAGCTCCAAGGAAAGATTGAGATATTCGTTGCCTTTGTAATCTAGTGGGCTAGGGCATGGGTTCGATTCCCCCCGAGGGCAGATGAATTTCTCTTTCTTAAATATACCTTCGCATCAGCCAGCTGTTGAAAACCTTCGTAAATAGCTTCATGTCGAAACCAGCGTTATCCAAAAAAAAAGTTTTCGATTTCTCTCCTTTCCAAAATTTTAAAAGGTAAACTTGTAAAAAAAATAGGTGTTTTTTTTAATTAAATGAAAGACAGAAATAACTCTATTAATAAAAAAAAAAATTTGAAAGAGTTTTCACTCCTCAACAAAATTTGGAGAAGTAAAATTGAATTTTTATTTGTGAATCATACGCCTCTTTTATATGTGTTTCGTATTGGCGAACACTGGTCGGAACGTGTTCTGAGTGAATGCCTGGCCCCAATGTATTTCTGTTGTCAGAATTACTCGTGTTTCGTTTTCTACTGGTGCCGCCATCTGTTTTCTATATTTTGAGGGGGGGAAATGGCAAGTGCTTGAACTTTAATGTTGTTTAAGTGTCGTGTTGAAGGTCTGCCTGCTCTCTGTGGAGAGACATTTTCAGATGGGAGACCCGCTCGCATTCGCCACTTTAAGTTGCTTTCCAGATATTGTGAAACAATTACAGATTTGAAGATACGGACCACGTGTCTCGATGCTGGGGGAATTGACGTAAGCAATAGCGTGTGTGTTGCGTGAATGTTCAATCAAAATGGCTGCATCTGAAGTAGTGAAGACATTCTGTGTTCTTAAGTCTTTTGTTTCACTAGAAAATTGTCACTGCAGGTTCTTTTCTCGATGCGTTGAGTCATTGGTTGGATGCCGCAGGTGTATGGAGACGGTGAAAACTGTATCCTCTAATTGAATTGTGAATGTCATAGCACGACAGCTGCAGATTTTGGTTCGCTCAATTTAAGAATATGAAAGGTCTTCTCCACTACAGACGCAACCATTTTAATGACCGAACACGTGACACCCACGCAATTGCCTACGTATCGGGACACAAACTGTACGATTACATCTCGCTAACGGATTGCAGTTGTGGTCTGTGTCTTCACCTGTTACTGTTTTACAGGATGTGGAAACTATACTTCTTCAAGAATCACCCTTTATAATAGTGCTGTAACTGAATAACTCACGCCGATGCAACAAGCGGTTGCGGCTTGACACCTCTGAGTCTGAACTGGCCTTGCTTCTTACAGTGATTCGTTCCTGAAACCTGCTGTTGCTGCTCATCGGGAGATGCCGGCAACCAGTGGTTTGCTTTAGAGATGGCAACAGGCCGTACCTCCTTGGGAAGTCTTTCGAACTTACCAGTGGATGCCGGTGCTGCAACACACAGAAAAAAAATAAATTCATATAGATGATTAATAATCAAAATATGGTTAGTCATTCACATCCGAGGACCATTTGCGTCATTAGGTGCTTATGAAGTCGCTTATCATTCGTAAGCCCTTTGAATTAATGCGAGGTTACAAAGGATTCATCAATTCGATACAAAAAAAAATTCTGCACTGGGTTATTCATCAACCAGAAAATGTGAGACATCCATCAATTAATTAGTTTGCATGTGCTACTGAGAGGGGAACCAACACGTAACTGATACCTTTTTCGTTGAAACAGAAAGTAGACGGGAAATGAAGGCGCTACTCGAAAGTGATACTCACTGAATTGCGATCATAGTTGGTTCATCTTTGCATGAAGAACTGTGTGCGCACAGTGCACAAAATGGCATGGTTGAGTTATATATATATGGACACTGAGATTCTTCTTTACTTCCATAACCGTGTGAAGTCATAATACAGGGTGTACGGGCTAACGATATTCAAAAGTAATAGCTTATAGTGGAGGGAACTACCCATGATTAGTGATCATTACAATTAGTTGATTAGTGACTACATTCCATAGATTTTAGGCGCATTAGAAATACTTCTTTTAGGGTTGCAACAAAGTTTCGTGGTAGTGAGGAGAGAGGAAAGAAAACAGATAGACTGGTTTGAATTTATTCCACTGGCGTTCGGACGCAATATTACGTCCTTGATCGTAAAATGCCCTCGCACATCAGGGACTCGCTTGAGCGGTTTGAGATTCCGAAGACGAGCACTACGATGCCGAACTACGTTAAGCGAGATATTATACAAGACTACCGCGAAGAAAGGAAGCGGAAATATGTCAGACGCACCCTGGGGGATAATGATCTGTGCTACTCGTGTGGGTATAACACGCTGCTTTGTTAGTTTCTGGTGAATGCTATCGGGGTTCTGATTCCATTCATCGAGTCTGACATCATTAGGCTCTCCGAGACTGTCCAACCTTTTAAGGAAGAGCGAAAACCATCCCAAGATGGTCTCTCTGGGTGGTCAGTGGTCGTGTCTGTCTGTTGAAATGCACATATGCGAACTGGATAAAAAAGTAGAGGTATCTCCCCTGAAAATCACAGCACTTTCATAATTAATCGTATGTGGTTCGCTTGGTATGAGCCATTACTTTTGGATACCTACTGAATCTAAATAAGATAATTTTTTGCCGACATTTGTCCTGTGAACAGTACAGCGCCTTAAGGAAGGCCTAGCAAACTAAATTCAGACACCCTATACTTAAAGCTGGGGTTCTATCGTATTTCTGCCGTAATTTCAGAATGTTTCGTTGATTTTTTCATTTACTCTGTTATTCGACGTCTATGGGGGGAGGGGGGAGACGTACAAAATTCCGTACAAAAAATGATCCCAAGTACCACCACAAAACCACCGTAAAAATGTCTCCCGAGAGGCATTTTGCCTCTCAATTTTGTGGAGCTTTTACTTATTGCAGACTTACTCACTTTACTGATTTCTAGTGCACTCGTGCGTTTTTTTGGAAAGACCAAAGATTTTCATCGCCTCCTATTTTCACAGGCAAAACACAGCCGCATGTTTGTACGCTCACGTGGTTAGCGACACCTAGGCAGATGCACTAGCCATCCATTGTATTTTGAGGGGGCGGTCGCAATTCAGTGAGCGCTCGGATGTATGTAGTACACAGGGTGATTCCAAAAAGATGGGAAAAACTTTAAGAGGTGATAGTACACACCAATACAAGTAGTTGTCATCAAAGAATGCATGGTCTAACATGAAACGCAAACTCGCTAGCGCGTTCCGAAACGGCCGCTCCGCTGACGTTAGTACGGCATTCCTGTTGAAATTTATTCTGGAGAAAAAGAACACACCATGCGTGCATATATTACCTGGGGTAGAAGAAGAAGAAACCGTATGCAAATCTGCGTCACAGTGAATAAAAGGCACGGACGCCAGCCCTTTGAAGTTATTCCAGCGTGCAACGCTGTACGGAATAATGTCGCACTTTAGTAATACTGAGTCCGCGCCTTTTATTTACTGCGACGCAGATTTGCATTCGGTTTCTTCTTCCCCGGGTTACATTTGCATGCATGGTGGGTTTTTTCTTCGAATAAACAGGAATACCGCTTTAACGTTTGCGGAGCGGCCATCTAGCGCATTCACGTTTCATGTTAGACCATGCATTCTTGGATGACAATTGTTTGTATTGGCGTGTACTATCACCTCTTAAAGTTTTTCCCCATCTTTTCTGAATCACCATGTAGTATAGCGTGCAGTCAGAGAAGGAAGCAAGGAAATAAGCAGACAGGGTGTTCAGGGGGATTGCGAATGACGTACATGATCTATTCGAAGGTCTGCACAGAAAGCAACCGAAGCATTTGAGGCAAGAAGACATGGATGATGACCGCACCTCAACGCTGCTGCCGCCGTACGGTTCTTCCATCCTGCTATTTTCTTCGTGGTGACTGCGGTGGTTGTGGTGATGATTATGGTGGTGGTGGTCATCGTTGCTGTGACGGTGATCGGTATGGTGACTCCTTAAATCGTTTTGGCTCGAACGGACGATGGAGGCATTGCTGAAACGACACATAGAAAGAAGCCAATGAGTAAACTTCGAGCAAGTCTAGGGGTGCATTTATGCTCGAAAATTAAATTGACATATTCGGGAAAGTACTGCAGATCGATTCTTAAATTTATGCGATCGGTTAAAATGAATTTTTTCTTCAACGCACATTAAAAAATGTGATTTACAGAAATTCATCCTCACCTGCTTTTGTCAGAAGCAGTAGAGGGCGAAGATGGGTGTGACAAATTCTTGATGTTGTTTTCCAGCACTTTGCTCTTGGCAGTGGCGGTGTCACCGACGTACTTGGACGTGGATTCGTGTCTGTCTAGTGGTGGCAGAATCCTCGTCGAATCCGAACTGCCGTGACTCTTGGGGCTCGCCCGATCACTGGAATCAGATCTGCGTCCATTGCAATTCATTTGTTGGGATATCGCCATCGGAGGTACTTTCCTCCTTTGGAAAAGCCAGCGATCGTCCTCTTCTCCCGATGAGCTGCAAGCATAAAGATACGAGTATGGGCAGGATATTCTTAAGACAATCATGGGCCCCTGGGTAAAGTAATGTTCAGACGCCTGTACTTACCTCGAAGTGTAAAAACACATCGATTTCCATAAATTACTCTCAAAATCGCTGTACCGAATCCCATCATGATGAGACCCTCCCATGCGTTAGAACGGCGCTGAATATAAGTCAGCCGAATCACTGAGCCTATGTAGGTACGTCTACATAGGCTCACTCTCCCCGACTAACACCATCTGTAGCAGAAGCTCGTGACGTCACTGAAGAAGGTCATCTTACCTATAGCCATTGGATATACAATAAAAAAGGGGTAAAGATGACGTATGTGTCGGCCTGCTATATCCAATGGCTATAGGTGAAATGACTTTCTTCAGCGACGTCACAAGCTTCGGGCGGATGCCTTCTGCTATAGATGGTTTTGCCCTGACCCTCTTCTGTTCACCGTGGTTTTGCTTCGCTCTCCCTCTTTTTTTCTTTTTCTCCTCTCCCCCGCTCTCCTTCCCACGCACAATCCGTTGACGACAGTAGTCTTTGGCTATGCAAAATCAAAGGGACACAACGCAAGCTCGTCCCACAAATTCATCGTTGGCAAAGCCTCTCAAGTTTGGCATTAGTCTACTGTGCGTTGCTGAGCTTGCGATGAAATATTTTATGACAGACGTGTACACGCGAATTGGAAAATCTCAGCAAACCCTCTCAAGGGCAACGCTTAGTGTGAGCATATAGATGCACCTTAAGGTTTGCGACAATAATTTAGGGAACACCATGTCTCATAGGTATATTTAAAGTCATTTAAAAAATTATATCGCGGTATCCTGGTCTGTAAGTTGAGCCATCTGCTCAATGTACGGAAGATTTCGGAACTGGCCAAGTCAGGGGCTTTTCAACCCATGGCCAGCGGGCAAAACATGGCCCTCGGAGCTTTTTTGCCGTGGTCCGCTGACCATTTTGAGAAAATAGTTACTTCTTCCTAATAGAAAAAGATTCAATTGCAAAAAAAAAGTATTCGTAAAGAGCTCTGGGCCACTGAAATCTGTACTGCTATATTTAGAGCTGTGGTGAGATATTTTCTGGATTCAATTGTAATGCCGTGCATTTGATACCTCAAAAGGGCCGTCATAACGTATTCGGGGGGGACCTGGGCCCAAAACACTTTTTTGAGACCTTTGTTTCCATATATTTCGAGAGGCAAAACCCGGCATACAAAAGGTATACATAATTACAGAAATGCTGATAAACACCTTAATGAAAGAAATACAGTAATTTTATAATTATTGAAAAAATTAATTTCATAATTAACGAAAAAATAGTTACAGAATCACTGAAAGAAATAATTTCGTAATTTATGTAAATTTAATGAGAGAAATGAATTTATGTAAAATGTAAATTTAATGAAAAAAATAGTTTCAAATTGAATAGAAGTGTTTAATAATTTGGGGAATTCCAGGGTATGACTTGGTGGCTCGCGTATGTGCATCTATGTACGTGTTGTGAACCAAACGTCAAGTCTGTTTCTGTGTAATGCTTGTTACGTGTAGTGGTGCTGCTATCTGCCGTCAATTTTTGCAATCTATGAGTGAAGTGTAATGATTGAATAATTGTATCGTTCTCTAGACCTGTTGCTTTCTGTGGCGCGACCTTTTAACGGGGACATGGGCTCGCATTTGTACCTCGAAGTTGTGAACGGCCCGCAACGTCTGAAAGGTTGACGACCTCCTTTCCTGGGCCAAGTCCTAGTAGAAGCCTTTACTCGCCGGATATACAGTTTCCACTTGAAGAAGAAGGATGGCATCACGACAGAATATGAATATTTTGTGCCACAAAAACTTCTCAATCAAAGCAGTTAAGTCACCATTGTCTCAGCGAAACATCAGGATAGTAATAGCGTCCAAATGAGTCATGAGGGAGAGATCACTAGTAGGTACTTAATCGTACATGCACCCCGCGTACACATTCCTCTGCGGAATTTACAACAAATCGGTTGCATGCCGGAATATGTTTTCCGAGTGTGGCCCCCTAACGTATTTATTTTGTAGATTTGTGAATTGCACTCGTTTTGTGTTCTTGTTGGCACCCCTTCTGCTTTCCGTATTTTGAAGTGAAGATGGAATTCTTGAATTTTCATGTGATTTTCATATTTTCATATGTAAATACATATCATGTTGAAGGTCTGCCTGCTCTCTACTGGGAGACTTTTTTCAAGTGGGAGACCGGGGTAGGGGAAGAATAACTGCATGCCCCAGTCTGATTAGCCTTCGATATCTTGAAATGAAAAGTTGCAAACCACGCAACAAAAGTGGTTGAATTGATGTGCACTAGATACTTAGATATACGAAGTCGAGAACCGTGTAAATAAAACACAAAACAAAAACAAAATGCATTTCTTACTTATTATTTGTTATCAATGGCAACTGCTTCTCATCGAAGGCCATCTGCCCAACGTGGTGCAGCTCCAACATGCTACCGCTCGTTCCGAGGGGTCGAAGACCTGATGAACCCGGCTAGAACGGAAAAAAATACATAATAAGCATTAAAATTGAATTCAAGCACATATATATATTGGTATATTTCTTTATCGCTATCTTTCTGCACTGCATCAGATTCACAACCTTTTATGCCTTAAGTACCTCCGTAGAAATTTCTAGGAGAATTGTGTACCTCTAGAGCCACGTAGGAATAGTACGTACACCCCTCCCCCAAATATGCATAAAAGACTTGCATATATCTTGGAATACCTAGGAGAGAGAGAGATTTGGGTACCCTTAAAGTCACCTAGAAAGAACACATACTCCCTAGATATGCATAAAAGTCTTGCATATCCCCTTGAAATGCGTAAAAAGCGTGTATATCCCTTTGAAATGCGTAAAAAGCGTGTATATCCCTTTGAAATGCGTAAAAGCGTGCATACCCCTAGAAATGCGTGAAAGGTTGCTTGGATTGAGAAATGTGTATGAATTCTGCACATCCCTTGGAATTCATAGGAGGAATGCGTACCCACTATAAATAGCAGGAGATCCCTAGAAACGCGAAACGTGTGCGCACTGCTAGAAATGCGTAGTTAGCTTGCTTACCCACAATCTCTCCCGCCAGAACAACTCAGCCGTTTCTATTTGTTTTGCACTTTTTTGAAATTATCCTTCCTTCCCCCCCCCCACTATTGCTGACGGTTTTTTGTTGTTGTTTTTTTTGCGAGCCCCCCTCTCCTCTCGGGGGGGGGGGGTGTACGCTCACCACAGGTTGAGAACCACTATCCAAACACGAAAGAAATATATAATTAGTTAAGTTCATGAAAATAGGTGAATTGAATTTCCACTCACCCTGTTGCCATTAGAAACTGTTTTGGAATCCCTACCACTCGCAAGTTCTTGGATTTCCTGCTGGTAGATGCGGTACAACTCATTCAGCTCTTTTCTCGCGAATTCTGTGGAAATATTTTTTTTGTTTAAAATAAATTTATTGAAGCCAACAGTTGTAAATGAAATAGTGTTAATATGTATAAAATTTTGGTGTAATGACATTGATATTTTACGAAGTGTGAATTCACTCACCATTGCGCTCTTTTCCATCCGATGACATGGCTGGAAATTAAATACAGGTACCATTTAATTAAAAGATTTTGCATAATCAACTCTTCTGGTATCAATGAACCTTATTGCTTTTACTCACCGTCGATGAGTTGTCGCTGCCTGGTGATAATGTCATCACACAGTTGTCGCTGTCTGTCGTATCTCCTCAACATGAGGTCCCTGTACCGAAGCTCATGGTCGCGCAGCAACTGTGACGCCTGAAGTTCCATTTCTGAACGCCAGTCAAGATATATATATACATGCGTGGACAAAACTTATCAATTGCTAATTATGCACGTGACCTATCCTTTTCAACCATAACATGGCCGTCCCAAGCAGGTGGTCAAAGACCACCACATATCTCTTTATTGATATATCATCTCATGTACAACAAGTGGGAAGTGTGTGTGTGTGTGTGTGTGTGTGTGTGTGTGTGTGTGTGTGTGTGTGTGTGTGTGGGTGTGGGTGTGTGGGTGGTGGGGGGGGGTGAAGTTGTATGGGGGGTCCTGCTGCTGGTTGGCTTGTGGCTTGGTGTTGGTGGTTTGCTGGTCTTGGATGTCGTTGGATTTTTCCACCGTGGCCCACGTCTCCTGGGACGGACCAGCTTATATCCCCTAGGGAGACAGAGCGGGGGTCACGGCTGGTCTGGTGGTGGTGGTCAAAGACTATGCTGAAAAAATTATACGCGTGACCGAAACATTCAGGATAATTCAAAATGAATGGTGCAAAGGAAATCATTCCTGTGACTGCTGCATCTGAAGCAAGGGACTGAGATCTCAGTTCAACCTTGGACTGAATGTAATGTGAGTTCCTGACTGGAATGTAAACTCGTTCTTCAGCTGCGAAACGTTGCTGAGGAGGGGGGGGGGAACAACTATTCTTTAAAGAAATACACCTTTTATTAGGTAGTATGCGGAGGAGAACTCGCGCGCGCGCGAGAAGAAAATTCATCTGGTCCCCGTCAGTAATTGAACCCGGTTTACTCAAGTGCGCTAAAGTTAGGAGAGACTACTAATGCCTCTAATTCAGCACCTCACGCCACAGTGCGTGAAACAAGGGAGGTAGGATCGTGTCTCCAGTGGTGTACACGGTAGCGCTCTTGCTTCGTTTGCAATTTGCTCTGGGTTCGATTCCTAGCGGGGGACTTTTCTTTCTGAGTTCACCTCTGCATAATATCCAGATGTGGTCTGTTTCTTTAATCTATTGAACCCAGAAAAAGCCGTCTCACTCTCTCTCTCAACCGAGGGCTAGGTGATAGGGCTCTAGTGATAGGAACCCTGGCTCTCTGAAGTGGGAGGCTATGGTCTTGGGGCAACGTGTTGAGTAGTGGATAGGCGTGCCAATGGTCGAGCAAGCACATTCATCACTGGGCATTGATTTGAACCTACGAAGGTTCAAACATTATCACCTCACGTGACCACTTATGGTTCCGTGGTGCAACACATATTAGGATTCTATGGGTTGACCGACCGCGCTCAGTGTTATCACCCCACCTCTGCTGCCATTTATTCAGCAGATCCTTCCAAAGGATTGCTTTGGCGTGTGAAGCAGCAGAGATCATCTCTACTGGTTTCACCTTCGGTAGCCTCCTTTCCCGTGGCGCTTTTATTATTTGGTTTTATTTGGCAACACTAAAAAGCTCCCATCTCTTAAAAATGTTCATTTATTGAAAATGAAGCGAAAAGCTTACGAAGTGAAAAGAGAAGTGTTCAAGCGAGCAAAAATGCCTAGTTGTTTTGTTTGTTTGTTTTTTCATTAATTTAATAGTACGTGAAAAATTCCACTCCCACAGAACTTATGGCATTTAAAGCAGCGGATTGGTGATGTAGTCAACTCAATTGTCTGATCAGTCTGATACGTATTTCGAGGAGCTGTAAATCAGACTATGCTGGCACAAGTGTGGCGAAAACTAGCAGCATTTTGGTGAACATTTAGGACGTGGCAACTTTCCTGTATTTCCAAAATGAAACTTGAAGAATTTATCTTCCACATCACGTTGATGTGTATGAGCTAAATTAATTGTAGCAGTTGCAGGAATGTTTTCTTTTTGTAAAGTTCATTTTGAATTGCCCCGTATATAACAATAAAACCACTTACTACGCATCCCCTTACCCAACACTTAATTCAACCGGGTACGATGAACTGCAAATAAATACGCCAATCAATTGTGTTTCGAAATCAAAGATAATTCTTTTTTGACTCACTTCTTATCTGTGGCGCACAACTGAATAACATTCATTTATTTGGAATCCTCGGCGGAAGTAAAGGATACTCTCGACTTCCAGCTCATAAACCCTGGAAAGAAGATGGAGTAGTTCTCGTTGTTCTTGCGACGAAGCTCTTTTGTCTGGAAGCGATTCGGTGGCCATGTGGGTACTTTCCTTGCACTTCTCGTAATCTGTCTGGCAATCTTCCCGCATCTGCAAGTACCTGAGAAAAATTATCCACATCGTTAGTTAGAAACGCAAAAGTACACGAATGTATGAAAAAAAATTAGAAAGTGCCACTGAGTTTATGATTAAAAAAAAACAACTATATTCTTCTAACTATAAATTTCACGTACATAATAAAGCAGTGCTCACCTGTGCTGCTGGTTTTTCAAGTACTGCATATCATCCCAGGCTTGTCGTACGTGCTCTGGAAGCTCGTCGACGTTGGTCGTGTTAGTGCCCGAGCTGCTCGATGACTTCGCACCTCCTGAACCGGATCTTCCTGAAATCGAGCGCAGATTTCATTGAGTTTTTTTCAATCAGGGGCAAAATGTACTTATTATGCGTTGCATCGAATTGAATTTCAGCAAGGATATGTTCAAAAAAGAGTCAAATTCTCACCCGTGTTATTGTCGAGCGTTTCCATTGCCTGAACAGCTTTCTCAGTCTCCCATCTGAAGAAGGGGGAAGGGGGGACGGAAGAGAGAAAAATCATGTTTGTGTGCTATCATCACATGTACCATGCACCATCATAAAATGTACACACAATCATTAATGTAGTCACCTACGAACAATATCCAGAATAATGGCTTGATATACGTAGTTTAGGATTGAGCAGTTAGAAAAACGGGTGGCAGATGGCAGTACTATACATAACAAGCGTCACACAGAAACAAACTTCACTTCGGGTTCACTACACGCACATTCCAACATGTGCCAATTCGTTAGAAGTTCCGCAGAGGAATATGAACGAGGTGGATGTATGGTTTAGCAATTTAGGGTTGAGCCGCAGGTGTTACTTGACTTGAAAACAACACATCCCGAAAGGTAAGATTCTCACAGAGACTTTTTCTTTCGAGTTCAACTCAACATAATATCCAGAAAAATACCTGTTCCCTTGATACATTGGACTGGAAAAAAAAAAAAGCCGTCGATTTCTCTCTCAACCGCCCTACCTGGGAGTCATGTGCTGAAGTAACGAGAGGCTGCTAAAATTTCTCTACTTCAGCTTCTCACAACGCAGTACGTGAATTAAGGAATGTAGAGTCGTGTTTTCAGTGGTGTAGAAGGTAGCATGATTATCTGGTTTGCAAGAAAGCCTGGGTTTGAGCACCGGCGGAGATCAGATGACTGATATCTGTGTGTGTTTCCTTGATTCTTATAGAGAATTTCAAACAGTATCATTGAAGACAGAGGGTGTTGAAAGTTAGGTTCACTACCACCCGATACGATTTTCTAATAGCCGCTTCATAGATGGTCTAACTAGTTAGTATTATTATGATCTGCTAACTAGATGGTCTAGTTAGCTATTATTATGATCTGATATAACTAGATGATCTAACTAGCTATTATTATTTTTATGATCCACTAACCACACACACACAAATAGTGTTGAAGTGAAACAGTATGAGACGCTGGGGGAGGGGGGGAGGGGTAGTACAAATATCTGGAACTAAACAAACTGCTACTACACTTTATCGTACATCCACCTCGTCCACATACTTATGCTGTCAGAGTTGTGCTTGTTCCCATGTTCTTGCTGGTGCTGCCATCTCCCTTCCACATTTTGAAGTAAAGATGTAAGTTCTAGAATTTTCGTGTTATGTAAGTATCATGTTGAAGGTCTGAGGATAAACTTTTCCAAATGGGAGCTTAACACAGACGGCGGTCCATTCGACAGCTATTGCAAAGTGCGTGGTGAAAGTTCTTTCGCGTGAGCAAACATGATCGAGTGGGCCAAATGTGCTCGAAGAGCTTCAAGTCTGGGGGGGGGGGGGGGGGGTGACGGACAAACCAGTGACCAGTAACGTCCATCAGCTTCCCGCTGTTGATGTCAAAATTAAGAGCTAGGCACAATAACGTGACGACTGTTTAAATGCTACTATCACAACCGTACATACAACTACGGGATTTCTAACGAACTAATACATGTCGGAATGTGCGTGTACGTGATGTGAACCTAACGAGAAGTTTGTTTCTGTGTACACACAATGCTTGTTTTATATTAGTGTATTGCTACCTGGTATCAATTTATCTAGCCATGAGTGAAGTGTAATGATTGAATAATTGTACCGTCGTAAGCCTGTTGCTCTCTGTGGCGAGACTTTTTAACGGGGAGGTCAGTTCGCATTCGCGCCTCGAAGTTGGGAACCACAGAAAACCACCTTCATCCGACCACCACCACAGTGGTGGCGGTGGGGTTCGAACCCGTTTCCTCACGATACGAGTCCGTCACTATGCCCACTCGACCACCGCAGCGGCGCCGGCTGGTTAAATACTGTATCATCTTCACACCAGTTCTATATTTCGATAAATATTATAAGTAATGCATATTCACTATTATCAGAGTGACTTATGATGGGTTGAGGCGTTGAACTTGGTGGCTGTTTATTACAGATTATCCTTATAAATAGGCCGGCCTATAGTGCATGATAGAAAGAAGATCGGTACTTACTCGTTCAAAATCATGTTCAACTTGTCGTATTCGATGCTTTGTCCGAGCAAAGTGTTATCAATTTCCATCATTCTTCGTCTGAAAAGCATAATAATTGAATGAATGTGCAGTAGATTATTAATAATTGATCTATTTCATAATCCTTCTTTTGAAAAAGGGAAAAACTGAATTGCATGAGCCAATACCTGACTTCCATTTGTGTGTTAAAAGAATCGATGAGACGTTCTTTGAGTTCCTTCATTTCTGGTTCCGACAAACGTTTTTCCTCTGACCCATTTCATTAATACAAAAAATATATATAATTTAATTTTATCATTTCAAACATGCTTTCAAATAACTCAGTGAATGCGTGTTTAAGTCAGGGCTATATTGTGAGGGCTGTTTCATCTCTTTGTTTTCCACCTTGGCTCAGTTGGCGTGGTCTCGGAGCTACTGTGTGACGTAGGGGTCCCTGCTACTCCTTTCTAGCAGACGACATCAGCTCACAAAATGTGCTGCATTGAAGAGGATTATTTTAAATTTTAGTCGCTTATTTCACTGCTTTAAGTGAATGATCTCACGTTCGTGGTGTTGTTTTAGTGCCACTGGTATATATACGCGGGTGGTATATGTATATATAGGCTCAGAGACGCAAAATGTGGGTGTCCAAATGTAAGAGGCTCGACCGAGTAAACTTTAAGTACCCTTAAATTTTGTTTCCCATGTTTTTATGTTGCAGTTGCTCATTGGTAACAACGAAGTCCAAAGATATTAAAAGCTACTCCTAATTCAGATGAAAACAAAAAGGTAATTAAAAATTATTAGAAAGTTCAGAAGATAATTGAAATTATCTGTCTTGAGTTGGCTTTCAATCAAGCTAATGAAAGTTGACGTACGAAATGCAACTGAAATGAATTCGAGAAAAATATTCTCAATAGTTACCTAAGAAAAGCAAATGCAAAACTTTTTTCGTTTTAAGTGTTTAAATGGCTGAATGAAGCAATCCGATAAATAAGCGTACACCAATGAAAATAATCTAAAATAGAATGCAGTAAAATGGGCAGTGTTCAGCGGTTGTGTACCTTACCACAATTATCAAGGTAACAAAGCGGGTGCTGTCGGGTCTGCAGGGGAATGACATCACCCATGACGTCAGCGGGTACCGACTCCAGCGCCCCATGAGACAGCCCTGCTTACATGGCATTGGTATAAGTATGATCTTCCAAAAAACAAAAAAAGTTATCACCTTTTGCTTCGGAACTTATGGAGCTGCAAGAAGACGTTTCGGAATCGGGTCCTCTCTCGCGTATTTTGTCCCGCAGTGTTTCAATCTCCAGGCGCAATTCCTTGATTATGGACTGGTATTGAGCCACGTGATACGAAACATCCGACACATTGCTCCGCAGCTAAGGAATACATTACACATTAATGTTGTGATCTATTGCCAATAGAGAGTGAGTGTCTGGATTTTTAGGAAGAGATAGCGTAACTCGATCTACCTTCGTCGTTATATTCTTGGCTCTGTCGGCATAGACGAGGGTGTTCCGAGTTTCTTCGTAATGTCGACCATCGGGGCTTACGTGAGCCACCATCACCGTCCGACAGTTTCCGGTCAGGGGTTCTTTCAACAGCCTGGTGAGCTTGCTGTCTCTGAAGTTGACGTAGCGGACGTGCTTCTCCGCTAGTGTAAAATAAGGTGAAAAATGAGTTAATAAAGTACGGGAAACACACAGATCTTAATTCTAGAAAGAAGCATTTTTTAACTCTTGCATGTTATCGTGTTCACCGACAGTATATATATATATATATAACGCTTTTCCAGTATTAAAGAATGCACCTACCGAGAGCGTTGATGCAGTTGCCGAGGGCTAGCAACGACTTGTTGATGTGGGCTCCTTCAACGAGACGCTTTCCCGTGTTCTGAAATTTCAAGCGATTTTGCTTGTATAGAGAGTGTCTCAAAAATATTCGGACAAACATTTATGGGGGAAAGGCAGGTAACGTCTGAAACAGGTGTCTTTGACACGTGGCCCGCGTACCAAATACTAGTACAAAATTTTACATATCTCTAATACTTGATGGTTTACAAATTTTCGAATAAACACATTAAAAACGGCTTGAGCGCGTAATAAAATAACATGATCTTAATGAAATTGAATAAATATTTGATTCAAAATAAAGGAAACTGTTTAGTTTATAAAGTGACGAAATATTTGAGATACATTCATAAATACTTGGTTTATAAAAAAAAATTAATTTTTAAGATTTTTAACATTTTAAAATTTAAAATTCGATTTTGGATAAGACTGAGGTGATAAATTCTCAATCTTTCTCATCATTGTGTGTAAAATTAACAGTTTTCTTTATTCTGAGTCATTTCTTATGCATTTACATTGATTTCATGGAATTTTATCATGCGCACAAGCTGTCTTTAATGTATTTTCTTTGAAAATCTGTAAAACAAATTATATTAGAGGTATGCAAAAATTTTGTGCTGGCATAGGATAGCACTCACACATACAATCAAATACAGGGTGATTATAATTGAAGTTCCTGTACCCTGAGTAGTTCAGGAACTCAGAAACTGCTGATTCGAATACAGCTAAATTTACAGGATATCTGAATGAAAGAAACTATAGGAGAAAGATTTATGAAAAATAAAAAAAAGCAGTTTAATTTTCAACCATCAGGTGAAAAAGTGGCGCTTTTTTTATTGCATTTTTCATTTTCCCATGTTCAATATAGCGTAATACAAGGTGTCCTGTAAGTGCTAGCATGGCCTTTATCTCATGAACCAAAAATTTTTATACGGTCCCCCCCCCCTCCATCCTCTAACTTACGATTAGAAAGTTGTTGCCCTGTCCCTCCTGATGCCAACAAAAAAAAATTCCACGTTTCTCAGTGGAATATTTACAGTGATATACGAATTTGAAAAGAGGAGGGAATTTGGGAAAGAACAGCGTTAAATGCGGAAAAACCGTTTTACCCGTATTTAACGCTGTTCTTTCATAAATTTCCATTATTTTTTTTTTCGAATTCAAATATATCTGTGAATATTGCACTTGAAAACATGGAATTTTCTTTGTTAACATCAGGAGAGACAAGGAAACAACTTTCTAATTGGAAGTTAGAGCACAGAGGGACCGTATAAAAATTTGGATTTTTTTTAATTTTGTTACGTACTGTATTTTCACACTCTAAACTGGTGCAACGTAATTTTTGAACGCCTGTTGAACATTTTTTAAACTGGAACATACCTCTACGACGAACGGTTGATTAGATAAAGGCCGTGCTAGCACTTACAGGACACCCTGTATACGCTATATGGACCATGGGAAAATTCAAAATGCAATGAAAAGCGCCACTTTTTCACCTGGTGGTTGAAAACTAAGCTATTTTATTTCATAAATCTCTCTCCTATTGTCTCATTCAGATATCCTGAAAATTCGGCTGTATTCGGATAAGCAGTTTTTGAGGAAAAATTACTCAGACTACGAGAACTTTAATTATAATCACCCTGTATATGTGTGGTAAAAATTTGAAATAAATGAATAGGTAATTGATAATACCTTATTTCTACATAAGAAAGTTTTGTACCATGTCAAAAAAGTTAGGAGCCCCTCCCCTTAAAGTCCTAATGCAAAATATTTGGTCCCCTAACTTCTCCACTGGCACAACTACAGTCGAATCCCGTTATAACGAACACCAAGAGACCGGAGAAATCACTTCGATATAACGAAATTTCGTTAAAAAGAAATTCCAGGTTTGTATAGTTTCGAAATGAGCCTAGCATGTCTGTTATAAAAACGAACGCAAACTTTACCTGGGTGTTGGCTGCTCTCTCGGAACCGGCCAGATCAACCATGTACAGAGAACCCGTCCGAACCTGTTGGCGGTTCTCCCTGGACTGGGTTTTTCTCTTGACTTTGACGATGAGCAAAGCGTGTGACCTGGAAGATGTCCGGTTTGCACCCGTTGCCTCCTGGGTGCGCTGCCGGTTGCCTCTCGTTAAAAGTGACATCACCTCAACAAAGGGAAGAAGAAGAGCATTACACAAATAGAGATTTTTTTCATATTTGGCTATTTCTCGGCTATATATTTTTATATATTTGGCTATTTAAAAATAGGGTGGTCATTCTTTCTGCTGCCGAATCAATAACAAAAATTAAGTGTGTTAACTTCAGGTTGTTGAAAACTATGTTCTACTGGATAAATAACGCTACTGCACCACTTATGGTATAGCAATTTTTTTTTACCTGTTCTGAAGAGGCTATTTTAGTCTCTGAGAGACCGACAACCTGATGGTTGCCTTTGGCATCTTCTCTGAGCTCGAGGAAAGCAGGAGACACGGTCAAGAGGTCCCTGATGGCTTCGTTATAAATCTGTGACATGAAAAGTTGATTAAAACATTTTTTGGTTTGACAATTTTGAAATTATATGAGTGGATAAGACTTTTAAAATCATACAATTGCTGCTCAGAGAGAGAGAGATATGGTAATTGCTTTATATTGCAAAGACTAGGCTAATCGGTAAATGTTAGGAAGTTACGCCTACCAATACAAAACATCGAAATATCTCCTTCATTGACGATTTTCTAATGAATTTAAATAACCTGTTACTTCTTGTTGGATTGAACTGACCATTGACTATTGCTCATCATAAACAGGGTGGAAAAGTAAATTCTAATGTATTTCAGAATCTGGTCAGATCTCTGACATTGAACGTAACATGTACGAATATATAAACAACAATATTATTCGAATCAATTTAAAAACAAAAGTGAAATTTAACGGTCACCTCTAGGTACGACATCGTCACGTGATAGGAATTGTGTTCTTTGTCTACTTCGACGAACAGGTCAGTCAGGGCTCGAACCATGATTCCTGGATCCAGATCCGTGCCGACCATCGTGTAGGTTTTCCCGGACCCTTTTATGCAGGAAAAAGAAAAATAACTAGTTTCACCTAAACCTTACTTGGAATTAAAATAAAAATTATTTTCTTTTTTATTCCACTTTTTTTTAAACCTTTATTTTATCGTGTTGCTCAAAGGCAATATATATATATGAGTTTCTTATATTTTTCATACAAAGACATTGCATATTTTGAGCTCATTTCAACATTCATGCTTCTGAGCAACTCCTAAACATTCGACTTTTACTTGTGAGCTATTCATGAAGTTTCTATTACCAGCAGAAAAGCTCACAGGTGAATATGTCTCCTATTTCTTGACAAGCCAAGCAAGAGCGATTTTTGAATTTTGCATTTTGAAGAGAAATGTCATGGGTGGAGAAGACCTATTGCTGTGCATTTTTCAACAATGATGGAAAAGTAAGGTGGTGAAGAGTAAATGGCATTTCATAGTACTCAAATCGACCTAAATAATATTAATACAGTGTGTGCCACTGAAATGCAACATCCCATATTTTTTCAAATATCTCATCTTAATATAACCCCCTCAAAATTTTTCTCCTCTGGATATTTCAATGTGTGCCAATTAAAGGAGTTAATTAACTCTCTCTCACACACACGCATTCACTAACTCTCACATTCGAAACAGGAAATTAAAAAGGACAAATGATCGAAACTTGGTCGAAACTATTTTGGCAAAAAGACTTGTAAAATTGATCCAAGTTTTGATTATTTTCGTTAGTCTTTAATATAAGGTGTCTCATAAATTCTTAAATAAATGAAAAATTCCTGAAAATTAAAGAAAATTAATATCATTGAACGTGATTTGGGAAGAAGGACTATTCTCACAAACGGGGATTTTTTCTCTACAGAAAAAACGTAGTTACAGTTTTTGTCGATAGAGGGGGCTGCAAGAAAGCAAATCACTGGAAATATGCAAATCAGTCCTATAAAATGCCGGGTGTATGAATAACAAATCATTTCTGAATTTTTTCCCGTCTCACTGGCACTCACACAAGTTTTTCATTGTGATGTTGGCATTGGTGGATAAAGCACAATTTGTGAAGTAGTTTTATCTCCACCACGAATCGCCAGCTGAAGCTTTATGATCGTTTCGGACGCAGAAGACATTGAAGAAAAGTTCGGGTCCAAAATTCTGTTATTCGCTTCCATGCAGCATCCTATATCGACAAAAATTTGAACTAATTTTTTCTGCACCAAAATATATATATCACCCTTTTCGTAAGAACTTTTTCGCAAACTGCATTCAACTATACCAATGTTTTTCATTTTTGTAAATTTTTGAACTATTTATGAATGTATGGGACACCCTACTGACACGGAACCCTCTTAACATTAATTTTTGATTAAGGTATCCGACTACTTTTGGAAGCACTCTTTTGCAATCGCTTTCGGAGTGAACCTTAATAAAGTTCTTTCATAAAAAGTGTCTGAAAACTGTGAAAACAATAATAAATTTTGAACTACCTATGCCATTTTCTAAGAAAAGAATCATTTTTATGTAAAATTTTAAGCAAAATTCATGTAATATTCGAAACGCGATTGCAAAAAATTCTATGAACGGAATGTTTTGCTACTTACATAGTACATTCAGATGGTAATGGAGCAAGTTATGAACCAAAATTTAGAGGATTGTATGGTATGCTCATAAGTTACACTCAAATCTGTTAATTGACGTGTGAATTTTTTTGAAATTGCAACCTACATTCGCCTATAAAATACTGTAATTAGACAAATATATGTGATAGACGTAGTCAGATACCTTAATATTCAAACATTGAAAGACTGACAAATAAAAGGCATTAAGTTGTCTGGATACTCATGATCAGATAGCGCATATTTCCTCACCAGTAGCTCCATAAGCGAAAACTGTACCATTATAACCATCGAGAACATTCTCCACCAGACGTTTCGTCGTCTTCTCGTAAACTTCTTTCTATAATACGACAAATGGAAAAATAAGTGTAATAATGTAAAAGCGTTCACCTTTCTATTTCTCAAGCCAGTACTACACAGTACCACCGTCAAACCGTCACGCATCTATAATGTCACCATGAAAGGTATATCACTATGCGTAAACTATATCATAATGTGATAAACATAAAGCTTTATACATTCCTTTAATGTTACAAAAAAAAAGTAGAAACGACCTAAAATTTAAAAAAAGAAACTAAAAACTCTCTAGATAACTTATTTAAAAATCTACAAACTATTTAAAATTTATAAATTTACAAATTAATTGAAATTGGACTAAAAAATTTGAAAAATATAAATTACATTAAAATTTAAAAACTATAAATTACATTAAAATTTAAAAACTATAAATTACATTAAAATTTAAAAACTATAAATTATATTCAAATTTTAAAAATATTGTACTTAATATCAATTGCAGTTAAAATTAAAACAAACTAAAGTTTCTTATTTATAAAATTTGAAAAAAACAGAATTTACTCACTTAAAACTTGAAATGATCAAAATTTTGGAATAAAACTAGAAATGGAAAGAAAATTGGGAAAAACTAGAAATGAAAAAAATTTGGAAAAAAACTAGAAATGAAAAAAAATTTAGTCTATAAATGAACAAAATTTAGAGAAATCTAAAAATGAATAAAATTTGAAAAAAGCTAAAAATGAATGAAAAATTAAAAAAGGCTAAAAATGAATGAAAAATTAAAAAAGCTAGAAATGGACAAATTTTGAGAAAAAAACAAAAGAATCGACAAAATTTGAGAAAAAAAACTAAAAATGGACAAAATTTAGAAAAAATCAAGAAATGAATAAAATTTGAAAAAATCTGGAAATAAATAAAATTTGAAAATATAAAAAAACCTTATGCTGAAGAACCCAATTAGAAAGTTGCTGCCCTGTCTCTGTTAAGGTAAACAAAAAAAACTCCCCGTTTCTAAGTGCAATATTCACTGAGATATTATAGAATTCGAAAAACGCAGGAGGGGGGGGGACAGGGTTATTATGCGTATAAAACGGTTTACCCTTATCTAACGCTGTTTTTCCACCGACTTTCCTCCGTTTTTTGAATTCGAATATCTCAGTGAATATTGCACTTAGAAACGGGGAATTTTTTTTTGTTTACCTTAAGAGAGACAGGGCAACAGCTTTATAATTGGACGTGTGAGCACATGGTGTCCGTACAAAAAGCTAAAATTTTTATTTTCATAACTATACAACCTCTTGCAACATGAACGACATATGTGATTGAGTACTACACGTTATTTGGATACTTTTTCTAATTAGAAGTATGCCTCCAAGAGCAACGGTTCAACAGTAAAATACCATATGCCCTGTTACCTATGCACCATATATATCTTTAAAGCATAGATTTCCAACTGATGTTCCGCGGAACCCTAGGGTTCCGTGAGAGCTTTTTTGGGGTTCCGCGGAATCAAACGTTAGGGATTTATTCTGTGGAATGAATCCGTGACGTTTGATTTACGTCCTGATTTTTTGACGAAACTTCAAAAATCTCGGAACCCGGAGAGCTCTCACAGAAAATAAATTTTCTAGTTATTGGTGCTCGTATAAAGCTGTTCTTTATTGGAAATACAGAGAATAAAGTATGTAAATTAGGAGGTGGAGCCCCAGCATATCATTTCACGCGAGATAATGTCGGAACGGGCTTGAGGATACCACTTCAATTAAAGAAATATTCAAAATTAGTTTGGGTTCTGTTTGACAGCTTTGTAACCATAAAGGGTTCCGTGGAACGATTTCATAATCGTCAGGAGTTCCGCGGAACTGCTTCATAGTCATTAAAGGTTCCCGAGTGCTTTCACATTGGAAACCCCTTGCTTTAAGGTATAATATAAAATAGCATCTCAATTTTCTCTATACAATTCGCAATTGCATGCAAAATATCTAATTTTGAAGACATACGGTCACAAGAAAATGTACAGATAAATCTGCAGATTTTTTTCAATTTTAAATTAATTCATTCACAGTAATTTCTCCCCTTTTTTTCAGATAGAATTTGCATAGATCTATCGAATGCCGACTCATGGCTTCCTCATTATACAGAGTCTAGCCAGTACCTGATTTTATTCTAGCGTGAACACGGTGGCAACCAGAAAAAAGCAATAAATATCGGGTGGTCAATTTCTCAGAGCAGATAACAACCAAAGTGTAGTACAAACAGCAACCGCGTGTTATGTCAACGCAGTTAGGCTAAGCTACCGACCATCCTGAAAGTGCCATTAACCAGAAGGGGGCTGTTTTGATAAGACAAAAATCGATTCGGGTTGAGCAACTCCTAATAACCGAGCACCCCAACTGGATA